>NC_034200.2:5886897-6253147 GCF_002021735.2 Oncorhynchus kisutch | reverse complement strand
AATATGCACCCCTTGGGGTCCCCAGGACCAGGATTGGAAAACACTGCTGTCCTGTTTGTGGGCCCCACCTTGACTCCTATCACAAACACACTGATTCTCTGTATATCTCTCAATCCCGCCCTTTCCAATCCTCCAACCCCTGTGGTTGGCTGTTTCTGTAACCCCCCCCCCCCCACCGCCACCCCCGCCCTCTCTGTGCTTGTCAAACATCATTAGCTCACAGCCCAGACCCCCGAGTCTCAAGCTGTATGGCACCAAGCCACCCCACCCAGCAACTGGCCCAACTGTGAGAAAGGCGGCAAAACATAGGAGAGGAGGTCGTTATGGAGGCTAGAGAGAGAGGGGAAGAGAGAAACGAGAGAGAGAGAGATCTTAATGCCTTGGCAAATATACTTACTGCTCCTGCCAATAAACCACTTACAGAAATAAGAAGTCAATTACCGTGAGGCTGGAGTTATGAGATCACTATATCAGTCAAAGTCTATAGGGCTCCTCAAAAGACCCAATCACAAAACTATAGTTCTCTCTCTCTCTCTCTCTCATCTATTCCTATGTCTCTTATCTATCTCTCTGTTCAACACACAACATACACCCTCAAATACGTGTTATTCTCAGAAACATCCGACTGGTATGAGGATGCACCAAGGACAAGCGGGATGGCCCTATAGACGTCGGAGAAAGGATAGATGCAGACTGCAGAGAGAAACATACCCTATATCCATAGTGAAGGAGAGATGGGAAAAATACCATATATATATATAGTGAAGGGGAGAGATGGAGTAAGACAGAGCGAGGGGATGATGGATAGAAGTGAGCAGAAGAGGAGAAGAGCAGAAGGGTAAAGGGGAATATATGCTGCAAATAAAATCATTTGGAACAAAAGGGAATTGTTGCCAGGCAACCAGCCAGAACAGGGTTACCAGGGCAACCACGGTGACCTAAAGCTTGACCCCTCCCTGTCATTTAGACCAATTCACAACAATATAACCTGGGTCCGGCTCGACTAGTCTGTAACTTCCGAAACTACATGGTCAAAAACAGCATGGTTAAAATCTCATTGTTACATTCATAAAGATCCTATAAAGAGTTACATATGTCGGCTTTATCACGCTGTTGTTTGCTCGTTAACATGGTTAAACGAATAGCAACATGTGTTACGAATGAATGTGTAACACAGTAGATATCTGGAGGCAATTAAGGTAATTATTTCTGAGGAGAATTCTCCTAATTTACAGCTTGAATAGACGCACGTAGACAGACGCGCAACACGTCACAAATATTAGCATGCAGATTATAGGGAGGAGACCACAGGAAGAATGCCTTACCATGGCCCATGAGTTACTGCACTCCTATAAAATCTAAAAAACTGAAAGAATGCCTTTTTCTGATGCCTTTGTAGCATAGGACAAACTGTGATGTCCCCAGAGGACAATGTTCTTGGACACACTACTGCTCTACACAAATAAACACAATAGGTACATTGCACGTAAGCCATGTCATGTGCTTTGTACACGTTTGTTGAATTGTGTTTTTAATGTTCCAGTGACAATGCAGGTTGGTGTTCTCCGGCTGGAGTCCTCGGAGGCTCCCTGGGTCCGACTATTCAGATACATGACACACAAAGCGACCAGAGAGACCAAAAGGCTCTGAATGTGTGTATCGGAATGTGTGTGTACGCGTCAATGGGTGAGTGTGTCTGTGTTTTTTATCAGACTACATGTAGCTGTGTGTATGTGAATCCATGTTCACATAACCCGTGTGTGTGTGTGTGTGTGTGTGTGTGTGTGTGTGTGTGTGTGTGTGTGTGTGTGTGCGTGCGTGCGTGCGTGCGTGCGTGCGTGTGTGTGTGTGCATGTAATGACCTCCATGTTTCACAGAGATGTACCTCTAACAAACCCAACCTTTATGTTCTCCACTGTCTGTCAAAGCCAATCAACTGAGTGGAGATCAATTGGTGTAACAGCAGGGGCACCCAGCACAACAATGGAAATGAACAGGGACAGTAGAACAATAGAAGATGGACAGTGTCTTTCTCCCTTTCTGTGTTTTTATCATACACATTCAAGCCAAATCTGAGTAACTGTCTCGGTCGGGACGTGGGTCATCGTTGCATCGTTAGCGAACAACCTCCTCCTTGGCTGAGTCCCTAATTAGTGTGTCAGTCCACATGTTCTTAACCGACATCATGGCTACGGCCTGAATAACAGGGTTAACTTTACATGTGCCATCTGGTGACCCAGTTGGGATGAAAAACACATAGCCGCTGCTCTGTACACATGTAGATACTGTGACACACTCCCATTCATTCACACACGTATTCATCTCACCACAGAATCACATTTTATATTGGGAACCACAACTGCTTAAGAGGAAAGGAGGGGGGCTGAACCGTCGCTTCCTCGGGAAAAAGGCTGAAGTCATCTTTCTTTCGCACTCTCTCTCCCTCGTCTATCTCTTTCTCCGCTCTCGCTGCTCTCTCTGTCTCACTCCCTCTCTTTCCTCTGCAGTGAGAGCATTCCCCAGAGTCTGACAGCATGAGACTATTACACTCACAGACAGAATCTCTCTCCTCCAATTTCCCTCTCTCTCCCTGCTTTCTGTTCTCGTCTTCCCTCCTTTCATCCACTCACCCTCAACGGTCTCCTTCTCTCCTTCTCTGTTCCTCCCTCTCTCTTTTTCCCCTTTTCATTGTCTCTCCTCTCATTCATTATCTCCCCCCCTTCTTCTTTTCGCTGCCTCCCTTTTCTCTCCCTTTCACTAAGTCTTCTAACCCCCTCCTCCCCTCCTTTCTCCAGTCAATATAATTGGCATCGCAGGAGCGCTCCCTGCAGAGTATGCTAAAACAGAAGCAAACCAACAGAAAGAGCTGACCCTGGCCACGACAATCAGCAAACCACAACCAGAACAAACCAGTCCAACACAGCACAGCGCACCCAGAACAGAGCATGCTGCACACTACAAGACAATACTGTTCACCCAGTCGAGAATCAGTTCTATACACATCATTTCCAGTCCACAGCATCAAACATAGATTACAGCAGGATACTTGCCGAGTACATAAAACCCATACCAGTGGTGTAAGAAAAGAGTAAGAAAAGAGCCTGTATCGATATAAAGCAACCCAGGTGTGCTAATCTAGGATCAGCTTTCCCCTATACATGCCATCGTGTTCATTATGATCTAAAAGGCTAAACTGATCCTAGATCAGCCCACAACCGGTGGCCACAACCCAGTAAAGCAAAGCAAACCGTAAACGTCAAACTCCAAAATGTAGATCCTGAGTTAAATTGACAAAGCTATCACAGCTCTCTGCGAATCCAGAGAGAAGTCAGGTAATACAGACTGAAATGTCAAAACATTCCACAACAACATCGCCAGAGTTAGGGCTGTCAGCTAGCTAGGCCCTGAGCAGACAGAAGACAACATCACACGGGCTCGACTGTAGAACAACCAAGCACCCGCAGACTGATGATAGCAAACATGAAAATAGCTCTGGAAATTGAAAAGTGAAACATGAATAAATCGCAATTTTAAAAATAGGGGGGAAAAATTGCCATAGCAGATAAACTGTCTGCCTTCCTTTCGCCAAACACATCTGCCTAAAGGAAGAATGGTTGCCTTTCAGTTATTTAGATAACATACAATACTGTATATAATACTGAAACTGGCTAAGGATACTCAAGCCAGTTCATTATGATCAAATTACCGACGTAGAGTGAATGAGTGAGTAAGTGAGTGAGTGAGGGTCAACAGTAGTGCACTCCCTAGGGAATAGGGTGCCATTTGGAATATTTGTTACTCACAAAGAGAGATACTAACTACACAGAGACCAATTGACACTGTAATTAAGGGTTAGGATTTGGATGCTTAGTATCCATTGTTTTGAAGCTCTCCTGTTATTAAGAAGAACAATCAAATTACACTTGATATGCTCAACTGGTCCTCTCAGCGATTGGAGGCTGCACCTCATCTCACGCTAGTCAATCTTATGGGAGAATAAATGTCATATTGACTCGTCTATTCAAGGAGTGCATCTGAGTTGAGAAAATGAAAATATGGGAAGAAGAGTTGGTCACATTCCAAGGAGGACACGTCCTGCACGGCTGTTAATAATGTCTTTGATTCATTCTCACTGTGTCATTTTCTCTGACCGGGTTTTCCTCATCCGACAGAGAGAGTCTGAAGAGCTTTTTAATTACAATGCACTTTGCACTGCATCCCAAGTGGCACCTTATTTCCTATTAAAATAAGTGCACTACTTTTAACTAGGGCCCACGCACTATATACGGAATAGGGTGCCATTTATGACAAAGCCTCAGTCTGTAGGGAATGGAACGTCCTAGGACATCAGTTAATAAAAGAAAACAGGCAGGCACGCGCTTCAGTAAATGTTACATATCAACTGTTCCAGTGTTATGCACACAGAGAGAGAGATGGCTGCCGTGCTTACGCCTTCCAGCCAACAGAAAAACAGCTGGAATCACATGAGGATTTCTGTTTGAACAACAACAACAGAAAAACTAGAGGGCCCCGCTTCAAATAGGAATGTGTGCGAGAACAAGTGTGTGCGTGCGCGTGTGTCTGAGAGTCTCCGTTTGTGTCTCTATAAGGCACACAAACGTACGGAACAACGAGCATGTTTAAGCCATAGATACAGCAAGAGGGAGAGAGAATGAAAGGGAGGGAGAGGGAGGGCGAGCAAGAGAGAGGGAGGGGAGAGCAAGATAGAGAGACTCAGTGCTTGTCTTTGTGTGTGCAAGCGACGAGAGGATTTATAATAGTGTGCCTAGTAGACTGTGAGAGTGGATAAAAAAAAGATGAGCGTGTGTGCGTGCCCGCGTGTGTGCGTGCCCGCGTGTGTGCGTGCCCGCGTGTGTGCGTGCCCACGTGTGTGCGTGCCCACGTGTAAGTGAGTAATGAAGTAGATTCTCATGCACGGATAAGAGGCTTACGGAAGGAGCATATTCTTTTCCAAGTTCATCTCCTTTTCATTAGCTGCATCTTTAGTGTGTACACCTGGAATGGATGTAATGCCTTGTACTGTGTGTATATAGTAGGTAGATCAGGTAAGACTCCTGGAGGGTGATATTCACACAATGTCCCTTTTAAGATGGTGTCCTACTCCAGAGGAAGACCATAGGAACAATACACACGGTACATTTGGAAAGTATTCAGACCCGTTTGCAGTTTTTACATTACAGCCTTATTCTAAAATTGATTAAATAGTTTGTTTCACTCATCAATCTACACACAATACCCCATAAATACAAAGCAAAAACAGTTTAATTTTTTTTTTTAAATGCAAATCTATTCAAAATAAAAAATGTAAATAAGTATTCTGACCCTTTACTTAGTACTTAGTTGAAAAACATTTGGCAGCGATTACAACCTCAAGTCTCCTTGGTTATGATGCTACAAGCTTGGCACACCTGTATTTGGGGAGATTCTCCCATTATTCTCTGCAGATCCTCTCAAGCTATGTCAGGTTGGATAGGGAGAGTCAATGCAAAGCATTGAAGTCCGGGCCACTCAAGGACATTCAGAGACTTGTCCCAAAGCCACTCCTGTGTTGTCTTGGCTGTGTGCTTAGGGTTGTTGTCCTGTTGGAAGGTGAACCTTCGCCCCAGTCTGAGGTCCTGAGCGCTCTGGAGCAGGTTTCCACCAAGGATCTCTCTGTGCTTTGCTCCGGTCATCTTTCCCTCAATCCTGACTAGTCTCCCAGTCCCTGCCGCTGAAAAACATCCCCACAGCATGATGCTGCCACCACCATGCTTCACTATAGGGATGGTGCCAGGTTTCATCCAGATGTGACGCTTGGCATAAAGGCCAAAGAGTTCAATATTGGTTTCATCAGACCAGAGTCCTTTAGGTGCCGTTTGACAAACTCCAAGTGGGCTGTCATGTGCCTTTTACTGAGGAGTTAATTCCGTCTGGCCACTCTACTATAAAGGCCTGATTAGTGGAGTGCTGCAGAGATGGTTGTCCTTCTGGAAGGTCTTCCCATCCCCACAGAGGAATTTTGGAGCTCTGTCAGAGTGACCATCGGGTTCTTGGTCACCTCTCTGACCAAGGCCCTTCTCCACCGATTGCTCAGTTTTGCTGGGCGGCCAGCTCTAGGAAGAGTCTTGGTGGTTCCAAACTTCTTCCATTTAAGAATGATGGAGGCCACTGTGTTCTTGGGACCTTCAATGCTGCCAAAAATGTTTGGTACCCTTCCCCAGATCTGTTCCTTGACACAATCCTGTCTCGGAGCTCTACGGACAATTCCTTCGACCTCATGGCTTGGTTTTTGCTCTGACATGCACTGTCAACTGTGGGACCTTATATAGACAGGTGTGTGCCTTTCCAAATCATGTCCAATCTATTGAACTCCAATCAAGTCTAAAGGATGATCAATGGAAACAGGATGCACCTGAGCTCAATTTTGAGTCTCATAGCAAAGGGTCTGAATACTTATGTCAAGTTTTATTTTATTTGATAAATTCCCCCCAAAATCTAAAAACCTGTTGTAGCTTTGTCATTGTAGGGAGTGTAGATTGATGAGGAAAATTAAAAACATTAATTTAATCAATTTAAGAAAACGGCTGTAACATAACAAAATGTGGAAAAAGTGAAGGGGTCTGAATACTTTCCAAATGCACGCTATTGTTTCTTCTTTCATCTGTATCCCTCTCTCTCTCTTTCCCCCTCTCCTTCTCCCCCCCCCCTCTCTCTCTCTTCCCCTCCCCTCCCCTCTCCCTCTGTCTGGGTAATCAGCTTATCCTCTGTGTGTCCAGGCCTCTGTGTCTGTGTTCCTCCTCTTTGTTTCAGGTTCATTCAGCACAGAGATTAGAAACGCCTATTTGGCTCTTTTGTCTTTAGCAGCTGAGAGACAACGCTGAGTTACACCACACAGCGCTGTCTGTACTGCTGTATTCATCAACATGCATCTTACTGGGTTACAACATAGTGTAAAACTCAGTCATCAAGACTCTCATCAGAGATGTACATTAGAGATGTAAACTACACATCGATGTACTCATTGATGAGTTTACACCACACCCGTGCGTCAATCTAATTAACGTAATTAAAAAATGCCCATCAAAATTCCTCCGTTTCTATAATATTTTTTGTGTCTATCCACCGCATCTGCCTATGTCGGTCTTCCGCATCTGCAGTGGAAAGTGGCAGAGCTACAGCTCTGTCTGTCAGGGCTACAGCTCTGTTTGGCAGAGCTACAGCTCTGTCTGTCAGAGCTACAGCTCTGTTTGGCAGAGCTACAGCTCTGTTTGGCAGAGCTACAGCTCTGTTTGTCAGAGCTACAGCTCTGTTTGTCAGAGCTACAGCTCTGTTTGTCAGAGCTACAGCTCTGTTTGTTAGAGCTACAGCTCTGTTTGGCAGGGCTACAGCTCTGTTTGGCAGAGCTACAGCTCTGTTTGTCAGAGCTACAGCTCTGTTTGGCAGAGCTACAGCTCTGTTTGTCAGAGCTACAGCTCTGTTTGGCAGAGCCACAGCTCTGTTTGTCAGAGCTACAGCTCTGTTTGGCAGAGCTACAGCTCTGTTTGGCAGAGCCACAGCTCTGTTTGGCAGAGCCACAGCTCTGTTTGTCAGAGCTACAGCTCTGTTTGGCAGAGCTACAGCTCTGTTTGTCAGAGCTACAGCTCTGTTTGGCAGAGCCACAGCTCTGTTTGTCAGAGCTACAGCTCTGTTTGGCAGAGCTACAGCTCTGTTTGGCAGAGCTACAGCTCTGTTTGGCAGAGCCACAGCTCTGTTTGTCAGAGCTACAGCTCTGTTTGGCAGAGCCACAGCTCTGTTTGGCAGAGCCACAGCTCTGTTTGGCAGAGCTACAGCTCTGTTTGGCAGAGCTACAGCTCTGTTTGTCAGAGCTACAGCTCTGAAAACGTGTGTAGCGTCCAAATGGTTTGGCTTTCCGCATCTGCAGTGGAAAGTGGCAGAGCTACAGCTCTGTCTGTCAGGGCTACAGCTCTGTTTGGCAGAGCTACAGCTCTGTCTGTCAGAGCTACAGCTCTGTTTGGCAGAGCTACAGCTCTGTTTGTCAGAGCTACAGCTGTGTTTGTCAGAGCTACAGCTCTGTTTGTCAGAGCTACAGCTCTGTTTGTTAGAGCTACAGCTCTGTTTGGCAGGGCTACAGCTCTGTTTGGCAGAGCTACAGCTCTGTTTGTCAGAGCTACAGCTCTGTTTGGCAGAGCTACAGCTCTGTTTGTCAGAGCTACAGCTCTGTTTGGCAGAGCCACAGCTCTGTTTGTCAGAGCTACAGCTCTGTTTGGCAGAGCTACAGCTCTGTTTGGCAGAGCCACAGCTCTGTTTGGCAGAGCCACAGCTCTGTTTGTTACAGCTCTGTTTGGCAGAGCTACAGCTCTGTTTGTCAGAGCTACAGCTCTGTTTGGCAGAGCCACAGCTCTGTTTGTCAGAGCTACAGCTCTGTTTGGCAGAGCTACAGCTCTGTTTGGCAGAGCTACAGCTCTGTTTGGCAGAGCCACAGCTCTGTTTGTCAGAGCTACAGCTCTGTTTGGCAGAGCCACAGCTCTGTTTGGCAGAGCCACAGCTCTGTTTGGCAGAGCTACAGCTCTGTTTGGCAGAGCTACAGCTCTGTTTGTCAGAGCTACAGCTCTGAAAACGTGTGTAGCGTCCAAATGGTTTGGCCTACTAACCAATACGACCACTCTATGGAAAGATTAGACTCTCACAAGTGTCACGAGACTCGTCTGAAGGTAACCTGCACAAATGAATGCAAGTATGGAGGTTGTTTTGTGCCAACAAAAAAAAAGGGGTTAAATATGTGTCCAATTGTTTTATAAATATTTCCTGATCTTTCTTATATCTCCTAGATAAAGGACGGACACTTCAAAACCTTGTTCGTTGGGATAAAACATGTTTACTGTATTCTTTGCCTTTTATTAATGTGTTATTCAAAGCGTTTTTATGGGCTGTAGTAGTAGAGGCCAAATTCAATATACAGTGGCAAGAAAAAGTATGTGAACCCTTTGGATATACTTGGATTTCTGCACAAATTGGTCATAACATTTGACCTGATCTTTATCTTGGTCACAACAATAGACAAACACAGTCTGCTTAAACGAATAACATACAAACAATTATATGTTTTCTTGTCTTTATTGAACACACTGTGTAAACACTCACAGTGCAGGGTGGAAAAGGTATGTGAACCCTTGGATTTAATAACTGGTTGACCCTCCTTTGGCAGCAATAACGTCAACCAAATGTTTTCTGTAGTTGAGGATCAGACCTGCACAACGGTCAGGAGGAATTTTAGACCATTCCTCTTTACAACACTGTTTCAGTTCAGCAATATTCTTGGGATGTCTGGGGTGAACAGCTCTCTTGAGGTCATGCCACAGCATCTCAATCGGGTTGAGGCCAGGACTCTGACTGGGCCACTCCAGGAGGCGTATTTTCTTCTGTTGAAGCAATTCTGTTGTTGATTTACTTCTGGCTTTTGGGTTGTTGTCCTGTTGCATCACCCAACTTCTGTTGAGCTTCCATTGGCGGACAGATAGCCTTACGTTCTCCTGCAAAATGTCTTGATAAATTTGGGAATTCATTTTTCTGTCGATGTTAGCAAGCTGTCCAGGCCCTTAGGCAGCTAAGCAGCCCCAGACCATGATGCCCCCTCCACCATACTTTACAGTATAGTGTTGTGTGTTCCTTCCAAACAACTCAACTGTAGTTTCATCTGTCCACAGAATATTTTGCCGGTAGGGCTGTGGAACATCCAGGTGCACTTTTGCAAACTTCAGACGTGCAACAATGTTTTTTTTGGACAGCAGTGGCTCCCATGAACACCATTCTTGTTTAGCATGTTCCAGAGATTTCTGTCAGTCTTTAGCTGACACTCTAGGATTCTTCTTAAGCTCATTGAGCATTCCGTGCTGTGCTCTTGCAGTCATCTTTGCAGGACGACCACTCCTAGGGAGAGTAGCAACAGTGCTGAACTTTCTCCATTTATAGACAATTTGTCTTACCGTGTACTGATGAACATTAAGGCTTTTAGAGATACTTTAACCCTTTCCAGCTTTATGCAAGTCAACATTTCATAATCTTAGGTCTTCTGAGATCTCTTCTGTTCGAGGCATGGTTCACATCAGGCAATGCTTCTTGTGAATATCAAACTCAAATTTTGTGAGTGTTTTTTATAGGGCAAGGCAACTCTAACCAACATCTCCAATCTCGTCTCATTGATTGGATTCCAGGTTAGCTGATTCCTGACTCCAATTAGCTTTTGGAGAAGTCATTAGCGTAGGGGTTCACATACTTTTTCCAACCTACACTGTGAATATTTAAATGATGTATTCAATATAAAAAATGAAAAATACAAGAATTTGTGTGTTATTAGTTTAAGCAGACTGTGTTTGTCTATTGTTGTGACTTAGATGACGATCAGATCAAATTTGATGCCCAATTTATACAGAAATCCAGGTTCCAAAGGGTTCACACACTTTTTCTTGTCGCTGTATATCATTTTTTTTATACACATACAGGGATCCTAAAATTCACAATCAAATAGCTTAATGATCCATGGTAAAAAAACAATCTAAAACAATCCCCCCCCCCCATGCCCCAGACCTTTAGAGTTTAAAAAGGCATGTTTATGAGTTAAACCACACATTGACATCCTCATCAGAAAAGCACATTGATGAGTGAGTTACCCTACACAATGATGCCTTCATCAGAAAGGCACAACGAACCGTGGTAAACAACAACACAGCCATGCATTCATTGGACAGAGGACACACTCAGGGGAACCCTGCACTAACAGAGAAATGCTTTAATCAATATAATCACTGTGCTGTGGTCCACAATACAGCCATCTAAAGACACGGAACCACACACCATGATTGGTTCAGATGAAGGATGTGTCCCATATGGCACCCTATTCCCTATATAGTGCTCTACTTTTGACCAGGGCACTGGTCAAAAGCCTTTTGCTTGTATAGGGAATAGGGTGCCATTTCAGAGTCAGCCGCACCTACAGTGACGGGTTTAAAAGACACATCTCTGGAATTCTTTCCTGGTCCTTCCAGCCATGCTTCAACAACAGTACACATTGGTGATTTATGCCCCAGGGCAATCAATTAAAAGAGCCATAGGAGAATTCCTCTCCACCGCAATGGCACAATCAAAGGAAACATTGCAGCGTAGCATCCAGACTCTGCCTGCTGCACAATGACGCTGGTGTTTCAAAAGAGCTACTGATTCATTTCCAGCCCTAGTGTTTCCTTCATCAAAACGCCTTTCTGAACGGTCGGCCAGCTCACAGCTGACAGTTCTGCTATCGGCTCGATTTTCTCATTCCCATAGATTGGAATGGGCCTTTTCTCATTTGGGCAAAAGTCCATCCTCTGTCTTCTCTCCTCCGTAACCCAGCAACCGATAAGTGGTTGAGAGGTGTGTCAATTCGTTAGTAGGCAAGCGGAAGACGGTACTCCATTCCACGATAGCCTCCTTTTGGCGCGGAAGCACAAGTGTATTCTACCTCGGAACAGTTTTGATATCTGCCCACCCTCTATGAATCAGCCATTGTACTGACAGAAGAGGAAACACACATTTAGAAATGATATGCTACTAATCCATTTATCTATAAAATATCTTGCACAATGAACTTCATTTGTTTTTATCACTTTACAAATGTATTTGGGATCCACCCCTTGAACCAACGCACGAGTGGAGAAGGAGCTTCTCATTTCATACAAGCACATTTTTGTCCACGTTCCCTCTCCTCGATTCCCTTTGACCTTTTTCAAAAGGAGGTGAGAGAGGACAGAGGACGCATGAGTTAAGCAAATCTAATTGAGAAAAGGCCTTGCCTCCCTCACACCTGAGTGCTCAACGTTATTGCTCGTTCTTGTTATTGTGATGTTGTAGTAAGATTGATTTATTGTTATGTAATCAGGGATAGACTGAGTTGGTCTGGATTGATGGGATCTGACTTGGATTGATAAGGTCTAATCTTCTTCTTGTTTAGAACTGAGAACTACTGAGAACTACTGTTGCTCAGATCAGATGTTATTGAAGAGAGTGCATGTAATTTGGGTTCATTTTATCACCGTTTAACTACTATCACACCAGGCCTCAGTGCTGTGCTTGGTTGTGAGTCTCACCTACCAGGTTGTCTTGCGTATGTGTCAGATCCTAACAAGTCAGAGACTGAGCTGGAAATATGGAGATGATGATAATACTCTGGTTGCTTCCCAAATGACACCCGATTCCCTACATATTGCACAACTTTTGAGCAGGGCCAATAGGGATCTGGTGAAATGTAGTGTGCTATTATAGGGAAAGGGGTGCAATTTGGGGTGCTAACACTCTAGATGCGTCGCAAATGGCACTCGATTCCCTACATAGTGCACTATGTTTCTCCAGGGCCCTATGGGCACTATACACTGCTCAAAAAAATAAAGGGAACACTTAAACAACACAATGTAACTCCAAGTCAATCACACTCCAAGTGAAATCAAAATGTCCACTTAGGAAGCAACACTGATTGACAATATATTTCACATGCTGTTGTGCAAATGGAATAGACAACAGGTGGAAATTATAGGCAATTAGCAAGACACCCCCAATAAAGGAGCGGTTCTGCAGGTGATAACCATAGACCACTTCTCAGTTTCTATGCTTCCTGGCTGATGTTTTGGTCACTTTTGAATGTGTGACGTAGAAGTCCGTCACTGGCCGCGGGCAGCATTTGGTTCTTATATATACACATATTCATCACTCCTCCCTGCGCCATTATACCATAAGTTAACAATGTGGGTCGACACACAATTTATCTTCTGTCTTGGTGCATGCATTTCACACTTGTCAATGTTCATATTTGAGAGATACAATAATTATTATACTTATCAATGTTGTGGATGAGCGCATTGTTTGTTTGTTCTGTTCCTCTCTCTCCATCTCTGTAGCTTCTGGGTATGCTGGAAAAGGACCCGAGCTAAGGGAATTGGGTTGGCTTTATAGTGCCTGTCCCAAATGGCTCATTAATGCATATGGGCATATTGAAAGATATTATCAGTAGTGATGTAATGTTGTAAATGTTATGTTGTGATATTGTTTAAAACCGTGTTGCAATGTATATCCTTTAGTATGTTTAGTTCATGGAAAATGTAGGTTTGTATTGTTAATTTATTAATTAATTAGGGTTAATTGTTCTGAGGGGAGGGGCTAGCCCTACAAAAGGAGCCTCTCTCCAGTCTCTAAGGGGGATTTTTTGGATTGAGCTGTGGATGGGGCAGCATTGTTGTTAAGCTGTCCCATAAGGTAGACGTTGATGGCAGTACTGTTGTTTTCTGTTCCGGAATCACTTGTAAATAAACACCTTTGCACAGAAGAACTTTTGCGGTTCCGCCATCTTTTTATTTTTATAGAGGTTAGGATATCCAGTTTAGCCATCTGGCCTACTCTACGTGACATATGGTGGCAGTGGTGGGATTTGAACCCACGCCTCCTTAGAGACTGGAGCCTCAATCCACCCCTGCTTGGGGTGCCTGCTGTGGAGTTGAAGTCCCTGCTGCATCGAGCCTTTGTCGTCCTGGTGTTGGAAGACCCAATCTTGGGCTCTCACTGACGAGTTCCGCCTGGTGGGGAGCTGTGAGGATAGATTGGCGTAGGCCACGTAACTCCTGCTTGAGGTCTTCGTCCCTCCTCTCAAGGCAGGTGAAAAGTTGCTGAAAAAGGGTTACCATGGTTGGGTGTGGTTCTGGTCCCCCAACTGCTCCTTCAGTCAGCAGCTCACCCAGTTCTGGTTGTCTTTGGCCCCGCGGTCGGGCTCCTAGTTTCTCATACTTGACCTCTTCTTCACCAGACGATTCCATGGTATTCCACCCCGGTTCAACTTCAGGTACCTTTTCTGACAGTTGATGCTGTTGCTGAGAACGCAATCCTGTACGCATTCCTTTACCTCTCTTGTTGGAATTCACTGATTTGCGGTACGCCATCCCACCACTGCCACCATATGTCACGTAGAGTAGGCCAGATGGCTAAACTGGATATCCTAACCTCTATAAAAATAAAAAGATGGCGGAACCGCAAAAGTTCTTCTGTGCAAAGGTGTTTATTTACAAGTGATTCCGGAACAGAAATACCTCCTCAAAGTTGGGGTAATGGAGAAGCTACCTTTTGAGATGATTTTGGGGAGGGATGTGCCTGTACTCTCTGATCTGTTGGGAAGTGTGGGGGGTCAGCTATATGAGCAGTCAGTTTGCCAGTCTGATGTTCAGATGGCATGTTCAGTTGTCACTCGTGCCCAGGCCAAAGCTGGTTTACAACCTCTGCCTGACTTGTGTGATAGTCTGTGCGAGGGGGGAACCAAAGGGCCCAGAAAGTCACGCCGCCAGCGGCGTCTTGAGAAGTATGTGGGAACCCCTGTACCTGTTGCTGATGTGTCTGGGTTAGAGGTGCAATGGGATGTTCCACAAAATTTTGCTACACTGCAGAAGTCTGACGCAACCTTGAAATGTTTGTTTGACAAGGCCTTAGCTGGGGACAGTCAATCTTTATGTGGGGGGATTTACACAGTAGACAACCACATACTTTACCTTGGGTCAGAGGCAGATAGCAGGAAGTTGGTGGTGCCATCTACCTGTAGACCACTTGTTCTCAACCTTGCACATACAGTTCCATGGGCAGGCCATCTAGGGCAACATAAGACCTATCTTAGGCTAGGCTCCCGTTTCTTTTGGCCCTCCATGTATACTGATGTACAAAAATACTGCAAATCATGCCCCACGTGCCAGAAAACCAGTGCTGTCCGTAGGTCTGAACGGGCTCCTCTATGTTCACTGCCAGTTATCTCTACCCCATTCAAGAGAATTGCAATGGACATTGTTGGACCCTTGGAGAAGAGTAGTGCAGGTTACAAGTATATATTGGTGATCTGTGACTATGCCACCCGGTTCCCAGAAGCCTTCCCACTCCGTTCCATAACCACACCAAAGATAATCAGTGCTCTTGTTCAGCTCTTCTCTCGTGTAGGAATCCCAGATGAAATCCTGACGGACCAAGGGACAAACTTCACCTCGCGACTGATGGTTCAACTCCACCGACAGCTGGGCATTAAAGGCTTGAGGACTACTCCCTACCATCCCCAAACGGATGGGCTCGTAGAGAGATTCAATCAAACGCTCAAGAACATGCTGAGGAAGTTTGTGGCTGACACTGGTAAAGACTGGGATAAGTGGTTACCCTTTCTGCTTTTTGCTTACAGGGAGGTGCCTCAGGCATCGACAGGTTTCTCGCCATTCGAACTCCTCTATGGATGGCCAGTGCAAGGACCACTGGACCTGCTGAAGAAGTGCTGGGAAGGTTCCCCAGTAGCTACCTCAGGACAGGGGATTGTCCAGTATGTCCTCCAGATGCAAGACAGGTTGGAACGGTACCGAGAGGAAGCTAGAGCAAACCTTCAGCAAGCCCAGAAGGCCCAGAAGAGAGGCTATGACCAGCACCCTCGCCACAGAGAGTTTGAGCCAGGACAGAAAGTCCTGCTCCTCCTTCCCTCATCTACCAGCAAGCTCCTTGCGCAATGGCAAGGACCGTACCTAATCGGGAGGAAGATGGGCCCAGTGACCTACGAGGTGCTGCACCCGGACAAGGGTAAGAAGAAGCAAACCTACCATGTGAACCTTCTCAAGGCCTGGGAGGAGAAAGAGGAACTCTCCAAAGGAAAGTCCTTTCTGGTCCGCAGAGTAGAAGAGGATGAGTCGGATGGGGTCACAGAGGCATGGAAAGAACGAGCAGAAGTCATACTGGCTCACCTGGAAGAAGACAAGCAAGATGAGCTGAAGCAGCTGTTTGGCAAGTATCCGGCCCTCTTCAGTCAGAGACCAGGAAGAACCAAAGTCCTGGAACACGTCATTCGTTTGAAACCTGGCCAGAACCCTGTCCGCCAGCATCCTTACCGTGTGCCTGAGAGGCTGGTGGTAGCCCTCAAGGAAGAGGTCCACACCATGATAGAGATGGATGTTGTCGAGCCATCTTCAAGTGAATGGAGCAGCCCTATTGTCATTGTCCCAAAGAAGGATGGCTCTTTGCGCGTCTGCATGGACTTCCGTAAGGTGAATGCCATCTCCCAGTTTGATGCCTATCCCATGCCATTGATGACTTACTGGAGAGAATAGGTAGAGCTCATTACATCACCACATTGGATCTCTGCAAAGGGTACTGGCAGGTGCCCCTGGATGAACAATCCAAGGCCTACACTGCATTCCGGACGCCAATGGGCCTGTTCCAGTTCAAGGTCATGCCGTTTGGCCTTCATGGGGCCCCTGCGACTTTCCAGAGGCTGATGGACAAGGTCCTCCAGGACTGTGACAATTACTGTGCTGCTTACTTGGACGACGTGGTGATCTACAGCCACTCCTGGGAGGAGCACATACAGTATCTTAGCAGCGTCCTGGGGAAGATCCATGAAGCAGGCCTCAAGCTTAACCTCCTGAAGTGTGAGTGGGCGAAACAGGAGACAAAGTACCTGGGTTACCAGCTGGGTAAGGGTGAAGTTCGGCCTCAGGTGGAGAAAATGGAGTCCATCAGGAATAGCCCTCAACCCAGAACCAAGACACAGGTGAAGTCCTTCCTAGGTCTGGCAGGGTGGTACCGGAGATTCATTCCACAGTTTTCGACCATCGCTGTCCCTCTGACCAACCTCACTTCGAAGGGGGCCAGCAACCCTGTGAAGTGGACTGAGGAGTGTGAGGAAGCCTTCATGACACTAAAAAAACGACTGTGCTCATTCCCTGTTCTCCAGACCCCTGATTTTAAGAAGAGATTTTGGAGCTATACTGGCCCAAGGGGAGCCAGGAGAAGAGCTTCCTGTGCTGTACCTGAGTCGGAAGCTGTTGCCCAGGGAAACCAGGTATTCTACAATCGAAAAGGAGTGCCTGGCTATAAAGTGGGCCCTAGATAGCCTCCGTTACTACCTTCTTGGGAGGGAATTTGACCTGCACACGGACCACAGAGCACTGACCTGGATCCAGACCATGAAGGACCGGAATTCTCGTGTGACCAGGTGGTATCTGGAGCTCCAGCCCTTCAGGTTCTGTGTCCTTCACAAGGCAGGAAAAGAGAACGTTACTGCGGACTACCTATCAAGGCTCCCGAACATGGTCGCTTCAGGAGAGGAGGAAGGTAATGTGACGTAGAAGTCCGTCACTGGCCGCGGGCAGCATTTGGTTCTTATATATACACATATTCATCACTCCTCCCTGCGCCATTATACCATAAGTTAACAATGTGGGTCGACACACAATTTAACTTCTGTCTTGGTGCATGCATTTCACACTTGTCAATGTTCATATTTGAGAGATACAATAATTATTATACTTATCAATGTTGTGGATGAGCGCATTGTTTGTTTGTTCTGTTCCTCTCTCTCCATCTCTGTAGCTTCTGGGTATGCTGGAAAAGGACCCGAGCTAAGGGAATTGGGTTGGCTTTATAGTGCCTGTCCCAAATGGCTCATTAATGCATATGGGCATATTGAAAGATATTATCAGTAGTGATGTAATGTTGTAAATGTTATGTTGTGATATTGTTTAAAACCGTGTTGCAATGTATATCCTTTAGTATGTTTAGTTCATGGAAAATGTAGGTTTGTATTGTTAATTTATTAATTAATTAGGGTTAATTGTTCTGAGGGGAGGGGCTAGCCCTACAAAAGGAGCCTCTCTCCAGTCTCTAAGGGGGATTTTTTGGATTGAGCTGTGGATGGGGCAGCATTGTTGTTAAGCTGTCCCATAAGGTAGACGTTGATGGCAGTACTGTTGTTTTCTGTTCCGGAATCACTTGTAAATAAACACCTTTGCACAGAAGAACTTTTGCGGTTCCGCCATCTTTTTATTTTTATAGAGGTTAGGATATCCAGTTTAGCCATCTGGCCTACTCTACGTGACAGAATGCTGGCGGTGCTTTCACTCTAGTGGTAGCATGAGATGGAGTCTACAACCCACACAAGTGGCTCAGGTAGTGCAGCTCATCCAGGATGGCACATCAATGCGAGCTGTGGCAAGAAGGTTTGCTGTGTCTGTCAGCGTAGTGTCCAGAGCATGGAGGCGCTACCAGGAGACAGGCCAGTACATCAGGAGATGTGGAGGAGGCCGTAGGAGGGCAACAACCCAGCAGCAGGACCGCTACCTCCGCCTTTGTGCAAGGAGGATCACTGCCAGAGCCCTGCAAAATGACCTCCAGCAGGCCACAAATGTGCATGTGTCTGCTCAAACGGTCAGAAACAGACTCCATGAGACGTCCACAGGTGGGGGTTGTGTTTACAGCCCAACACCGTGCAGGACGTTTGGCATTTGCCAGAGAACACCAAGATTGGCAAATTCGCCACTGGCGCCCTGTGCTCTTCACAGATGAAAGCAGGTTCACACTGAGCACATGTGACAGACATGACAGTCTGGAGACGCAGTGGAGAACATTCTGCTGCCTGCACCGTCCTCCAGCATGACCGGTTTGGCGGTGGGTCAGTCATGGTGTGGGGTGGCATTTCTTTGGGGGGCCGCACAGCCCTCCATGTGCTCGCCAGAGATAGCCTGACTGCCATTAGGTACCGAGATGAGATCCTCAGGCCCCTTGTGAGACCATATGCTGGTGCGGTTGGCCCTGGGTTCCTCCTAATGCAAGACAATGCTAGACCTCATGTGGCTGGAGTGTGTCAGCAGTTCTTGCAAGAGGAAGGCATTGACGCTATGGACTGGCCCGCCCGTTCCCCAGACCTGAATCCAATTGAGCACATCTGGTACATCATGTCTCGCTCCATCCACCAATGCCACGTTGCACCACAGACTGTCCAGGAGTTTGCGGATGCTTTAGTCCAGGTCTGGGAGGAGATCCCTCAGGAGACCATCCGCCACCTCATCAGGAGCATGCCCAGGCGTTGTAGGGAGGTCATACGGGCACATGGAGGCCACACACACTACTGAGCCTCATTTTGACTTGTTTTAAGGACATTACATCAAAGTTGGATCAGCTTGTAGTGTGGTTTTCCGCTTTAATTTTGAGTGTGACTCCAAATCCAGACCTCCATGGGTTGATACATTTGATTTCCAATGATAATTCTTGTGTGATTTTGTTGTCAGCACATTCAACTATGTAAAGAAAAAAGTATTTAATAAGAATATTTCATTCATTTAGATCTAGGATGTGTTATTTTAGTGTTCCCTTTATTTTTTTGAGCAGTGTATAATCAAATCAAATTGTATTTGTCACATTTGCCGAATACAACAAGAGTAATCCTTACCGTGAAATGCTTTACTTGTAAGTAAAGCAAAGCCCTTAACCAACAATGCAGTTCAAGAAGAGTTAAGAAAATATTTACTAAATAAAGTAAGAAAATACAATGAAATCAAAAAGTAACAAGATATGACATAACAATAACGAGGCTATATACAGGGCGTACCGGTACCGACTCAATGTGCGGGGGTACAGGTTAGTCAAGGTCATTTGTAAAGTGACTATGCACGCATAATAAACAGCAAGTAGCAGCAGTGTAAAAACAAAGGGGGGAAATCAATGTAAATAGTCCGGGTGGCCATTTGATTAATTGTTCAACAGTCTTATGGCTTGGGGGTAGAAGATGTTAAGGAGTCTTTTGGTCCTAGACTTGGCGCTCCGGTACTGCTTGCCGTGCGGTAGCAGAGAGAACAGTCTATGACAGGTGACTGGAGTCTTTGAACATTTTTTGAGCCTTCCTCTGACACCGCCTACTATATAGGTCCTGGACGTCAGGAAGCTTGGCCCCAGTGATGTACTGGGCCGTACGCACTACCCGCCTTATGGTCAGATGTCGAGCAGGTGCCATACCAGGCGGTGATGCAACCGGTCAGGATGCTCTCGAAGGTGCAGCTGTATAACTTTTTGAGGATCTGGGGACCCGTGCCAAATCTTTTCAGTCTCCTGAGGGGAAAAGGTGTTGTCGTGTCCTCTTCACAACTGTCTTTGTGTGTTTGGACCATGATAGTTTGTTGGTGATGTGGACACACCTCATAAGAGGACTGACCACGCCTCAAGCCTGGTTCCTCTCTAGGTTTCTTCCTAGGTTTTGGCCTTTCTATGGAGTTTTTCCTAGCCACCGTGCTTCTACACCTGCATTGCTTGCTGATTGGGGTTTTAGGCTGGGTTTCTGTACAGCACTTTGAGATATCAGCTGATGTAAGAAGGGCTATAGAAATCAATTTGATTTGATTTGATTTGACACCAAGGAACTTGAAACTCTCGACAGGATCTACTTCAGGCCTGTCGATGTTAATGAGGGTCTATTCGGCTCTCCTTTTCCTATAGTCCATAATCAGCTCCTTTGTCTTGCTCACATTGAGGGAGAGGTTGTTGTCCTGGCACCACACTGCCAGGTCTCTGACCTCCTCCCTATAGCCTGTCTCATCGTTGTTAGTGATCAGGCTTACCACTGTTGTGTCATCAGTAAACTTAATGATGGTTTTGGAGTCGTGTTTGGCCACACAGTCGACGGGGAACAGTGAGTACAGTAGGGGACTAAGTACACACCCCTGAGGGGCCCCAGAGTTGAGGATCAGCGTGGCCAACATGTTGTTGCCTACCCTTACCACATGGGGGCGGCCCGTCAGGAAGTCCAGGATCCAGTTGCAGAGGGAGGTGTTTAGTCCCAGGGTCCTTAGCTTAGTGGTGAGCTTTGAGGGAACTATGGTGTTGAACGCTGAGTTGTAGTCAATGAACAGCATTCTCACATAGGTGTTCCTTTTGTCCAGGTGGGAAAGGGCAGTGTGGAGTACAATTGAGATTGCGTCATCTATGGATCTGTTGGGGCAGTATGTGAATTGGAGTGGGTCTAGGGTTTCCGGCATGATAGTGTTGATGTGAGCCATGACCAGCCTTTCAAAGAACTTCATGGCTACCGACATGAGTGCTATGGGGCGGTAATCATTTAGGCAGGTTACCTTTGCTTCCTTGGGCACAGGGACATGCTGGTCTGTTAGAAACATGTAGGTTTTACAGACTCGGTCATGGAGAGGTTGAACATGTCAGTGAAGACACTTGCCAGTTGGTCCACGCATGCTTTGAGTACACATCCTGGTAATCTGTCTGGCCCCGCGGCTTTGTGAATGTTGACCTGTTTAAAGGTCTTGCTCACATCGGGTATGGAGAGCGTGATCACACAGTCGTCCAGAAATGCTGGTGCTCTCATGCATGCTTCAGTGTTGCTTTCCTCGAAGCGAGCATAAGAGGAATGAGCTCATCTGGTAGGCTCGTGTCTCTGGGCAGTTCACACCTGGGTTTCCCTATGTAGTCCGTAATAGTTTTCTCGACAGGATCTACTTCAGGCCTGCCACATTCGACGACATCAGAGCCGGTGTAGTAGGATTCAATCTTAGTCCTGGATTTCTTATAAGAGTCTGGATTAGTGTCCCGCTCCTTGAAAGTGGCAGCTCTAGCCTTTAACTCTGTGCGGATGTTGCCTGTAATCCATGGCTTCTGGTTGAGAAATGTACGTACGGTGACTGTGTGGAAGACGTCGTCGATGCACTTATTGATGAAGCCGGTGACTGAGGTGGTATACTCCTCAATGCCATTGGATGAATCCCGGAACATATTCTAGTCTGTGTTAACAAAACAGTCCTGTAGTGTAGCATCTGTAGTGTAGCATCATTTGACCACTTCCGTATTGAGCGACTCACTGGTACTTCCTGCTTTGGTTTTTGCTTGTAAGCAGAAATCAAGAGGATATAATTATGGTCAGATTTTCCAAATGGAGGGCAAGGGAGAGCTTTATATGCATCTCTGTGTGCGGGGTAAAAGTGGTCTAGAGTTTTTTTTCCTCTGGTTGCACATGTGACATGCTGGTAGAAATGAGGTAAAACCGATTTAAGTTTGCCTGCCTTAAAGTCCACGGACACTAGGAGCGCCACTTCTGGATGAGCATTTTCTTGTTTCCTTATGGCCTTACACAGCTCGTTGAGTGGGTCTTAGTGCCAGCATTGGTTTGTGGAGGTAAGTAGATGCCTATGAATAACATAGATGAGAACTCTCTTGGTAGATAGTGTGGTCTATAGCTTATCATGAGGTATTCTACCTCAGGTGAGCAATACATCAATACTTCTTTAATATTAGACATCGCGCACCAGCAGTTATTGACAAATAGACACACACCCCCACCCCTCATCTTAACAGACATAGCTGCTCTGTCCTGCCGATGCATGGAGAAGCCAGCCAGCCAGCTCTATATTATTTGTGTTGTCGCTCAGCCATGTTTCGGTGAAACATAAGATATTACAGATATATACAGAAGATTTTTTTATGTCCCGTTGGTAGGATAGCCTTAATCATAGATCGCCCAGTTTGTTTTTCAATGATTGCACGTTGGCCAATAATACGGAGGCTAGTGGTGGTTTACCTACTCATCTGCGAATTCTTACAAGGCACCACGCCCTCCCTCCCCCTTTTTCTCCGTATTTTCTTCACGGTGACGACAGGGATTTGGGCCTCGTCTCGACAAAGCAGTATATCCTTCGTGTTGGACTCATTAAAGAAAAAATCTTTGTCCAGTTCGAGCTAGTCATCGCTCTTTTGATGTCCAGAAGCTCTTTTCGGTCATAAGTGATGGTAGCAGCAACATTATGTACGAAATGAGTTACAAACAATGCGGAAAAAAAAAAATAGCACAGTTGGTTAGGAGCCATCCCCTCCAGCGCCATTATAGAAATAGGGTGCCATTTGAGATGCACAATCTGCTTAACGCTCAATGGAAATTCTCTTCTACACATTGTTGTCTGCATACCAAATGGCATCCTATTCCCTATATAGTGCACTCTGAGACCTATAGTACTCCACTATACAGTGCATTCTGAAAGTATTCAGACCCCTTGACTTTTTTTACATTTTGCTGCGTTACAGCCTAATTCTAAAATGGATACAATTATTTGTTTTACTTATCAATCCACACACAATAACCTATAATGACAAAGCAAAAACAGGTTTTACATAAGTATTCAGACCCTTTAGTCAGTACTTTGTTGAAGCACATTTGGCAGCGATTACAGTCTCAAGTCTTCTTGGGTATGATGATACAAGCTTGGCACATCTGTATTTGGAGACTATCTCCCATTCTTCTCTGCTGATCCTCTCAAGCTCTGTCAGGTTGGATGGGGAGCATCACTGCACAGCTATTTTCAGATCTCTCCAGAGATGATCAATCGGGTTCAAGTCCGGGCTCTGACTGGGCCACTCAAGGAAATTCAGAGACTTGTTCCGAAGCGTTGTCTTGGCTGTGTGCTTAGGGTTGCTGTTCTGTTGCTGCCACCATCATGCTTCCCCGTAGGGATGGTGCCAGGTTTCCTGTATACCAAACGCTTGGTATTCAGGCCTAATAGTTCAATCTTGGTTTCATCAGACCAGAGAATATTTTTTTCTCATGGTCTGAGAGTCCTTTAGGTTCCTTTTGGCAAACTCCAAGTGGGCTGTCATGTGCCTTTTACTGAGGAGTGGCTTCCGTCTGGCCACTCTACCATAAAGGCCTGATTGGTGGAGTGCTGCAGAGATGGTTGTCCTTCTGGAAGATTCTCCCGTTCTGTCAGAGTGACCATCAGGATCTTGGTCACCATCCTGACCAAGGCCCTTCTCCCTTGATTGCTCAGTTTGGCCGGGCAGCCAGCTCTAGGAAGAGTCTCAGTGATTCCAAACGTCTTCTGTTTAAGAATGATGGAGACCGCTGTGTTCTTGGGGACCTTTAATGCTGCAGACATTTTTTGGTATACTTCCCCAGATCTGTGCCTTGATACAATCCTGTCTCGGAGCTCTACGGACAATTCCTTCGACCTCATGGCTTGGTTTTTGCTCTGACATGCACTGTCAACTGTGGGACCTTATATTAACAGTTGTGTGCCTTTCCAAATCATGTCCAATCATTTGAATTTACCATAGGTGGACTCCAATAAAGTTGTATAAATATCTGAAGGATGATCAATGGAAACAGGTTGCACCTGAGCTCAATTTCAAGTCTCATAGCAAAGGGTCTGAATACTTTTGTGAAAAGGTATTTCTGTTTTTGTTATTTTATACATTTGTTAACATAAATAAATAGTTTTCACTTTGTCATTATGGGGTATTGTGTGTAGATTGATGAGGAAAACAATATATTTAATCCATTTTAGAATAAGGCTGTAACGTAATGAAATGTGGAAAAAGGGAAGGGGTCTGAATACTTTCCGAATGCACTGTACAGGGAATAGGGATGCAGACGTAGAGATTATAACACTGCTTATAGCTCAATCGAAATGATTCACTATCTATACGTCTGTCTGTTGATTATCGTTTTGTTCCGTGGAGCTTAATCAATCATCATCATATAATTAATCAACCGTCATGATAATGAGATAGGAGTAATAATTAGGGTGATGGAGACCACTGTTGCCTAAGAATCTGGTGCAAATAGAGAGCAGTGCTAATTAAAGTATGCGTCCAAAATGGCACCCTATTTTCTATATAGTGCACTACTTTTGCCAAAGGTAGTGCACTATATAGGATAGAGGGTGCCATTTGGTCAGGGGACAGACGGAGAGGTGTTGTTACTGGGCGGCAGGGAGCCTAGTGGTTCGAGCATTGGACTAATAACTGATAGGTTGCAAGATTGAATCGCTGAGCTGACAAGGTAAAAATGTGTTGTTCTGCCCCTGAACAAAGCAGTTAACCCATTGTTCCTTGGCTGTCATTGAAAATAAGAATTTGTTCTTAACTGACTTGCCTAGTTAAATAAAATAAAAATGTAATACTGGAACAGGTCAGTTAATCAGCTGGTGAAACAAAAATTGGCCCAGCCAGCCGCGCTCATTCTCTTTGTCGCTATCCAGCTCTCTCTCTCTTTTTTCATCTCTCCCACTCTGTCCCCTCTCTCCTCTTTGTTTGTCTCTCCCTCCCTCTCTTTCTCTTTCTCTGTTTGTTCGTCACTCTCTCCCTCCCTCTCTGTCTGTTTGTCTCCCTCTCTCTCATTCCTCTCTCCCTTTCTGTCTCTCAGCAGCTCTCCAGTAGGATTGCATCCCCTTTCTCCACCCTTCTCTGAAAGTGTGCACTTGCACACTACTTCTCGTCATGGATTCAACAATGGTGGAAACTGCCTCTAGCCAATGATTACGCCAATCCAATACTTTTAAATCCATGACACATAGTGTGCCTTGGGAAACAAGTGGGAAACGGGTGGAGAATCGGGACGCAGAACAACTTTGGATCTTTCCTGCCTATATACATGGGCTTGCAAAAGTATTCACCCCCCTTGAAATTTTTCCGATTTTGTTGCCTTACAATGTGGAATAAAAAAATGTTTTTGGGGGGTTGTATCATTTGATTTACACAACATGCCTACCACTTTGAAGATGCAAAATATTTTTTCTTGTGAAGCAAACAAGAAATAAGACAAAAAGAACTGAAAACTTGAGCATAACTATTCACCCCAAAGTCAATACTTTACTTAGAGACACCTTTTGCAGCAATTACAGCTGAAAATCTCTTGGGATATGTCTCTATAAGATTGGCACATCTAGCCACTGGTATTTTTGCTCATTCTTCAAGGAGAAACTGCTCCAGCTCCATCAAGTTGGATGGGCTCCGCTGGTGTACAGCAATCTTTAAGTCATACCAAAGATTCTCAATTGGATTTGAGGTCTGGGCTTTGACTAGGCCATTCCAAGACATTTAAATGTTTCCCCTTAAACCACTCAAGTGTTGCTTTAACATATTGCTTAGGGTCATTGTCCTGCTGGAAGTTGAACCTCCGTCCCAGTCTCAAATCTCTGCAAACTGAAACAGGTTTCCCTCAAGAATTTCCCTTTATTTAGTACCATCCATCATTCCTTCAATTCTGACCAGTTTCCCTGGCGATGAAAAACATCCCCACAACTTAATGCTGCCACCACCATGCTTCACTTTGGGGATGGTAATCTCAAAACACAGCGTTTTCCTTGATGTCCAAAAAGCTCAATTTTTGTCTCATCTGACCAGAGTACCTTCTGGCTTCTGGCTTTTTTCTGGCCACTCATCCATAAAGCCCAGCTCTGTGGAGTGTATGGCTTAAAGTGGTCCTATGGACAGATACTCCAATCTCCACTGTGGAGCTTTGCAACTCCTTCAGGGTTATCTTTGGTCTCTTTGTTAACTCTCTGATTAATGCCCTCCTTGCCTGGTCTGTGAGTTTTGGTGGGCGGCCCTCTCTGGTAGGTTTGTTGTAGTGTCATATTCTTTCCATTTTTAATAATGGATTTAATGGTGATCTGTGGGATGTTCAAAGTTTCGGATATTTTTTTATAACCCAACCCTGATCTGTACTTCTCCACAACTTTGTCCCTGACCTGTTTGGAGAGCTCCTTGGTCTTCATGGTGCCGCTTGCTTGGTGGTGCCCCTTGCTTAGTGGTGTTGCAGACTCTGGGGCCTTTCAGAACAGGTGTATATATACTGAGATCATGTGACAGATCATGTGACACTTAGATTGCACACAAGTGGACTTTATTTAACTAACTGTGTGACTTCTGGAGGTAATTGGTTGCACCAGATCTTATTTAGGGGCTTCATAGCAAAGGGGGTGAATACATACGCACACACCCCTTTACCATTTTTGTATTGTTTTAAACAAGTTATTTTTTTCATTTCACTTCACCAATTTGGTCTATTTTGTGTATGTCCCTTATATGAAATCCAAATAAAAATATATTTAAATTACAGGTTGTAATGCAACCAAACAGGAAAAACGCCAAGGGGGATGAATACTTTTGCAAGGCACTGTACCCATATTTATTGTGATCTGAAAGGGCAAAACTGATCCTAGATCAGCACTCCTACTCTGAGTCGCTTGATACATACGGCCCCAGGTTTGAAAACCAGTGGCCTGGGCGGGGCCATCCAGAGTAGAGAGAGAGTTAGAGGGCGATGTAGAAGCTTAGGCTTCTTTATTAATGTCACAGTCACTAGCCAGTAATTCCCTCAGGCTTCTTGTACTCCAGCTTGTTAATGAGTCAGTGCTTATCATTCAGCATTGTTAACAGGCTAGAGCCTCCCTCCCATCCTCCCTTGAGCCACTCATGATTGTCGAGGTAACAATCCCAACTAGCACCCTATTCCCTTTATAGTACACTACTTTTGACAAAGGCCCACTATATAAGGAATATGCTGCCAATTGGGATGCAACCAGTCCGTCAGTCAAAAACAAACAGCATACAGGACGCCTGTCAGCCAGGTTCTGCGTCTCAAATGGCAGCCTATTTCCTATATCTGTCCTGGTTAAAAAATACTGCACTATATAGGTAATAGAGTGCCATTTGGGACATTAATCAGACAGTCAGTCAACAATAAACAGCCCACAGGAAATCGGTGGTGTGAGTGGTTCTTTCAGGAGGCCTCTATGCTGCCAGAGCCCCATTCCCTGAGCAGACTAAAGTGAACTGCTGGCACAGAACAGAGGCCATCCCTCTCTCCCGTCTGTAAATCTCAACCAAATTAATGATTGGTCTACACCCGCATGCCGTCCTTTAATATTTATTCATTATTGGTCACAGCTGAAAGAACAGCCTCTCTCTGCCTCACTCAATCCAGCGGTCCACTGCTGAGCCGCACGAGACAGAATGCACTGAGGTAAATAAACTATTAACCACGTCGTGTTGTGGTCTTCTCTATGAGACCACACAATGAATGCATCCCAAATGGAACTCTGTTCCCTACATATTGCTCTATGGGCTCTGATCCCAGATGGCTCTAAGGGCCTGGAAAAATGTAGTGCACTACATAAGGAATAGGGTGCCATTTGGGATGCAAGCATTATTCCCCGATATCTGTAATTTGGCCTCTGCAGAGAAGGGGCACCATCAGTGACGAGAGGCTAGCGGCCACCATGTGTGTGTGTGTGTGTGTGTGTGTGTGTGTGTGGACACAACACACAGACCTAAGGTAACTGGGTTAGCGATACAGAAACAGGGGCTGCAACCCAAATGACACCCTATTCCCTATATGTTTGCTCTACTTTTGACCAGAGCCCTTAAGGAAACCCATAGGGTTCTGGTCAAAAGTACTGCACGACATAGGGGATGCCATTTGGTACTTATTCTTGCCCAATCACAGTGATCTAATATGTATCCTTCAGCGATATACTCCATCTGAACTGCTCCACTGCACATCCAGCTGTGGAAAATGGATTTGTCAAATTGTGTGCAATTAGAAGCTCCCTGTATGGGGGCCACAGCACAGACAAACCGTTAAGCGCTGTCCTTTCCCTGGCTTTGACACACTGCTCATATGGGGGTTTCTTCATTCGGCATCAAATGTTTAAATGAGCGCTGACACACAATATGCACGCTCTCTCCTGTATTGTTTCGCTAATACATATCATTCATGTGCATTTTGTTTCTGGGCAGAAGAAAGTAAGAGACAGCCATAACATGGAGGCTTTGAAAGGTTGAAAGCAACAGTATAGATTTTGAGGTGTGTTGTAGTGACAGACAGGCTTGGTGCATCTGATGGTTTATCTGCGGTGCATGGATCTGTCTAGCTAATCGCTTTTCCTCTCTGATACATAACATTGCATTATTTACGCTAAGTAGGCCCTTCTGTTCAGTGCCTTTTAAAATGAACTCCCCATTCACCGGCCATTATCACCATTATTTGAACCCCTCCCCTTCATCTCCCCCCTCCATCCATCTATCTAGGACTCTGTTCCAAATGGCACCCTATCCCCTATATAGTGCACTACTTTTGACGAGGGCTCTATGGGCAATGTGGAACGCAGACTACCACTAGGTCGGACACACGACATTAAGCCATGTGTTGCTGTATATCAATAATTTAAGTCCCAAAAAGGTATGTAACAATCGCCGATTGCTCCTTTAACAACCTGATCAGATAACCTAGATTGAATGGCTCCCAGTTGATCAACAATAGTGTAAAACAGCTTTAAGCTACAACCAAAAAGCTCAGGGAATCCATTGGTTGTTCTTGCATGGTCAATTCTCCACCAATACAAACCCTAATCAAGTGTGACATATTTCTGAATGTGAGAAGTCCTCGTTGCACTGCAGGTGCAAATTTCAATCTTAGCATTGGATTGACAAAATAAGCTCCGCATGAAGAACCAAAATCACTATCAGGTCTATGCCCTCTCAATTTCAGAAATCAGGACTTTATCTCATCTTATACATGCTTGAATTTGATGAATATTTTCAATAATTGCAATCATTATTTCTATTTACCGGGCCATGATAGGATTTCATTGGCATGTGCTCAACACTGAGTGCACATCTGCAAGAGCATGTGTGTGTGTGTGTGTGCGTGTGTGTGTGTGTGTGTGTGTGTGTGTGTGTGTGTGTGTGTGTGTGTGTGTGTGTGTGTGTGTGTGTGTGTGTGTGTGTGTGTGTGTGTGTGTGTGTGTGTGTGTGTGTGTGTGAGTGCACATCTGCAAGAGCATGTGTGTGTGTGTGTGTGTGTGTGTGTGTGTGAGTGCACATCTGCAAGAGCATGGGCATGAGAGCATATAGTATAGTGTTGGGTTTTTTAGAGTCTGATAGTGAGTCTGGGATAGTTACTCTCTATTATATAGGCTATAACATTACTACTTGCTTGTGTCTGACCCTCGTCGGTCAACAATTACTGATAGAACAAATCAATACTTAAAAAGGTGATTTTCTGCCAATCATAGGCTGTCTAATCGACAGACAGTTGATGATTGATAGACGTGTGTGTGTGTGTGTGTGTGTGTGTGTGTGTGTGTGTGTGTGTGTGTGTGTGTGTGTGTGTGTGTGTGTGTGTGTGTGTGTGTGTGTGTGTGTGTGTGTGTCCACTGAGAGCAGTGTGTGTGTGTGTGTGTGTGTGTGTGTGTGTGTGTGTGTGTGTGTGTGTGTGTGTGTGTGTGTGTGTGTGTGTGTGTGTGTGTGTGTGTGTGTGTGTGTGTGTGTGTGTGTGTGTGTGGCCTACTGTATCCAGTGAGGGCTCTCCCAATGATCAATTTCAATGTCACTAATGATCATGAGCACATCGGCCCCACATAATAATGTGCAGGGGTAGCCTATGTATGTGCACATACGTGTGTGACACCGAGAGAGGCATAGCACAGGCCTGTTTGTGCACATATGTGTGTGACACCGAGAGAGGCATAGCACAGGCCTGTTTGTGCACATATGTGTGTGACACCGAGAGAGGCATAGCACAGGCCTGTTTGTGCACATATGTGTGTGACACCGAGAGAGGCATAGCACAGGCCTGTTTGTGCACATATGTGTGTGACACCGAGAGAGGCATAGCACAGGCCTGTTTGTGCACATGTGTGTGTGACACCGAGAGAGGCATAGCACAGGCCTGTTTGTGCACATGTAAGTCACACACATTCTTTAAAAACAAGAGCAGAAATTCAGTTGGAGTTCAGGGGGAGGGGGGACGTGCCCCATGAGCTTATTATTAACGGCTCCGTGACTCCCTTGTAATCACACGGTAACAAATAAAACGTCAACAGGATAGAGCGTCAGATAGTGGAGGGGAAGAGGGGGGAGTGTGGGAGGAGGGGCGAGAGAGATGCTTACCAAAAACGATGAAGTTGCTTTGAACAGAGGCTGCCAGTAGTGTCAATAAGCTCAGAGTCCATAGACCAGGGACCGGGTAAGAAGGGAATGCCATGGTCGGTTGAACACACAGATCCGTTTGTTCGTCTCGATGAATCCTCACGAGGGTAGGCAGAGGAGCACCGGAGTGTTACCAGAGTGTTACCTACAGCAGTGGAGATAAAACCAGACCATTATTGATGAATTGCTTGCTTTCTGATTGGTTGGCCGGTGCTGAATGAACGTTTGAACATCGCTACTCACGTAACTGCTCCATGGGTTTTATCAATCTGCCTGTGTCATAAAGTAGCGGGTGGTGACGCAGTGACCAAGTCTATAGCCTACTGCCGTAAAAGGCAACTGGCGGAAAATCAGTGTCTGTTATCATTGCCCTAAGTCAGGGGTTTTCAAAGCAGGGTCCACGGCCAGATCTCAAAATATTTATGTGTCATTTTTTTTACCTTTCATTTTATTTATGAATATTACTAACAACTGTTTAAACAACTTTTGGCCATGGATCTGTGGAATAAGTTTAAAGTGTGCAATACAATACAATACATTGTTCCATTTTTAAGTTGTTGTTCTGATTATGAGGGGGTCCCTGATGAACTTGTTATTACAAATGGGTTCCCTGGACCCAAAGAGTTTGAGAACCCCTGCCCTAAATGTATTCAGTCCACCTCTAAATGTAAAGGTGCAGTGCCAATATAAGAAATATTTTTTCGGAAGTCAGTCGGTGTCTCAACTTAACTCAACTTAGTTAGTCAGGATAGTAAAGCACACAAACTGCAGTTTCGAAAATTGGTAGTGCATCAGCAGTTGTTCTCTTGTTGTGTCAGTCACTGACAGTCACTCAATTAGCCCATGTCAGCTAACAATTTATAGATTGCTAGGTACGTATCATGGCTGAATTACTGACCAGGCACATGAGGAACATGCCCAGGGTCCCCAACCTCCAGGGGGCCCTCATTGATTTTGTTAGTCACTCTCACTCAGATATCATATGAACATGGCATTAGTCATGACAAAATGTGTAGAATTGGGAAAATGTTGCTTTAAAGGGGCTATTTCATCTCTCAATCCCATGGCAAAATGTGTAGAATTGGGAAAATGTTGCTTTAAAGGGGCTATTACTTCTCTCAATCCCATGGCAAAATGTGTAGAATTGCAGGAAATTAGCTTTACAACAAATCTTGCTTTGGTCCTGAGAATGCTACAAACTGCCATGTATAGGTGGGATGTTTTCTGGGACCAAAACAACTCTTGTTAACTACAAATAACACAAATCAAATCCCCCTATTGGCCAAGCAAAACGCAGGAGTGAGCAGCAAGATGCCTGCACCGGTCGCCCGTTGAGAATTCCCTGTCTGTGCTTCACATGACACAGATGTGTAACGCACATTGTGTCACTATAATACATACCCTCGGGCTCTCACAAGCACATAGCTTTACATGGCAGCCGAGGCAAGGCTAGGATCTACCCTCGAAATGCTCCTTCATTGTCACCGTTCGGTTCAACGGCAGCAAGAGCCATGGCGAGAGAGAGGTTGCCTGCGGGACGGGCGGGCGAATATAGGGCGGGGATAGGATAGGGCAGGGGGTGTTTATTCTTGTTGGAACCATTCGAGGAGTGTGTCAAGAAAAACACAGAACTGATTGGTAGGCTATAATAACATTATTGCGGATCACCACTAATAATAGCCCCTCTACAAAGGATTGGATAAGTCCAACCTAAAGATAGGTATAGCCTACAAGGCACCTGCAATGCTGCTGGATGCGGCGTAGAATCTAGAATGGAGCCCCGGTAGGAGCCACCTTTCCTACACCTTTCTCCCAATAAACGAAATTAGCCTACGTGTGGAGGAAATCGGAGACACCTAGTAGCCTATAAACGTGGAAATAACAGTGCAAACAGCGCGCTGTTGCAGCCACACGACCAGTGTTAAAAGCCGTGAGGGAAGAGACGGCGGGGCATAACGTAGCTACAGTCCAATAACAAAAAGCATATTCGCACTAAATTATACAACGCGTCTAGCGTTTTATTCCCGGGTCAAGATAACGGTTTACCTCCACCACCTGCCAGTAACCTAGGCTACTGAGCGAGGCGCACGCAGAAACATTCCAGGACAAGAAAGCATCGTATTTACAACAGTGACAGGTGTCTCCCGTTCGCGTACAGCCCGGACACAGCCAACAACAATAATATTCCTAAGGACAGACATAGCAGCATACACACCGATATACGCCTCTGGAGTCCGGGTCCTGCACTATTTGTCGCCGTTGGTTCTGGTCTGGAAGTGGTCCTTGTGATGCAGGATAGCTGGCGCTGGATCTGAGGTCTCTCTGGATATGTCTATATTGACTTTTTTTTATCTTCCTTCTTCGGCTTCTTGTTTTTCTTGCGTTTTCCCTCTCTCCACGGCTACCGTTCAATGCAGCAAAAACAGTCTGTCTGAAAGACAGGAGGGAGGAGGGGTGGCGTGTGGGGCGGAGGAGTGAGGGAGGGGGAGGGGATTTTAATACGATTTGGCCCGTACCATTCGGATAACAGAGCCAGCGCATACTGCCTGGAAGAGGGAGAGACACGCAGAGAGAGAGAGAGAGAGAGAGCTAAGAGACAGATTGAGATATATTTGGAAAGAAAGAGAGAACCTGAGATTTCATAGGCTATTCATATAGATTGTATGCCCAGTCATCTCATAGTATTGTTCTTAGCCTCTTATAGACAAATTAGAATTGTTCTTTCTGAATTGATTTTGTATTATTATATATTTAGTCATAATAGTCTATAGGTAGAAGTGGTAGTAGGCATAGTCCCCATAGATAACTGATGTAGGCCTAGACCTGACATGTTTTGCTCTGCTTTCTGAACTGGAGTTGGGGCCTTTTTGGCTGACAGCGCGAGGCGTGGTCTGTCTGAGTGGAATCAACACGCGCCAAGCCCGCCAGGTGGGTGTTCAGTGGAGGGGGGCGGTTCAACTCCCGAGGGGATTAAGGATTAGTTTTGCACGCAGATTAGTTCGTGTGTGTGTGGGGAGGCATGGGGTTAAAACATGGTGGATGGCGGCACGAAAAGCCCAATCACTACCATAGGCAACAAACAGGAGGCAGGAGGAAATCAATGTCAAACTGGGGGATATACAAGGGATCACCAAACTGACAGCTGTAGTAGCAGCAGGATTGTTTTTACAAATATAATGTCTCTTAAAATTCAACACATAGAGACACATATGCCCTACTCATTGCAGCATTTAATGCATCCGTTTAATTCAAACGCGGTGTTTTAATTAGTTGTTGGAGAGGACTGAAATTATAGTGTCTCTAAAAAGTCCCTGACAGGGCATGTGAGTGCAGGACAGCTCCAGGTGCTGAAAACAGAAGCACGAGGCAAAGAGTTGTCATTGCGCGCATTCCTATATAGCGGCAGTTGCATAATCAACATACGATATCAACATGTAATTTGATCTATTTGTGATGATGGTGAATACCTAGAATACTTAATTTGTGTCATTGAAACAAATGTGCACACATGCACGAGCAATTAGTTGTTTATATGGCTTAGGCCTAATATATAATTAAAAGTAGTTACATAATGTGACACTCATTATTGCCTATAATTACAATTATTATCATCATTTCCCACATACTGGCAGTCAGAGCGGGTATAGACTATTCTATATTCCTCATGAATGACTTATGGATAGATGAGTGAATGAATTCAGATCACATGAAAGAAAGGATAAGTGGGGGGGGGGGGGGAGAGAGATGTCAAGCTAGAGCTGTAGTCTTCCAAAGGAAAGTGTCTGACGAGGTAAGTCACTCCGTACCAAGCGGCGCATGCACTGCGCACACATTCCCGACTACTGCTAAAGGATATCGCGGTACTGCGATGAGAATTGATAATAAAATGCATGGCTTAGAGAAACCAAAACGCATCTGTTCTGGAAATGGCATACTTCGTTTTATAGAAAAAATATATTATTTTGCCACAGAATCTCCATTAGATTATCTCCACATTGAGAGACAACATACACATTCGTATAGACACAATATTGCAGTGAAATAAAAGGTATGCTTTAGGTACTACACATTTGCTGGGTTTATATTTTCTAAAAAGCCACTTGGCTCCTGATACAACTCATCTCTGCCGGGACTCGAACCCGGAGCCTCTGGATTAGAAGTCCAGCGCGCTATTCCATTGCGCCACAGAGACTGAGTCTCACCAAATGATGATAAGAGGGTTTATATTTCGCCCTACCGTATACAGCATCCTCATCACGCAGCATCAGGACCACTTGGCTGCTGTTCACCGACAGACCGGTAGAGGTCGCACTAACAGCATCACTATGCAGCGCCAAGATGGCGATATCAGTTTCTGTGCGTTTCATCTGAGGGATAGGCAAACATCTTTGATTTCATGCATAATTACGCTGAGTAATTATATGAAAAAATACAATATTAAGTGCATTTGTAACAATTCATGTAACTTGTAAATATCAGATACAAGCATCCGATAAAATGATGCTCTCATCATGGAGATTTCCCCCCTCTCTTGGTGAATAGAATCTATTACTCTTTCCTTATGTTACCACTTTTTCTTTAGACCATGCGCTCTCTGAGATCTAAAGGGCGTAAGGTAGCTTAAATGCTGACCAAACCTTGCGCCAGCACTCGCAAGTTGATTTTGTTAAACACCACCAGAAGCGGTCAGGACATGCCGGTTGAAATATCGAAACAAACTCTGAACCAATTATATTCATTTGGGACAGGTCAAAAAGCATTAAACATTTATGGCAATTTATCTAGCTAGCTTGCTGTTGCTAGCTAATTTGTCAATGAATAAACATTGGGTTGTTACTCGTCATCTCCTCCTTCCTTCTTTTTCTTCTTTGGACTATATATGGCGGTGGTCAAACAACTTTACAACTGACAGGAGTGTGGACCTCATCTTTCAATCACCCATGTGGCTATATGCTCCTAAAACCCAATGAGGAGATGGCACGTGGGTATATGCTCCTAGAAACAGGAGGCGGCAGGTAGCCTAGTGGTTAGAGCGTTGGGCCAGTAACTAAAAGGTTGCTAGATTGAATCCCTGAGCTGACAAGGTAAAAATCTGTTGTTTTGCCTTCATTGTAAATAAGAATTTGTGCTTAACTGACTTATCTAGTTAAATAATACAATGATGGGAGAGGCTGCATGTTGAGTATCACATGTAGAACCAATTTGTATTTTAGAGCCCGGCCGTGCATCATTCTTAACTGGAATCAGGTTGGAACCACCAAGACTCTTCCCAGAGCTGGCCACCCGGCCAAACTGAGCAACCGGGGGAGAAGAACCTTGATCAGGGAGGTGACCAAGAACCCAATGGTCACTCTGACAGAGCTCCAGAGTTCCTCTGTGGAGATGGGAGGACCATCCAGAAGGGCAACCATCTCTGCAGCACTCCACCAATTAGGCCTTTATAGTAGAGTGGCCAGACGGAAGCCATACCCCCCTTTAGGCTGTCTCGTCGTTGATGGTAATCAAGCCTAATACGGTTGTGTCATCTACAAACTTGATGATTGAGTTGGAAACATGCGTGGCCATGCATTCATGGGTAAATAGGGAGTAAATGAGGGGCCTGAGCACGCACCCTTGTGAGGCCCCTGAGTTGAAGATTAGCGTAGTGGTGTTGTTTCCTACCTTCATCACCTGCGGGCAGCCTGTCAGGATGACCAGGACCCAGCTGCACAGGGCAGAGTTAAAGCCCAGGGCTTAATGATGAGCTTCGAGGGTACTATGGTGTTGAAGGCTGAGCTGTAGTCAATGAACAGCATTCTTACATAGGTATTCCTCTTGTCCAGATGGGATAGGGCAGTGTGCAGTGCGATGGCGATAGCATCGTTTGTGGATCTATTGGGGCGGTATGCAAACTGAAGTGGGTCTAGGGTGTCAGGTAAGGTGGAGGTAATATGATGCTACATACGTCTCGTGTCTGAGCCATTGAATTGCGACTCCACTTTGTCTCTGTACTGACGTTCAGCCTGTTTGATTGCCTTACGCCAGGAATAACTACACTCTTTGTATTCAACCATATTCAGCTTAGCTCAGTGCTTTATGTGGTGGCGGGGCGAGAGAGCAGAAAATAGGAGCATTGCGCCGTGATTGGCTCAGTGTTCTGTCACTCATGGGGACACTACGTCATCGCCAAGTTTAAGTCCTTAGTAAGGGTAGACATCTAAAATTTCAGCCCTTTGGGTCCTGCCATAGAGTTATATTACAAGTTCCCTTCCAAGAAGGCTCAAGGTAATTGGCCGCAGATAACATTACTTCAAATCACATTATTATGTACAGTAGCTTTGAGTGGACTGATCATGTCAACATCTTACTACATAATTCTGAGCTAGCACTCATCATCATGAATCAAGTCGACAATCTACTGGCAAATCCTTGTCATATGAAGATGAATCATTTAGAGAAACTATAGATAAAACTATAGATTACACAAGTTGGAAATCACAAATTCAACAATGAGTGGTTTATAAGGAATTGGCTACCTGCAAGCATTGCAAAGCAATCACTAACATTAGCATGTTATTCAATGGAGTGGCTGTGTGTTTTTTGTTGTTGTTGAGTTCCCACCTTAAATCCAGAGAATGCCAGACTTTGATGACAGAGTATGATGACAAAATTTGCCCCCAAAGGACCACCGCGCCACCTTCACAAGGTGAGTCCAAAAATGTATTGTATGCTGCTGCATAAATTATATAATATGCAAAGGAGATATGTATACTGTAGCTAAGAAAGTAATACTAAGTGTATGTTGTGTAGTAAGGTATTAGTAGCCAATGTGACTAAGAATTGTGTTATTTGACGTGTCAAGTTAAAAGCTTATTTAACACTTCAAATAGTGTTATATGACGTATGTTTTTTGACACGCAAAAACCCAAACGGTGTTCAATGTGCCTCACCAATGTCTATTTTCACCTCTTAATTTCACCTACTGTTCTAACTTGGTAGCGCACATAACCTATAACCTGTTTTAGAGAAATGTTATCGAATATTGTAAGCTTTCATTGTTTATATGCCCCCTCTATTTATCCTACGGTTCTGACTTGTACAGGAAGTACACTGTAAGAACTGCCCATGTTCTGAATTCTGTCAATCTACATTTCAAAAGTGCTGAACAAATAGTTATATTGACTATGTCCGTCATTGCTCGCTAATTAATGTCTTAATCGAAATTACAGATGGCCTCTTATCCGCTCATCATCCCCTTATGCCCTAGTTTGTACATCTCAATTGTCAGTAGAAAACACATTTGTTGAAGCAAGTGAGCCATATCAGCCATGTTTTTTTTAAAGGCAGTAAATGAGGCTGAATGAACTGTTTCGCTGTCAGACAAGGCTCTGCTGAAAGCCAGCTGTAGCAGCGGTAAGGTGTTGGGACTCTGCTGTTAGGCTAACAGTTTGCAGGCACCGTTTGTCACCGTTCAAGAGCAATTAATGTATTGTTTAGTGTTGTGTAGTGGCTTTGCTGGCATGCATCCCACATTTTTGTTTGCCCCACCAAGATTTACATGCTAAAATCGCCCCGGATCCATATATATGCATGCACAGCCCGGTACATTAGCAGTAACGTTACAGCCTAGCTGTGTCTCCATGTACATTAATCACTCTCCTCTCCCTCGCCGTGTCTGTACGTCTGTCTTCAGTAGCAACACAGTACCGACACAACTGTCTGATAATTGCTGCTTCTCTCATCTGCAGAATGCGTGTGTGTGTCGTGTTTGTGGGTCTCTGTGTGTGACGGTCTGTGAGCTGTTGCTGATTGAGAACAAGGTATAGGAGGCAGATCTATAACATGTATCCCGCTAGTGGCTCTGCTTCTACTGTGTCTACATTTGGCGTGTGTGTGTGTGTGTTATCAATGTGTGCCCCTGTGTATGTGTACAAACATTAGTGTATAAGAGAATGAGAAGTGGTTTGAGAGGTGCATGCTGTGCCATGGGTAGCAGTCCCCCTTGCTATGCTTCTAGATGATGTTACCAATACTTATAGCAGAGCTGGGACGATAAACCCAAAATGATCCACACCGACCATACCGATCACTTATCGCAGGCATTTTGCTGTTACCGTTCACTACGATAAGTATCCAATACTAGAGAAATGTGAAGTTCTACACGTGCTTCTACACCTGCATTGCTGTTTGGGGTTCTAGGCTGGTTTCTGTACAGCACTTAGTGACATCAGCTGATGTAAGAAGGGCTTTATAAATACATTTGATTGATTGTGTTTCAGAAAACGATAACTCAGTCAGCTTTCATATCAACCTTCTGCCCTGGCTACAAAATGCTATTAATGGTGAGGTGGGATGTGGACACATAAAACAAAGTAATGGGACTGTCTCTTTCACTAGGCTGAGGATGATCAACACGCTCCACTCCCGCTGTGGCGGAGATACAGATATGGACTCGGATCGAGACTTAACTTGGGGCTTGAATAGATATTAGAGATCCGAGTTGAAACACCACAAGCTTAAGCTCTGACTTGCAAATGGCATTAATGCTGATTTGAATCTCTGAGTGATGTAAATGTGGATCTATTGCAGATAAATGGAAGACGTAAATGGAGACAAATGTAGGACATTACCATGTGAAGAGGCAACCTTTTTACTATATATAGATATATAGCACTATTTTGGACCAGAGCCATATGGGTCCTTTTCAAAAGTAATGGACTTCATAGGGAGCCATTTGAGAAGGTGACATTATTGTTCAGTTAGATAACAAACAGGGTGATATTATGGTCCTATTTCCATTATTTCAGTTTAATTTTCCCCATCACACAACAGTATCCTTTTCTAGCTTTGTGAAACCGGACTGATCTCACCATAGGTAAGTAAAACAGAATGTGAGCTAAGTGAAACAAAACATTAGTCTGAGACCAGGCTATGCCTTTCCATGATAAAAACAGAAAAAATAGGTTAGACATTTATTTATTCATTCAATTACTGTGTTGGGGACAAAAAAGACAAGAACATTAAAAAAAAAACATCCCTCGTGTCCGCCCCCTCTCTCTTTTCCTGCGCTCCTTTTCTCTGCTCTCGTCATGCTGCTCACATGTATCCAATGGCAGCAATGGAGGTCAGTATTGACAGCACAATGACCACGTAGCCCGAGCGATACACCTCAGGAATCTTAAATCCCTTACCGCTATCCCAGAACTAACAAAGAGAGAGGGAGAGAGAAAGAAAAGGATAATATATTAAGGAAAAACAAGGACCGGCAGACAGTGTTGACTTGTGTTGTTGTGCGCTGTGGACACAGTACTTACCAGATGGCGGATTCCGTTCAAGGTGTGGTAGGACACAGGGAAGGCAATGCCAAACTTGGCAAGGCTGAGCAGAGCAGGACCAACGGACAGGGAGTGGATCAGGTCAAGGTAGTATGGATAGTTACCTGGCAACACCAGTGCTAATAGAGCAAATGCTGAGATACCTGAGAGAGAGAAAGAACAAATATATGTTGAGGGCTGTGATCATGTGGGCCTTTCCACATACTGTACAAGGTTGTTACATTACCTCCACTGAGTCCCACTCCTGTGCCTCGGTGTGTGATGGACATCATCATAGGCATTGACCACCTGCAAGACACAGTGTACCATGGCCATCACACATACAGTATATAAAACACAGCATCTGTAGTTCACACTGGATATAAACCCTATCAAGTTCAAGTTGGTTATTCCCGGCCATGTCATCTGACGTTTAGTCTAATACACTGTGGCCTAGCTGGTCCAGCAAAAGTGATAAAGGATCATTACATACATAGAGTAAAATATCTTGTGAGGAATGGTTGTTTTGTGCTTTAAAAAGGTACTTGTGCTCCCCTGATCCATAAACCATGTCACAATACACTGAATCAAAGCTGTGCCTATGGTCTTCCCATGAAATGAATCGCTGATGGCCTGGAGACTCAATGGACTGTACAAACAGAATCAAGCAACTCAGCACCAAATTCAACAAGGACAGCTATTACTGAGGTGCAGTGAGCTTCTTTATTATCACACATGTAGTCAACTTACTTATAGATGGTCAGATGTGGCGACATGGGTCGGTTCAATTTGTTGTTTTTGGCCCAAAACGTGTTCATTTCCTCATTTGCTGTGGTTCCCATTGGAACAGCACTTAGAGGCAGAGAGAAAAAATGAATTTAGAACACGGCATTTATCTACATAGAAAAATAACAGAGAGACAAGTGTACACAGACACACAATCGACACATCTACTCACTGTCTGCATAGAATGCCAAACTGAGGGCGGAACAAGCAAGTGCCCTGTCGGGTAAAGGTCCTGAGAGAGATGAAGCAAAACACATTTAGTAATGTTAGTAATAACAAGGTTTAAGGACAAGATTCGTGAGCAGCTTCCTTCTTAATTCATTACAGCTTGTTTGATATTGGTGAGAAGGTTGCGCAATGGCTCAATTAATAATGCACAAGCAATCATAAACTGTGTGGTCAAAGTTCAACATTTCAAGGGTGTTAATGTTCAAATATCCTAGAAGAGCTGAGGTTACTGGGCCGTTCTATATGAGGAAGAAATACTAGTACGCTAGCTAGCTAAGTAGCTAGTAGTAAAAGGGTTCAACTTCTATTTGGGTCACACGTGATGAGAGGAGTCCCAAGCTAACCTCACATCCAAGGTTGGGACAAGCTAGTTAGTTACGATACTTCACAAGCAGGCTAAAATTAGCTATCTAGATTGGCCGTTACATCCATGGAATTTGGACGCATGGCTTCCATACGAATGTAGAGCTCATTGTAGCGTTTATAAGCTATCAAAATAACATGTACATCTCAAACCTGTCGTCACAGGAGGAGTTAACTATTTAACTTGTATGCAACGGGGTGACGCAAGCTTTCTAGGTAAGTTAAACAATCTACTTGAACATCAAATTATTCTAAATGAGTAGTACACGTCTAACCCCCCCAAATAAAATGTATCAAAGTTAAGTACGGTACAGTTAGCTAACTACTGACCTTAGAAGCAACGCCATTTTTTATTTGACAGCTGGAACAGGATATGGCGTATCTAGATGTTATGCCACGTTTGTAACAACTAGGAACTCGGGAAATCTGTGACTGACAACTCGGGGGAAAAAACGTTTTGAACAATCATGCAATTCGGAATTACTACTCGGGAATTCGGGACTCTTCCTGGAGCTACAACTTTCCTACCTAAAGATCACTGACGTCATGATTTGACCTTGTATTTCCCGCGTTACCAGTTGTTTTGAACGAGGCAACAGTTCCGAGTTCCCAGGGGTTTTGAACGCAGCATTATTATACTTTTCCTGACGCTACGGTCATAATCCCCGCCTATTTCTACAATTTATCTTCTTAAAATGTGATTTGAAACCTAAACCTAACTTTAACCACACTGCTAACCTTATGCCTAACCCTAATCTTAAATTAAGACCAAAAGCATCACAAAAAATTAATCTGTTTTTACAATATAGGCCATTTTGACTTTGGTAACTAGTGGAAACCCATGCTCTATTTTCACTCCACTTGGATACTTTTTATTTATCCCTTATTTTAGCAGGTAAAATGACTGAGAACACGTTCTCATTTACATCAATGACCTGGGGAATAGTTACAGGGGAGAGGAGGTTGGGATGAATGAGACAATTGGAAGTTGGGTATGATTAGGTGGCCATAATGGTATGAGAGCCAGATTGGGAATTTAGCTGGGATTAACATTAGTGACCACAGAGAGCCAGGACACCCATTTTAACATCCCATCCGAAAGACTGCACTTTACACAAGGAAATGTCCCCAATCACTGCCCTGGGGCATTGAGATTTTTTTTGAACCAGAGGAAATAGTTCCTCCTATTGGCCTCCCACCACAACTTCCTGCAGCATCTGGTCTCCCATCCAGGACCAACCCTGCTTAGCTTCAGAGGCAAATCAACAGTGGGATGCAGGGTGGTATGCTATGGCTGGAAGTGACTTTTTCGTAGCAGGTTAGGAGAATTTACGCAGTGATTAGGAGAGTTCATGTAGCAGGTTAGGAGACTGAAAATGGTTAGTGTTAGGGAAAATGCTCTCATAACCTGCTACGAAAATCACTTCAAGTCGTAGCTGTATCGAAGTGGCTGAAAAGTGTGTCCCCTGGGCGGGTCTGTACTGCCATTTTGAGAAGGTAATTTTGAAGGGTAGGCCTAATGTAACAATTATTTACAGTAAAACTGTTTAAAAGCTAGAATCTATCATTTACACAATAACAAAGCTGTCAGCCCACCTGAGTTTTGGAGAAAAAAAGCTGAGGAATGGGCGTGTTGAAATGTAACCCCTCTCAAATTCATAGACTGTTGCAAGGACTGACCATACATGATATCAAAATGATCGTTTTAACCAGGTTTCGAGGCTATACAGTGTGTTTACATTTACATTGTGCACAACCATTGGAGTGAAACAATCTTATATTTTGGGTTCTGATGGGGTACGACAGTTGAATTAAGCTCATGCGGCATTTCTAAGTTATATACTTCAAGAATCAACGGCTATAAATTGAAAGGCAGAGGCTACGAATACGGAGTTCTCGCCCCCACCCCTCCTCGCTGGAAACATATTTCTCAAATCAGATCCGAATCACTTCTGCACAGACATGTAGGCCTATGTTTCTCTCGCCCCCACCCCTCCTCGCTGGAAACATATTTCTCAAATTAGATCCGAATCACTTCTGCACAGACATGTAGGCCTACGTTTCTCTCGCCCCCACCCCTCCTCGCTGGAAACATATTTCTCAAATCAGATCCGAATCACTTCTGCACAGACATGTAGGCCTACGTTTCTCTCGTCCCCACCCCTCCTCGCTGGAAACATATTTCTCAAATCAGATCCGAATCACTTCTGCACAGACATGTAGGCCTATGTTTCTCTCGCCCCCACCCCTCCTCGCTGGAAACATATTTCTCAAATTAGATCCGAATCACTTCTGCACAGACATGTAGGCCTACGTTTCTCTCGCCCCCACCCCTCCTCGCTGGAAACATATTTCTCAAATCAGATCCGAATCACTTCTGCACAGACATGTAGGCCTACGTTTCTCTCGTCCCCACCCCTCCTCGCTGGACACATATTTCTCAAATCAGATCCGAATCACTTCTGCACAGACATGTAGGCCTACGTTTCTCTCGTCACTCACCCTCTTCCGAACCCTCAACCAATCTTATCGATATGATGATTTAGAGCTCTCGGTCTCGTATTTCTGAACGTCTGCGATTTGAACAAACGTTTCAAAAAATATATTTGAATGCTACAACCTTCTCTATCTGTTGTAACAGATATTGCCGTAGCACAAGCATTGCATTGGGCCAAAAACAGTTAGCATTTTGTGTGATGATGTAATCATTATAGTTATGTAGCCATTTAGCCAGCAGTCGTGGCTCCCTTTTTATCCAATGTTTGCAATGATGATAAAAAAATAACATTAACTCGCTATTGACTCTTTCGTATCGTCTGAGATTTCCAAAGATTGGAAAGCTGCCGCGGTCATCCCCCTCTTCAAAGGGGGTGACACTCTAGACCTAAACTGCTACAGACCTATATCTATCCTACCCTGTCTTTCTACGGTCTTTGAAAGCCAAGTTAACAAACAGATTACTGACCCTTTCGAATCCCACCATACCTACTCCGCTATGCAATCTGGTTTCAGAGCTGGTCATGGGTGCACCTCAGCCACGCTCAAGTTTCTAAACGACATCATAACCGCCATCGATAAGAGACATTACTGTGCAGCCGTATTTATCGACCTGGCCAAGGCTTTCGACTCTGTCAAAACAACATTCTTGTTGGCAGACTCGACAGCCTTGGTTTCTCAAATGATTGCCTCGCCTGGTTTACCAACTACTTCTCTGATAGAGTTCAGTGTGTCAAATCGGAGGGCCTGTTGTCTGGACCTCTGACAGTCTCTATGGGGGTGCCACAGGGTTCAATTCTCGGGCCGACTCTCTTTTCTGTATACATCAATGATGTTGCTCTTGCTGCTGGTGATTTTCATATCCACCTCTACGCAGACGACACCATTCTGTATACTTCTGGCCCCTCCTTGGACACTGTGTTAACTAACCTCCAGACAAGCTTCAATGCCATACAACTCTCCTTCCGTGGCCTCCAACTGCTCTTAAACGCAAGTAAAACTAAATGCATGCTTTTTAATCGATCGCTGCCCGCACCTGCTCGCCCGTCCAGCATCACTACTCTGGACGGCTCTGACTTAGAATACGTGGACAACTACAAATACCTGGGTGTCTGGTTAGACTGTAAACTCTCCTTCCAGACTCACATTAAGCATCTCCAATCCAAAGTTAAATCTAGAATCGGCTTCCTATATCCACAAAGCATCCTTCACTCATGCTGCCAAACATACCCTCGTAAAACTGACCATCCTATCGATCCTCGACTTCGGTGATGTCATCTATAAAATAGCCTCCAACACTCTACTCAACCAACTGGATGCAGTCTATCACAGTGCCATCCGTTTTGTCACCAAAGCCCCATACACTACCCACCATTGCGACCTGTACGCTCTCATTGGTTGGCCCTCGCTTCATACTCGTCGCCAAACCCACTGGCTACAGGTTATCTACAAGTCTCTGCTAGGTAAAGCCCCGCCTTATCTTAGCTCACTGGTCACCATAGCAGCACCCACTCGTAGCACGCGCTCCAGCAGGTATATCTCACTGGTCACCCCCAAAGCCAATTCCTCCTTTGGTCGTCTTTCCTTCCAGTTCTCTGCTGCCCATGACTGGAACGAATAGCAAAAATCTCTGAAGCTGGAGACTCACATCTCCCTCACTAGCTTTAAGCACCAGCTGTCAGAGCAGTTTACAGATCACTGCACCTGTACTTAGCCTATCTGTAAACAGCCCATCTACCTACCTCATCCCCATACTGGTATTTATTTATTTATTTTGCTCCTTTGCACCCCTATCTCTACCTGCACATTCATCTTCTGCCGATCTACCATTCCAGTGTTTAATTGCTATATTGTAATTACTTCGCCACCATGGCCTATTCATTTCCTTAACTTACCTCATTTGCACTCACTGTATATAGACTTTTTGTTTTCTTGTATTCTACTGTATTATTGACTGTATGTTTTGTTTATTCCATGAGTAACTCTGTGTTGTTGTATGTGTCGAATTGCTACGCTTTATCTTGGCCAGGTCGCAGTTGCAAATGAGAACTTGTTCTCAACTAGCCTACCTAGTTAAATAAAGGTGAAATAAAATAAATAAAATTAAAATAAATTGACTGCCTGTTTGTGTCTTGCTTGTTTGATATGCGGTGTGGGCTCAGTGGCGACCCATCATTCAGGGCAGGTGTTCTGAGCCCCACCTGTTCAGCAAAGAAAATACAAAAATTCAAGCCCCTTGGGTGCTGCCAACATCACATTAGAAGTGCATGCGTAATGGGGTAATACTAGAGCAAACGACAATGCCGTCCCTGGAGGGGGTGCGTCACCTGAGTGGGTTGATTCACTGTTGTGGTCATCCTGTCTGGGTTGGCGCCCCCCCCTTGGGTTGTGCCGTGGCGGAGATCTTTGTGGGCTATACTCAGCCTTGTCTCAGGATGGTAAGTTGGTGGTTGAAGATATCCCTCTAGTGGTGTGGGGGCTGTGCTTTGGCAAAGTGGGTGGGGTTATATCCTTCCTGTTTGGCCCTGTCCGAGGGTGTCCTCGGATGTGGCCACAGTGTCTCCTGACCCCTCCTGTCTCAGCCTCCAGTATTTATGCTGCAGTAGTTTATGTGTCGGGGGGCTGGGGTCAGTTTGTTATATCTGGAGTACTTCTCCTGTCCTATTCGGTGTCCTGTGTGAATCTAAGTGTGCGTTCTCTAATTCTCTCCTTCTCTCTTTCTTTCTCTCTCTCGGAGGACCTGAGCCCTAGGACCATGCCCCAGGACTACCTGACATGATGACTCCTTGCTGTCCCCAGTCCACCTGGCCATGCTGCTGTTCCAGTTTCAACTGACCTGAGCCCTAGGACCATGCCCCAGGACTACCTGACATGATGACTCCTTGCTGTCCCCAGTCCACCTGGCCATGCTGCTGCTCCAGTTTCAACTTCCACCTGACTGTGCTGCTGCTCCAGTTTCAACTGTTCTGCCTTATTATTATTCGACCATGCTGGTCATTTATGAACATTTGAACATCTTGGCCATGTTCTGTTATAATCTCCACCCGGCACAGCCAGAAGAGGACTGGCCACCCCACATAGCCTGGTTCCTCTCTAGGTTTCTTCCTAGGTATTGGCCTTTCTAGGGAGTTTTTCCTAGCCACCGTGCTTCTACACCTGCATTGCTTGCTGTTTGGGGTTTTAGGCTGGGTTTCTGTACAGCACTTTGAGATATCAGCTGATGTACGAAGGGCTATATAAATACATTTGATTTGATTTGACAACTGCTTTGTGCAGATTCACTTTATTTCATATCGAGATTTTCAGAGCAATTTACTTTACACAACCAGACTATGATAACCCAAATGGCGCCCTATTCCATACTGCACTACTTTTGACCAGGGCCCATATGGCTCTGGTCAAATGAACTGTACTATGTAGAGAATAGGGTCCCATTAGGGATGAATAGCCTTCAGCACTGATTTTTGTTTTTAATCGGTGAAGGAAAAGATATTCAGGGTGCATTGGTATGGTACAGGCATGTTGCAACATCTTGTTAGGTTGACATTTGGGTTTGGAAAATCCTTCTAGTACAATAATTGTCATCTGGAAAACTCAGAAATGTCAAATCACAATTACAAGTTTATTTGCAGCAGAATTCTCTATGAGAACCAGCATTGTGTACTGATAAACTGATCCATGCAATATTACGCCAATTGCCTGGTAGACAAACAAACACACACTAACCGTGGTGATTTAGGCTTATTTTAAAAACGGCAGATGACCACCCATTGTTAATCACTTTCAAAGACAAAATTCAATTTGTAAGGTATTTTTGTTGTGCACACAAAAGCTATGTTCTTTGCTTAGCTAGACCTTGCATACACAAATATACTCACTCATTCAGAGGGGTTTGGGTTAAATTGCAGAAGACACATTTCAGTTGAATGCATTCAGTTGTACAACTGATTAGAAAACCCCCCTTTCCCCTTTCATGAACACAGACTGACAGAAATTCAAACTCACAATAATAATTTTCTGAATGTTAATAATAAGTCTCCTGTTCCACCCAACCTATAAAACAGAAAGAAAGGGAACAGTCAGACACGATTATGACTATATTAGACAACGTCATTATGTCCCATTATCTCTTCATCTGTGATTCAATATGAAAAGGCCCTTTTAACTCAGTGACTCGCTGATCCCCAGCACATCAATCTGATTATTAACATGACTAATTAACATGAGCGATTAACTGTCACGATAAATTCACTTTTTTCAATATTTTTGTCTCAGTGACAGACAACCAGCATCTTCTGTGTCACATATTCTATGTCACCCTAAGTCTTTTTTTTAATCAGTGGTGGAAAAAGGACCCAATTGTCATACTTGAGTAAAAGATACCTTGATAAAAAATGATTTAAGCAAAAGTGAAAATCACCCAGTAAAATACTACTTGAGTAAAAGTCTCAAGGTATTTGGTTTTACGTATACTTAAGTATAAAAATAAAAAGCAATTGGTAAAATGTACTTAAATATCAAAAGATAAAGGATAAATAATTTCAAATTCCTTATATTAAGTAAACCAGACGGCACCATTTTCTTTTTTTATGTATTTACGGAGAGCCAAGGGCACACTCAGACATCATTTACAAATGAAGCATGTGTGTTTCGTGAGTCTGCCAGATCAGCGGCAGTAGGGATGACCAGGGAGGTTCTCTTGATAAGAGCATGAATTGGACCATTTTCCTGTCCTGCTAAGCATTCAAAATGTAACGAGTACTTTAGGTGCCAGGGAAATTGTATGGAGTAAAAAGTAGTTTAATTTCAATAGGAATGTAATAAAGCAAAGTACAGATACCCCCCCAAAATGTAGTACTTTAAAGTATTTTTACTTAAATACTTTACACCACTGCTTTTTTATCACCTATGTGTCACTCTGTTACTCTATGTCACCCACCTCCAGGACACCTCCTGATGATGAGCTTGCGGATCTCATCATAGATGAAGATGAGTACACTGTATGGGAGGGCACAGAACCACCAGGAGACCCTGAAGGAGTGTGAAAGAGAGAGAGAGTAAGCGAAACAAGGGAAGGGTAGTTGGTGTAGCTCATAAAATAATCCAGCCTGGTCTCATAGACTAGACGTAACATAGTAAACGCAAATCCAGGACAACATTAGCATACTTACTACTTTTTAGATACTTTGCAATTACTTAGCATGTTAGCTAACCCTTCCCATAACCCTAACCTTAACCCTTTAACCTATCTCCTAACCTTAAAACTAACCTTAACCCCTTACCATAATGCCTAGCTAACGTTAGGCACCTAGTTAACATTAGCCACAAGAAATTGGAATTGGTAACATATTGTACAAATTGCAATTCATAACATATTGTAAGAAGTCCAGGTTGAAAATCCATGCAGATTCACCCTCCGAATCATTGGGGTGATACGAGGATGTGATGAGGGTGTGACTAGAACATTTGTGGGACATGTTTTGGAGGTGTTGAGGCTGGGGATTATAGAGTGGAGACGTGTGTGGTACATTGTCAAATCCATGTCTGTGGAGAAAGTGTGATATGAGAAAGGCGCATGAGGGACTTAGTAGTTTTGGGGTAGAATGAAAACGGGGGTGTTGGGGATATGATGTCATTGTTTTTAGGGTAGGTTAGAGAATATGTTGTCTAGTACTGACTTCAAGGGGTACATGCGGAGGGCGATGTCCATTCCTGGGCAGTAGGACAGGAAGGCAGCCAGAGCAGTCTCAGCAAACAGGCCAAAGATCAGGATACGATTCCTGTTAAGGAAATGGGGATGGCACATGTGAATACAGGAAAGAGTACGACAAGGGGACCATATACATAGGCCTTCTACTTATACAAAGTAAAACATCCTCTCTTTCATTGGGTGTCTCCCAAATGGCACCCTATTCCCTATATAGTGCACTACTTTTGACCAGAGTCATATGGGCCCTGGTCAAGAGTAGTGCATTTTATGGGGGATTAGGGTGTCATTTGAGACGCATCCTTTTCCACTTACTTCATGCCCTGCTGGAAGACAGAGTTCCTCCTGGTCTTGCAGATAACCAGATCAGCCCATTGCACCACCACGATGCTCGCAAAGAACGAGGTATGACAGGTGAACTCAATTACCTTTCGCTGCTCATAGGTCTGCAAAAGGAAACACGTCTTACTACACGTCTTAAACCTGTCGTGGTCAAGAAAAGGAAAAACTCCAGCACACAGGTCATTTTGATGCTTCCAACAATTTAGATCCATTGAATTGTTGGTAGCATCCAAATGCTCCATGCACCTGGTAGTACAACAAGGTGTGCAAGTTTACTAAAAAAATTAACTGTTGTAGTAACTTGTGGTGGCTCTGCTTAAAATATAGCTACTGACTGCATGGACCTTTAACCATTTGCTCCAATCTGTATGTGTTATGTGTGTTAAAACCTCTCATTCTCACCCACTGCTGTCCATAGCTGTCTTCCACCTCGTTGTTAGCACGGTCATCCCAGTTCAGACGGATGCCAAGGAGGGTCCCTGGCCAGAAACCATTCTCAGCCAGGATCACAAAGTAGGTGAAGAAACCTGCTATGGCCTGGATCATACCTGGAGAGAGAGAGACAAGTCCATCAGCACAATATACACTGAGTGTACAAAACATGACATAGACTGACCAGCTATGATCCTTTATTGATGTCGCTTGTTAAATCCACCTCAATCAGCGTAGATGAAGGGGAGAAGACAGATTAAGACTCTTTTGGTTGAATAGCGTGCCCAGAGTGAACTGCCTCCTACTCTGTCCCAGAGTAGTAATATTGGATGGAAAACACTCTGAAGTTTCTAAAACTGTTTCAATGATGTCTGTGAGTATAACAGAACTCATATGGCAGGCAAAAACCTGAGAAAACTCCAACTAGGAAGTGAACATCTGAGATTTGTAGTTTTTCAAAGCTTGGCCTACCGAATACACATTGAGATATGGATAAAGTTGCACTTCCTACGGCTTCCACTAGATGTCAACTGTCTTTAGAAACTTGAATGAGGATTCTACTATAAAAGAGGGGCTCATGAGACCTCTTTGAGTCAGTGGTCTGGCAGAGTGCTTTGGTCTCATGATGCGCGCTCCCGACAGAGTTACCTCTCAGTGCTTTTCTTCAGACAAAGGAATTCTCTGGTTGGAACATTATTGATGTTTTATGTTAAAAAACGTCCTAAAGATTGATTCATGTTTCTAAAGGACTGTAATGGAACTTTTTGAGTTTTTGTCTGGACGAAGTGCCTGCGCCTCATGAAGATGGATTACTGGGCTGAACACGCTAACAACAAGTGGCTATTTGGACATAAATTATGGACTTTATGGAACTTTATGGAACAAATTAGTAATTTATTGTCGAACTGGGAGTCCTGGGAGTGCCTTCAGATGAAGATCATCTAAGGTAAGTGAATATTTATGGTGTTGTTTCTAACTTCTGTTGACTCCAAAACGGCGGATATTCCTCTGGCTGTTTTGGGTTCTGAGTTTTTTTGAAATCTGACACAGCGGTTGCATTAAGGAGAAGTTTATCTTTAATTCTGTGAATAACTGAGTCTGTTTAAACTGAGATTTTTGGATATAAATATGCACATTATCGAACAAAGCATAAATGTATTGTGTAACATGATGTCCTATGAGTGTTATCTGATGAAAATCATCAAAGGTTAGTGATTCATTTTATCTATATTTCTGCTTTTTGTGACCTAACATAATCATATGTTGTGCTTTCGCTGTAAAGCATTTTTTAAATGGGACACGATGGGTAGATTAACAAGATGTTTATCTTTCATTTGCTGTATTGGACTTGTTAATGTGTGAAAGTTACATATTTCTAAAAAATATTTTTGAATTTTGTGTGCTGCCTTTTCAGCGGAATGTTGTGCAGGGGTTCCGCTAGTGGAACGCCTGCCCTAGAAATGTTAAAGAAGGATTTTTTAAGCCTTGTGAATGGGTAAGACAAAAGGTTTAAGTGACTTTGAACAGGGTATGGTAGTATGTGCCAGGCGCACCGGTTTGAGTGTATCAATAACTGCAACGCTGCTGGGATTTTCACACTCAACAGTTTCCTGTGTGTATCAAGAATGGTCCACCACCCAAAGGACATCCAGCCAACATGATACAACTGTGGGAAGCATTGGAGTCAACATGGGTCAGCATTCCTGTGTATCGCTTTCGACATCTTGTAGAGTCCATGTCCTGACGAATTGAGGCTGTTCTCAGGGCAAAAAGGGGAGCAACTCGATATTAGGAAGGTGTTCCTAATATTTTGTACACCCAGTGTAACTTTCAATAACTGCAATGAATAACAGAGGGTAAAAAGGCAATCTGCACGTCTCAAATGGCACCCTATTCACTATCTAGTGCATTATTTTCGACCAGGTCCCATATAGGGAATAGGGTGCCATTTGGGACGCATACAAAATCCTTTGTTACACTACATCAGCGCTGCCCGACTCTCTTCCTGGAGATCTACTGTCCTGTAGGTTTTCACTCCAACCCTAATTTAACGTATCTGATTCAGCTAGGTAAGGTCTTGTTGAGAAGCTAATAAGTAGAATCAGGTGTGTTAAATTAGGGTTGGACTGAACACCCACAGGAAGGTAGATCTCCAGGATGAGGGTTGGGCAGCCCTGCACTACATCATAGTATTTGTGTAGATTTGAGTACCACCGTTGATGTGTGTGTTTTATGTCATTTTATCATATTGTGGACAGACACAATTCCCTATATAGTGCACTACTTTTGACCAGGGGCCGTGATAGGGTGCCATTTGGGACACAGATCCATGGATGAGCTTGCAAGTAGAGGATGTATTCTGACCTATCTGTCCGTAGGCCATGCTGATCAGTCTGTCGTTCACCAGCTTGTCCGTCTTTGGGCACCGGGGCTGACGCTTCATGATGTCACTCTCAGCCGTCTCGTAGGCCAATGAGATAGCAGGAACCTGGACGCAGACGGGAGAGGAGAGAAAGAGAGACGGAGAGAAAGAGACAGAGAGGAGTGTGAGAGTGTATGACAGACAGAACAATGTGATAAAGCTATACCCAGTAAACAAGCTCACATTTACACGATTTTAGCCCAATGCGGGCTAAAATATTGGCCCTGTGTAGGCTGCCCATAATGGGCCGATGCACAATTTATTTATTTATAATTTAATTGTGACACTTTCAATTCAATGCATAAAGTGCATACTTTACAAGCCTTACAGGTATTTAAGAAATGTGATACATTGCATCAGAAAGACAAGTTTCTCATATATCACATATTTAAGTATTTTTACAGATGTCATCATTGGCATTGTACAAGATCATCAATATTTGGGCATCACACAACAGAACCCTTAAACTGTAGTGACACTCAGTAACGGTTGCACCAAAATAACTATGTGCAAACCACACCCCCAAATATTTGAATGAGCGCCGCCTCTAGTTGGACTTGGTGTGGGCTATCCTGTGCTGGACTTGGTGTGGGCTAGCCTGTGCTGGACTTGGTGTGTGCTGTACTGTACTTGGCATGGGCTAGCCCGTGCTGTACTTGGTGTGGGCTATTCTGTGCTGGACTTGGTGTGGGCTAGCCCGTGCTGGACTTGGTGTGGGCTATTCTGTGTTGGACTTGGTGTGGGCTAGCCCGTGCTGGACTTGGTGTGGGCTAGCCTGTGCTGTACTTGGCGGGGGCTAGCCCGTGCTGGACTTGGTGTGGGCTAGCTGCTGTTGGACTTGGTATGGGCTAGCCTGTGCTGGACTTGGTGTGGGCTAGCTGCTGTTGGACTTGGTATGGGCTAGCCCGTGCTGGACTCGGTGTGGGCTAGCTGCTGTTGGACTTGGTATGGGCTAGCCTGTGCTGGGCTTGGTGTGGGCTAGCTGCTGTTGGACTTGGTATGGGCTAGCCTGTGCTGGGCTTGGTGTGGGCTAGCCCGTGCTGGGCTTGGCATGGGCTAGCCCGTGCTGGACTTGGTGTGGGCTAGCTGCTGTTGGACTTGGTATGGGCTAGCCCGTGCTGGACTCGGTGTGGGCTAGCTGCTGTTGGACTTGGTATGGGCTAGCCTGTGCTGGGCTTGGTGTGGGCTAGCTGCTGTTGGACTTGGTATGGGCTAGCCTGTGCTGGGCTTGGTGTGGGCTAGCCCGTGCTGGGCTTGGCATGGGCTAGCCCGTGCTGGACTTGGTGTGGGCTAGCTGCTGTTGGACTTGGTGTGGGCTAGCCTGTGCTGGGCTTGGTGTGGGCTAGCTGCTGTTGGACTTGGTATGGGCTAGCCTGTGCTGGGCTTGGTGTGGGCTAGCTGCTGTTGGACTTGGTATGGGCTAGCCCGTGCTGGACTTGGTGTGGGCTAGCTGCTGTTGGACTTGGTATGGGCTAGCCTGTGCTGGACTCGGTGTGGGCTAGCTGCTGTTGGACTTGGTATGGGCTAGCCCGTGCTGGACTTGGTGTGGGCTAGCTGCTGTTGGACTTGGTATGGGCTAGCCTGTGCTGGGCTTGGTATGGGCTAGCCTGTGCTGGGCTTGGTGTGGGCTAGCTGCTGTTGGACTTGGTATGGGCTAGCCCGTGCTGGACTTGGTGTGGGCTAGCCCGTGTTGGGCTGGTGTGGGCTTAGTGTAGGCTAGCCCATGCCCACCTTGCCCACTGAATATTCACATGAGGCCAATGGGGTCATGTTTGCTGGGTAGGTTCCATAATAAAAAAGCCCTGACTATTGGTTGAAGGTTTTACCAGTAAATAGGGTTGGGGAGTAACGGATTACATGTAAGGGATTACAAAAAACAGTAACTGTAATCCGTTCCGTTACCAGCATAAATATTGTAATCAGATTACAGATACTTTTGAAAAACTAGATGATTACTTCAACGATTACTTTTAAATTGAGAAAGGATGTTTGTGAGAAAAATAAATATTGACACTTCTCTGTTTTCTCAGTGACATTCAAATCAGCATTGAAAAAAGGCACAAGTTTAAATTTGTTCCACCTGAGTGAGTCTGACCACATGATGTCTGACCACAGACCATTATGATGACACACCAAATGTGTTTGATGGATCGCAGGAATAGGCTTTTGTAAACTATAGTCCAAGCTATGTCTTCCAATGGTGCAACTGCTGTCAGCATCCAAAGATGATCCAATTTGAATAAACTCTTGGAGGTAAGGATGACAGCAGTGGTGTAGTCTACGGCAATACGGATATCACTTATTATTGATATCTACATAGCGCATTGATGTGAATCACACTGCTGCTCTCTCATTTAGCTATTTGCGCCTCACGGATTGTGGTTGTTTTGGATGGCTGTTCACAAATCTAAATGTGTATTTGAACCCAATAATGGTTGAATTCAAGAAGTTTAAGCTGCCTACCAATCATTGTTTTTGAAACCAGTGGACAGCCAGTGAAAAATGTGCTCTTGCAACAGCTGCATAGTGCGGATCCCAGCCTACGGACTAAAAGCAGGGCTTTTATTGCACAATATAATAATAATCCATAGGCCTAATGGAAGCATGCTCAAACTCACACACCTTTAAGGGCAAAGGGGCAATCTGTAGTTAATACATCCATTTTTGGACTTAATAATACAATCAATGAGTCCAATCAGTCCTCCATGACAGAAAAATCCTAAACAACAGAGTAGGACTGGCTAATAAGTCCTTAGTTTTGGGGTCACGCTCAGGTAAAACAATATGGCTAATTTATACTTGTACTTATACCATAAGTCCTATTCTTGAAGATCAAGGGGTATAACGTTTATTGGAATGACTGGAATTCTGATAGACTTTGGTTTTTAATGTAAAGAGAAAATGTAACTGTATTATTATATGTAATAGAGAGCGATGGGTTAGAAGAAGCCTACATTACCAACCCATAAAGTAATGGCCAGCTATGTAAACTTTAACATTGATTTATCCTGCAATAGATGTCGTTCAATTGGTAACATACATTTTTGTCATCTTCTGATGTCTCTTATGGAGAAAGTAATCTAAAAGTAACTGAATGTAATCAGATTCCGTTACTGAGTTTGGGTAATCCAAAAGTTACATTGCTGATTACAATGTTGGACATGTAACTAGTAACTGTAATGGATTACATTTAGAAAGTAACCTACCCAATCCTGCCAGCAAGGCAACAACAGGGCAATGTGAGTGAGTTAAGGTGGGAAATAGACTATTGTGAGACCAGAATCCACACAGCAGAGTGGATACAAATCCAGTTTGGTTTGGTGGATTTAGCAGCTTTCATCCTGACCCAGGGCAGGGCAGTGATGAGTAATAGATTGTAAGGTAGTGTATGATCAAGCTAAGAGCATGGCTGGTTGTGACTGTCAAGGAGTAGAGATATGATGAGTCAACATGGCCAGTCATAGAACAGAGAATTTGCTGAAATAGTTGTAATGTTCTTCAGCTGTCAGTTTGTTTGATCTCTTCTGCTGCTGCGAAATAACACTACAACTATTTCAGTGAGTGTGGGTTTTACTTTCACAGTTTCGATGCCTTTTAAACCCTGCACACAAAGACTTTTGATGATGAACTATTGAGTCCAGCATGTCAATTCTTAATTCTATGACTGGCCATGTTGACTCATCATGTCTATCCTCCTCGACACTCACAGTCACAACCAGCAGTAAAACTGATCCTGGACTAAAAAGCACTTTCAATTGAGATTCTACATTGCTTTTTAGTCCAGGACTAAGGATTCATCTGTGTCCGGGCAACCACCCCTAAGGCTGTTTCAGTGCGGGTTTTCCTTTTCCAGTCAGCATGGTAGGTCCTCACCATGTCAGTTCCCAGATCGATACAGAGGATGGTGACAGTGCCCAGAGGCAGGGGAATACTGGCAATGATGAAGAGGAGGAAGGGGCTGATCTCTGGAATGTTACTGGTCAGAGTGTAGGCAATGGACTTTTTCAAATTATCAAAGATCAGACGGCCTGTTTGGGATTGAAGAAGAACAGATAAATTGATTGACTCACAGTATTTCAATTTTTTTCACTTTTTTTTCTTCTCTCTTCCTCTTTCTTCCTTCCTTCCTTCCTTACCTTCCTCCACTCCTGTGACGATAGAGGCGAAGTTGTCGTCCAGGAGGATCATGTCAGCAGCCTGCTTGGAGACGTCAGACCCAGCGATCCCCATGGCAACCCCGATATCAGCCTTCTTCAGGGCAGGTGAGTCGTTCACTCCGTCCCCAGTAACCGCAACAATTGCCCCCTAGAACAAGAGAACAAAGGATCATGAAATAAGAAACATTTTAGTTGAATAACAGCTGTGAATTGGAGATAAATGCAGCGTTTCATGTTTTTTCGCCTCTGTCAATTTTGGAGCCATTTTCCCATCAAAAACTTTTCTACAGAATAATAGCCCCCCAATATCAAACTCTGAACAGAAGAATAGATTCAGTATTTCTAACTCCAAACCATGCTTTAATTATAGAGTGACTCAAACACACACACACATACACACACACAAATACACACGCTCGCATTCACGCATTCAAACACATGCACACACGCACACAGGCGTCCTTTCACCGTTCTCTGGCAGCCCTCTACGATGATGAGTTTCTGCTGAGGTGAGGTGCGGGCGAACACTATCTCAGTGTGGTTCCTGAGCAGGTCATCCAAGTATTCTGCGCTCATGTCCTTCAGGTCCCCCCCGTGCACCACACAGGCCTTGGCATCCCTGGGAGCGAGACACAGGTACAAGCCGACAAAGTCACACGTGAGCGCTCACACACAGATGCACACACACAGGCACGCACACGCATGTGCACACACACACCTGGGGTTGACTTGGCTCAGTGGAATATTCAGCCTTTCAGCGATATCCTCCACAGTCTCGTTGCCCTCGGAGATGATGCCCACACCTTTAGCGATGGCTTTAGCAGTGATTGGATGGTCGCCTGTCACCATGATAACCTAATAGCACATCATCACAACTATAAGCACACCATATGTCATCGTTACCTGTCACCACATACAACAATCTGTTGTTGTTTTTTGCTCTGTTTTCCTCATTTATGACATTCGTGCCTGTGCTAACTTATACAATTTGCCATCTTTTTTGCTTTCTGTTTTTCTCATTTATCATGTCCATGTATGTGTCAACCTATCATTCTGATTGGGCCCAATGAGACAAGTTTGGATGTGTTGGCTGATTGGTTAATTGGTTGTAGGGTTGCAAAATTCCAGTAACTTCCCCAAAATTCCCAGGTTTTCCAGAAATCACGGTAAAAGAATTCCCAGATTTCCTGCTTATTCCGGGAATGTACCGGGATTTCTGGAAAACCTGGGAATTTTGGGAAAGTTACTGGAATTTTGCGACCTTTCTTGGTTGATGATGCCACTCACCTTAATCCCAGCAGAGCGGCACTTCCCCACAGCGTCGGGCACGGCAGCGCGGGGAGGGTCAATCATGGACATGAGGCCCACGAAACACAGTCCTTCCGTAGGGAAGTTGACATCTTCACAGTCGAAGGTGAACCCCCGAGGGAACTGGGCCGGAGACAGTGGCAAGTGACAGAACCCTGAGGGAGAGAGACTTTTTATTAAATATCAAGGTTCAAATATCGGACTGTCTCTCCACAACAACGCCGGATTCCTGCCATAATCACTGGACCACTACTTCTGATCTTCACAGCTAGCTTCCAGCTAGCTAGCTCACAGCCTGCAGCTATCTAGCTCACAGCTAGCTTGCACTCACCGTGGCATCCAGTACCGAAGCTATCCCTGAGGCCTACCTCCCGGCCTACTCAGCTGTTCACCCGAACCCCACTCATACACGGCTAGAGCCCAATACTCCACCGGATCCTTGCTGTAAACTCTGGACCTTGGCACCGGATCACCACTGCTACCGATTGGCTATGGTGGCTAACGCCACTGCCACGAAGCTAGCACCAGTTAGCCGTGAGTCAGGCGCATCTCCCGGCTAGCAAACTAAATTCTACAATACCTCTTTCGCCATCTGGCTTGGATTCTCTGTCGACACGGCGACCCGCCGCACCACCACTACTGGTCTGCCGACGAATACTCCATCCACTGTGCCTTCAACCGGCCTCCGTCGGAGCAGACGCTCCTACTAGCCCCTTGCTACTAACTTTAAACGCTGTGTCGCTAGCGTAGTGGCGGCTTCCCTGTTCCATCTACTGCTGCCCCCTGGACACTATGATGACTTGGCTACATAGCTGATGCCTGCTGGACTGTCCATTAATCACGGTACTCCATTCTGTTTATTTATTTTTTATCTGTCGGCCCCAGCCACGAACTCAGACTCTGTGTGTAGTTAATCTGACCCTCTCTGCCTAGTCATCGCCATTTTACCTGCTGTTGTTGTGTTAGCTGATTAGCTGTTGTTGTCTCACCTAGCTAGCTCTCCCAATCAACACCTGCGATTACTTTATGCCTCGCTGTATGTCTCTCTCAAATGTCAATATGCCTTGTATAATGTTGTTCTTGTTAGTTATCATTGTTTTAGTTTACAATGGAGCCCCTAGTTCCACTCTTCATACCTCTGATACCTCCTTTGTCCCACCTCCCACACATGCGGTGACCTCACCCATTACAACCAGCATGTTCAGAGATACAACCTCTCTTATCATCACCCAGTGCCTGGGCTTACCTCCACTGTACCCGCACCCCACCATACCCCTGTCTGCGCATTATGCCCTGAATATACTCTACCACGCTCAGAAATCTGCTAGTTGAAGTATACCTATGATGAAAATTACAGGCCTCTCTTATCTTTTTAAGTGGGAGAACTTGCACAATTGGTGGCTGACTAAAAACTTTTTTGCCCCACTGTAAGTCTCCCGCTGTTGCCGCCTGCTATCGACCCCCCTCAGCTCCCAGCTGTGGCCTGGACACCATTTGTAAATTGATCGCCCCCCATCTAGCTTCAGAGTTTGTTCTGTTAGGTGACCTAAACTGGGATATGCTTAACACCCCGGCAGTAAAACAATCTAAGCTAGATGCCCTCAATCTCACACAAATCATCAAGGAACCCACCAGGTACAACCCTAAATCTGTATACAAGGGCCCCCTCGTAGACGTTATCCTGACCAACTGGCCCTCCAAATACACCTCCGCTGTCTTCAATCAGGATCTCAGCGATCAGTGCCTCAGCGATCAGTGCCTCATTGCCTTTAACCACTACAGGTCCGCAGTCAAATGACCACCCCTAATCACTGTCAAACGCTCCCTAAAACACTTCTGCGAGCAGGCCTTTCTAATCGACCTGGCCCGGGTATCCTGGAAGGATATTGACCTCATCCCGTCAGTTGAGAATGCCTGGTCATTCTTTAAAAGTAACTTCCTCACCATCTTAGATAAGCATGCTCGGTTCAAAAAATGCAGAACTAAGAACAGATATAGCCCTTGGTGTACTCCAGACCTGATTGCCCTCGACCAGCACAAAAACATCCCGTGGCGGACTGCAATAGCATCGAATAGTCCCCGCGATATGCAACTGTTCAGGGAAGTCAGGAACCAATACACGCAGTCAGTCAGGAAAGCAAAGGCCAGCTTTTTCAAGCAGAAATTTGCATCCTGTAGCTCTAACTCCAAAAAGTTCTGGGACACTGTAAAGTCCATGGAGAACAAGAGCACCTCCATGATAATCGAAAACTTCAACAAGCATTTCTCAACGGCTGGCCATGCCTTCCTCCTGGCTACTCCAACCTCGGCCAACAGCTCCGCCCCCCCGCAGCTACTCGCCCAAGCCTCCCCAGCTTCACCTTTACCCAAATCCAGATAGCAGATGTTCTGAAAGAGCTGCAAAACCTGGACCCGTACAAATCAGCTGGGCTTGACAATCTGGACCCTCTACTACTGAAACTACTATTGTCGCAACTCCTATTTCTAGTTTATCACAGTGCCATCCGTTTTGTTACTAAAGCACCTTATACCACCCACCACTGCGACCTGTATGCTGTAGTCGGCTGGCCCTCGCTACATATTCATCGCAAGACCTACTGGTTCCAGGTCATCTACAAGTCCATGCTAGGTAAAGCTCCGCCTTATCTCAGTTCACTGGTCACGATGGCAACACCCACCCGTAGCACGCGCTCCAGCAGGTGTATCTCACTGATCATCCCTAAAGCCAACACCTCATTTGGCCGCCTTTCCTTCCAGTTCTCTGCTGCCTGTGACTGGAACGAATTGCAAAAATCGTTGAAGTTGGAGACTTTTATCTCCCTCACCAACTTTAAACATCTGCTATCTGAGCAGCTAACCGATCGCTGCAGCTGTACAAAGTCCATCGGTAAATAGCCCAGCCATGACCATCAGATCATTTATCACTCCAGTGTTAATCTGCTAAATTGTAATTATTCGCCTACCTCCTCATGCCTCATAGACTCTTTTTTTTCGTATTTTTTCATCTTCTGTGCTATTGACTTGTTTATTGTTTACTCCATGTGTAACTCTGTGTTGTTGTCTGTTCACACTGCTATGCTTTATCTTGGCCAGGTCGCAGTTGTAAATGAGAACTTGTTCTCAACTAGCCTACCTGGTTAAATAAAGGTGAAATTAAACAAATTAAAAAATAAATTAAATCTGCTTTGTATTTTTTTGAGTGTCTATGACAGGAAAGATGCAGGGAACAGATAGGGAGATGCAGATTGAGAGGGGACACATAAAGGAAGGGCACAGACAACGGCCAGTGTGGTCTGGAGATAGTTGAGTCTCAGATGGCACTCTTTATACGTACGTACCTAGAACTCTCTCTCCCAGCCCTCCCAGCTCCATGTAGGCACTCTGGAAAGCTTCGTTCCAGTTGGCATCCATTGGAACCTCCTGACCGTGGATCATGATGGTGCTACACCTAAGAGATGCACAAACACGTAGGATTTATTCACCTTTCGTGGTCAATCAGTGAGAGATGTATTTAGAGGGCACGTCTATGTATCTTTTTACATAATGGCTTATGTGACTCCATCGTATTTACCTATTGAGGGAGACACCGTTTTGATGTAAATAAATACCTGTCCAGTATTCTCTCAGGTGCTCCCTTCATAACGAGTAGGTGGCCATTTTCATTGTCTTCATGTTCATGAATGGAAAGCTTTCAGAAGGTGGGTAGAAGACAAAAGTATATATAGTATATACATGTTTTCTCTTGTGTCAGTGGCGTTTTTAGTGGTTCTGGTGGTTCAAAAGAATTATGGATTGGGATGTTTTTTTTGTTTATGCAGTTGGGTCTATGCTGTATATTTTGTGTTGTGTATGTCCACGTTGAAGGGGTAATTGTATACCTGGTACTTGTTGGTCGAGTTGAAGGGAATCTCTCCCACCTTGGGGTATCTGTTTCTCATAGAGCGGACACACCCACAGGAGAGCTCGATACATTTCAACAGCGCAGACTCTGATGCGTCGCCAGCAGTGTCCCTCTACGAAACAACACAACATCAAGCAGTCAGCAGGAGACGGTCTATTCACATTGTCAGAATGGGTTGCTGACTGAAAATTGGTTTAGGATGTGACTACCCACATAAAAAAATACTATAGCATACAATGGTATAAATACTATAGTGTTCACTGTAGTGTTTTTGCGGGCTTTAATGTAGTATTTACTGTAGTACACTGCTTCCAAGACTGCTTCCATCACGTGGACTGGGACATGTTTTGTATTGCGTCAGATAACAATATTGACGAATACGCTGATTCGGTGTGCGAGTTCATTAGAACGTGCGTTGAAGATGTCATTCCCATAGCAACGATTAAAACATTCCCTAACCAGAAACCGTGGATTGATGGCAGCATTCGTGTGGAACTGAAGGCGCGAACCACTGCTTTTAATCAGGGCAAGGTGTCTGGTAACATGACCGAATTCAAACAGTGCAGCTATTCCCTCCGCAAGGCTATCAAACAAGCTAAGCGTCAGTACAGAGACAAAGTAGAATCTCAATTCAACGGCCCAGACACAAGAGGCATGTGGCAGGGTCTACAGTCAATCATGGATTACAGGAAGAAATCCAGCCCAGTCACGGACCAGGATGTCTTGCTCCCAGGCAGACTAAATAACTTTTTTGCCCGCTTTGAGGACAATACAGTGCCACTGACACGGCCTGCAACGAAAACATGCGGTCTCTCCTTCACTGCAGCCGAGGTGAGTAAAACATTTGAACGTGTTAACGCCTCCAACTCAATCATCAAGTTTGCGGACGACACAACAGTGGTAGGCTTGATTACCAACAACGACGAGACGGCCTACAGGGAGGAGGTGAGGGCCCTCGGAGTGTGGTGTCAGGAAAATAACCTTACACTCAATGTCAACAAAACTAAGGAGATGATTGTGGACTTCAGGAAACAGCAGAGGGAACACCCCCCTATCCACATCGATGGAACAGTAGTGGAGAGGGTAGCAAGTTTTAAGTTCCTCGGCATACACATCACAGACAAACTGAATTGGTCCACTCACACAGACAGCATCGTGAAGAAGGCGCAGCAGCGCCTCTTCAACCTCAGGAGGCTGAAGAAATTCGTCTTGTCACCAAAAGCACTCACAAACTTCTACAGATGCACAATCGAGAGCATCCTGTCGGGCTGTATCACCGCCTGGTACGGCAACTGCTCCGCCCTCAACCGTAAGGCTCTCCAGAGGGTAGTGAGGTCTGCACAACGCATCACCGGGGGCAAACTACCTGCCCTCCAGGACACCTACACCACCCGATGTTACAGGAAGGCCATAAAGATCATCAAGGACATCAACCACCCGAGCCACTGCCTGTTCACCCCGCTATCATCCAGAAGGCGAGGTCAGTACAGGTGCATCAAAGCTGGGACCGAGAGACTGAAAAACAGCTTCTATCTCAAGGCCATCAGACTGTTAAACAGCCACCACTAACATTGAGTGGCTGCTGCCAACACACTGACAATGACACTGACTCAACTCCAGCCACTTTAATAATGGGAATTGATAGGAAATGATGTAAATATATCACTAGCCACTTTAAACAATGCTACCTTATATAATGTTACTTACCCTACATTATTCATCTCATATGCATACGTATATTCTGTACTCTATATCATCGACTGCATCCTTATGTAATACATGTATCACTAGCCACTTTAACTATGCCACTTTGTTTACATACTCATCTCATATGTATATACTGTACTCGATATCATCTACTGTATCTTGCCTATGCTGCTCTGTACCATCACTCATTCATATATCCTTATGTACATATTCTTTATCCCCTTACACTGTGTATAAGACAGTAGTTTTGGAATTGTTAGTTAGATTACTTGTTGGTTATTACTGCATTGTCGGAACTAGAAGCACAAGCATTTCGCTACACTCGCATTTACATCTGCTAACCATGTGTATGTGACAAATAAAATTTGATTTGATTTGATTTGATTTGAGTATACTGTAGTATTTACAGTTAACTATAGTGTAAATACTGTAGTAAATGAAAACTGTAGTATATCCTATCGTAATTAAAGTAGTGTTTTTGCAGATTGTAGTATACTGTATTATTTACTGTAGTGTTTTTGTGGGAATTACTTTAGCATTTACTATAGTGTTTTTGTTTGATTATCTTTGACATAGAAGTTGCGGCTTCTCCTTCAGAACACCTACTGTAGAAATACTAAAAGGGCACATTTTCCATAGCCTGTAAGGAGGTCGGGCTGGGGTTCAGACCCTAACATGTAGGGAGCACAATATATGGTTATATTTGGCATGTAGATTTCTCACTTATGGGTGGCACAAATTGTGATATGGGGGAGGGCAATGGACATGGTTTATGCAAATTAAATACTGTAGTATTTACTATAGTTTAAAAAGTGTAGTGTTTTTACAGACAAGTGTTTTTGTGGACATTACTTTAATATTTACTATTGTATTCTACAGTATACTACAACATTCTATATTAAGTACTACACATAATTGAGGGATACTACAGTATGTAGTATACTATTCTGCAGTATACTATAGAACTATATAGTAAGTACTGTAGTATTAGATAGTAAACTGTAGTATTGCTACTGTAACAGTTTGGAGGAAAGGGTTTTGTGTTGTTAGATTCAACGTGGCCAGGTGTGTGGACATTAGCCGCATTGGTGTGGGTCATTGGGGCACTTTAAATTGGACAACGGACTGTTTCAACCATTCCATTCCAGTCATTACTAGAAGACCTCCTCCCGTCATCAGCACCTACCGGTGTGGGTGTATAGTGGCCATCCCCTACCTTGAGGATGGGGAAGTTATCCTGCCCAGCTTTGAACTCAGCGCGGTTGCAGAGTCCAGCCACGTGAGACAGAGAGTGCCATGTAGCTGAGCTCTTGTCAAAGGTGGCACCTGAAGGAACACAGGAGATGCTTCAGACTTGCAGAGGTATGATTCATTTTTTTCCAGAATTCACAGATTTTCCATAAATTCCAGTGGGAAGATTCCACTAGACAATAGACAATGTGACTGAGTTGAATTTGTATCTTTTTTCAGTATATTGTATAGCACACAGTATAGTATCTCTATTCTAAATTCTTACATCAAAGCTCATTTAACACAGCAGAGAAGCAAACTAATTCAAGGGGTCTGGTTGAATGTAGAAGGGACAGACGATGTCTGTGGGTGGTCTCACCAGACTGGTCCTCCGTAGTGTCGGCCTCATGGATCATGTTGTCAAACCACATGTGGGCCACGGTCATGCGGTTCTGGGTCAGGGTCCCTGTCTTGTCGGAACAGATGGTGGAGGTAGAACCCAGGGTCTCCACAGCTTCCAGATTCTTGACCAGGCAGTTCTTCTTGGCCATGCGCTTGGCAGTGAGGGTGAGACAAACCTGAGAGACAGAGGGAGGGAGGGAGGGAGTGTGGGGGTAGAGGAGAGGAAATGGACATTACCGAGTCCTCTTACCCCTATACATATCTACCCCTACCACTCCAGTATCCCTGCATATTGACCCTGGAACTGTCCCTGTATGAAGCTCAATTACTTTCTCATGTTCTTCTTATTTCTATTTCTCGTTCCTTTTTGTTCTACTTTACCTTATTTTATAGTACTACCGGCATTGATTATTGCATTGTTGGAAAAGAGTTTTCAAGAAAGGCATTTCAGTGTAATTGCACACGTGACAATAAAACCTGAGTAACGACAGAGTAATGGTCAAAGATGGATAGATGGATGGAAAATCCTACTACAGAGCACACTCTCATAGACTTTGGTTTAAATCATGAGATTTAGCAAGAGATTTGCATGGAGACTATGTTAAATTATAATTTGGCCCATATACACAATACCAGTCCGTGGCCTTGGGGTGCCTAGCGGTCTAAGCCGCTGCCTCTAGCACACATAAATGTACCACTGCCAGTACGGGATTGAATCTGGCCCACTGCTATTTCACTCACCAACTACAATAGTAGTCGGACTCACAGTGATGGTCCCTGCGACAGACTAGCGTCTTGTCCAGGGGGTGTACTTCAACATCAAGCACATTAACCTGCCTCACGCAAGATAGGCTACTGCCCCTAGGCTATGGGCCAATCTGACTGGGACATTCAAGGCACACTCACAGTGACGGTAGCCAGCAGACCCTCTGGTACATTGGCCACGATGATGCCGATGAGGAAGATGACAGCCTCCAGCCAGGTGTACCCCAGGATGATGGCCAGGATGAAGAAGGACACCCCCAGGAACACAGCCACGCCTGTGATCAGGTGGATGAAGTGCTCAATCTCCATGTTGATGGGAGTCTGGCCTGTCTCCAGCCCCGAGGCCAGGGTGGCAATACGGCCCATCACTGTATGGTCACCGGTACCTACTACTACACCATGGGCTGTGCCTGAGGGAGGGAGGGAGGGAAGGAAGGACAAGCAATTCATTCATTGAAGATGGATGAGTGGATGGAATGGGGTAGATAGAGGGAGGAGAAATAGGTCAGGTCTCCCTTGTAAAATCAAAATAAATGAATAAAAAGATAGGAAAGGATTTGTCCTACTGACCCTCCACACAGTTGGTGGAGAAGAAGGCGATGTTTCGAGTCTCCAGGGGGTTTTCATGGGTGAACTCTGTTGTGCGTGTCTGAGGCTCTGACTCCCCAGTCAGAGAAGAGTTATCCACCTTCACACACAGACAGAGGAAAGTTATCCAGTTGGACAGAAATAAATACAGACAGACAGACATAGACAGACAGAGAGAGAGAGAGATAAAGAGAGAGAGAGAGATAAAGAGAGAGACAGCAACTAAGTAATCCACCTGGACAGATAGTAAGAAAGTGACCCTTGGACTCCCTGACCTCTCCTCACCTTGCAGCCAGCAGCGGAGACAACTCGGAGGTCGGCAGGGATCCGGTCTCCTCCTTTGATCTCCACCAGGTCTCCCCTCACCAAAAGCTCTGCATTGATTGTCATTTTCTCTCCCTCCCTGATCACCAGGGCTTGCTGCCAGGGATGGATAAGAGAGAGGAGAGATGAAAGAGAGAGACAAAGGGGCGGTTGAAAGGGGAGAATGAAACTTTTTTAGATAAACGTTCATTGGCAAATCCAAAGTTGGCTCAAATTATTAGTTGTGTTATGTTGGATAAGCTTATTATGCTTCTCAAGTCAGTGTAAGCCCACTCGGGGCACTCAAAGGAAATTAAATTACTTGAATTGGAAGAATTTCCAAGGGGATTTAAGCCTATTATAGCCTTCACACACTGTTAAGATGACCAAATGGCACCCTATTCCCTATAGAGTGCATTACTTTTACCAGGGCCCTGGGCTTGGTCAAAAGTAGTGCAGTTTCCTTTCGAGTGGCGCAGCGGTCTAAGGGACTGCATCGCAGTGCTAGAGACGTTACTACAGATCTGGGTTCGATCCTGGGCTGTGTTGCAGCCCGGCCGCGACTGGGAGACCCATGAGGCGGCGCACAATTGGCCCAGCATCATCCGGGTTAGGGGAGGTGTTTGGCCGGCTGGGATGACCTTGTCCCCTCGCGCTCTAGTGACTCCTTGTGGAGGCCTGGCACATGCACACTGACTTCGGTCGCCAGCTGTACAGTGTTTCCTCCAATACATTGGTGCGTCTGGCTTCCAGGCTAAGCGGGCAGTGTGTCAAGAAGCAGTGTGGCTTGGCGGGGTCGTGTTTTGGAGGACGCATGGCTCTCGACCTTCGCCTCTCCCAAGTCCGTACGGGAGTTGCAGCGATGCGATAAGACTGTAACTACCAATTGGATATAATGAAATTGGAGAGAAAAAGAGGTAAAAAGTACAATACAAAATACAAACTAAATAAGTAGTGCACTTTAAAGGGAATAGGACCCTGGTCAACTGTGTACTATAAAGGGAATAGGGCCATCTCATAGGGTGCCATTTGGGATGCAGACAAAGCAATATACTGTGCTGTCTCAGCTCAGCTCACCTGAGGAACCATGTTCTTGAATGAGTCCATAATGCGGGAGCTCTTGGCCTCTTGGTAGTAAGAGAAACAGCCAGTGATGATGACCACAGCTGACAGAACCACTCCCAGGTACAACTGTTATGGGAGAGGGAGGGAGGAGAGAGGGAGTGAGATAGAGAGAGGGAGGTAGAGAGAGAGGGGGGGAGAGAGAGGGAGGTAGAGAAATAGAGAGAGAGAGAGAGAGAGAGTGATGGGGTAGAGAAAGAGAGAGGAAGAGGGCTGTATAGAGAGAGAGAGAGAGAGAGAGAGAGAGAGAGAGAGAGAACGAGATAACAAGATGACCAGATGAAGGTTATTGGTGTTGCGCTACAGTATATGGCATACAGTATATCAACATAATTGTGAGTGAAAGTGATGTTGATGATGATGATGGTTGTTTTATTCGTGTACTGTATGTACTGTATGTAGTGTGTTTGCAACCAGGTTGGCAATGATGATAATGATAGACAGTGTTAGCTAATAACTGGGCAACTCTATGCAACCATGTTTGCTGACGACACAACTGTTTTTGGATCAGGCAATTCTGTAGGGCAGCTTAAAGAGGCTCTTAAAGCTGACATGACCAACATGTCAAATGGGATAACCCACAATAAATAAGTGCTGAAAACAAAGAAACCAAGGCAATGCTAATATGTACAAAGGAGAGAAGTAACAAACGACCCTCCTCACAGCTGACATTTGGCGGGACAACCATCGCAGAGGTTTCAGAGACTAGGCTGTTAGGTGTACCGCTAGACAGTCTCTCTTGGTCATCACCTCTGCAACAAAATCATTGGCACCTCCTGTATGCTCAGAAGGATTGCGAAATATATGCCAGAGCAAATTCTAAAACAACTCTCAGAAGCTCTCATCCATAGTCAAATGAACTACTGCTCTGTCATCCGGGGTAATGCAAGTGTCGGTGACCTAAAGAGCCGGCAAATAGCGCAAAATAAGACAACCAGAATGGTTCTGCAATATGGTTAGGAGAGGCCCTCCGTAGAATTGCATACTGCACTCGAATGGCTGACTGTCAAGGAAATGATAGAAAATAATATACTAACTAACCCTTTTTCATAAAATTCACCACTCTGAAAGACCAACCACTATATATGATAAACTGGATATACTCATAGACAAACACTCTCGTAACACACGAAGCAGAACCAAGGCCACGTATAGACCACCAAAACCCAATTTAGAGCTAGTTAAAATAGCTTTTAGTTTCAGGGCAGTAAAATTCTGGAGCTCTTTGCCAGAAAGTTCGAAAATCTTGTCAAATCGTTTTTTTAGAAGAATAATTCACAAAGCACGTTAATCAACAACTAGAATGGGTCTAAGAGGTTATTATAATATGTGATCTTGTATTTAAATTTAAATGAATATGTGCACATGAGGTATGTGGGTGGGTGAGGGTTGGGGGCTTGGCAGGTGTAACTCGTAATATGCAAAGGTATGGGAATGTGGATCTGTGTTTGTGTTTTTACTTTGTTTTTGTTATTTTTCTACATTTCTTTATGTTTTTTTAAACATTTCTTAAAGACTCTTGGAAGACTAGCCCTTGGTGGGCTAAAAGAGATCCTGATCAAATAAAAAGAAATCAGCACAAACAGATCTGGGACCAGGTTGGTTAATGTGTAGTGAACATGACAGATGTTATACAGGCTAGCCTTGAGGCGGTTCTCACGTTGTCATTGGCTGGCTCGTCTTCAGTGGCCACTTGGATACTGTAGGCCAGGAAGCAGAGGATGGCACCGATCCAGAGGAGCAAGGAGAAGCCCCCGAACAGCTGACGGCAGAACTTCACCCACTCTGGCGTGGTGGGAGGGGGGGTAAGCACGTTGGGCCCATCCCTGGCCAGCACCTCCAGAGCCTTGGCATTGGTCAAACCCTGGAAGACAATGAATGAATACTTTAATGTCCCATAGGGACATTTGCTTGGCAATATTACAGGCATTCCTGGCATACAAATATTACATTGCAAGACATACAACACTTTACACAACATGTTCCACAGTCACTTAGACAATCACTGTCCGTCAGCAGACAGACCCTCACTACGGGGACTAGTTATTTAACTAGGCAAATCAGACAGTCACACTCACAACAACAAAATCATGTTTTCCATTTCTACGGCCCTTTTGGTTGTTGTGTGTAGTGGGGCAGCTAAAGCATGGGATTCTGCCTTTTGTGACAGAGGCACCACATTTCACACACATCTAGGGCATGTCTGAAGAAGGGTGGCAGATAGCCTAGCGGTTAAGAGCGAATCCCCGAGCCGACTAGGTGAGAAATGTGTCAATGTGCCCTTGAGCAAGCACTCAACCCTAATTGCTCCTGTAAGAGTGTCTACTAAATGACTAAAATGTCAAATGTAAGAGAAGTATTTTAGTGCCAGTATAGTACCATTGCAGATTTTGTCCACCACCCCCTGGTGGCCATTTCTAATATGGCAACTATACAACATTTTAGTTCTGTGTGAGATAAAGTCAGTAGGATTAAAGATGAGACAGATAGACATCGCTCCATATGGGACCTATATTACTTCACTGATATTCACTGTAATACCACTGAACACCAGTAATGGAGATACCATGTGGGGTTCCCATGTGGGACAGGGATGAGAACCCTGTGGACTCAACTTGGACCACATGGACAAACATGGACCAAAGTAACAGTTGGGGGGTTTGTGTGTGTGTAGCACTGACAAGAAGCAGTAGTTATGTAGAGATTAGATCAGGGCTAGGAGATTAAAATGACTCGGCAGAGCAGAAGGGAGGGCAGCTGTGTGTGTGTGTGTGTGTGTGTGTGTGTGTGTGTGTGTGTGTGTGTGTGTGTGTGTGTGTGTGTGTGTGTGTGTGTGTGTGTGTGTGTGTGTGTGTGTGTGTGTGTGTGTGTGTGTGTGTTACCCGAGCCAAGTCGACTGTGTAGCGCCTTTCCAGATCGTCTAATGATATCTTGTGATCATCCTGTGAAAGAACAGAATAATCTGATTTACTCAAATAAACCACAGCCAGAAGGTCATTATTCAATATGAAACGCACTGCGCTGAGTTCTTTACACGTGACAGCCTGTCTGCGTCCCAAATGGCACTCTTGGTACCCAGGCTAATTTGGTGCACTATTATTGACCAGAGCCCTGTGGGACCTGGTCAAAAGTTGTACACTACATAGATAATAGGGTGTCATTTGGGACACAACCCCAGACAGCCAGTTGCTCTTACCATGGACACCTCCTTCTTGAGCTCTTCCAAGTCCCTCTCCTTCTTCTTCTTCTTTCCTCCTCCATTTTCGGCACCACTCTGAGGAATGAGGAGATTATCACATCAAACATAAGCCCTTAACTCAAACCTCCCAAACACAGAGGGAGCAGTATACATAGGCATTGCATATAGCATGCTGTAGAAATCATATATATAATGAGTTATAGGATCCCTATGGAAGTATTATATATTCGTGTTCATAAATATATATTTTTAAACATTTCACTACTGTATAGTAGGATATCGTTACTTTACGTGTTGGTTAATTTGTGTGTTGGTTACTTTGTGAAAATATGGCGATGGAAAGTCTGAGTTGACATTAGTGAGTGTGTTGTTCAGATTGGAACAGTCGCTGATGAAGAATGCAGCTTCATGGAAATCATCTGCTGCTGTCACTCTTTCTTTCCCAGCAGAACGTGTGGACGAGTGAAAGCGACAGCGAGAGAGCAAAAGAATGAGTGTGTGAGAGAGCGACACATTGAAAAAGCAATCAAAAAGAGTTTGAGAGTAGAGTGTTGGTGGAGTGCAGGAAATGTGCCTGACTTAGCAATTTCCCCGGTTTCCTCTACTGTATGTTATAACAGATCATCTCCAACACCTGATAGAAAACAAAGTCAGCTGGAATTGAAACAGGTTATACAACTGAAATTCTGTAATATGTGTGAATAGAGATCTTGATAATATATTGATGGTATTAGTTATCTAGGTCCTACAATCCAATGTGGTCACAAAATGCCTCAACACAACGGCATATAGAGCCGGCGCCCGGCGTCACTGCAGACACGATTAGAAAACCGGCTCAGATTTTCCATGATGTCTGCGGCTGTATGTGACATGTCTAGGGTTGTAAAATTCTGTTAACTTTCCCAAATGCCCAGGTTTTCTAGATTTCCTGGATGAAAGATTCCTGTAATCATACAGGAATAAACAGGAAATCCACAATCCTCCAACCAGAATTTTTTGGAAAGTTACAGGCATTTTACAACACGAGACATGAGTGTTGGTGTTAGACAATAAATTGACCCCAACTCAACCATACATACATTCATATGACGGACTGTGTATTTGTGTAAAAATTCCTTTTCAATTCAGTCAATTCAGGAAGTAAACTGAAACTCCAATTCCAATTTTCCTCAATGCTTCTGTGTGTGAGATTTTTTTCAATTTCAGTTTACTTTCTGAATTGAAATTTAATTGACCCCGACCCTGGTATAAAGGACAGGAAAATACCCCTCTATATGCATGAATAAATAAGTGAAGAGAACTTACCCCTTTCCCCATGCTTGCGGTGTTGCAACTGTAAGTTGAAATGTGAAGGGCAGACCTTTCGTCCTGACAGACAGGGGACTGATGTCTAACACGTGGAAAAGAAGCGGATGACTTTTTGGGTGGCTGGGACTGACACCCACCCTTCCCTCTCCTTCACCTCCCCTCTTGTCTCCTGTAAGGGTAACCTGAACCTCCCCAGCACTAGCACCCCCACCCCAGCCCCTGGGTACACAGAGGGGGCTCTGTGGTGTTACCTGCACCTGCTGTCCCCTCTGTCAGGAACAACCCAGAAGAGCGCTGTCATAGGCTAGCACCTCTATTGCCACTGAAAACAATAAGAAACAGTGACAACAAACAAACAAACAAACGACAATATTAACCTCCCATGTACCATGAAGAACCCTATCAAGAAGTAGATAATCCAACGACTTTTCAAAATAAATTGGAATGGAACAGACATGGAGAGCACTAGTCATTTTCATTTGGGTTTATTTTATTCTCCTTTTACAACCGAGATGTGTTTGATGCTTTAATTTTTATTTACCTTCCCTTTACAACACATTTTAAATAACAATGAAATGTGTATGATTAGTGCACTTTAATTATAAGCATTAAAATAAACGTAAAAATTTAAGAAGCTTGACATTTCTAAGAAAGGAATGTTATCTAACAACCAAAATAATACGTACAGTACACAATCCAGACAACAAAACATTGTGAAGACATTTTAGGGCAGTTTGTTTTATGTCAGGAGTCCGTGTGGCTGTACTGAAAAAGAACCGAAAGACACATTCAAACTGATCACATCTGATGATGGATAGTTGGTTAAACAGCGAAGGGGTGAACAGAACTATGCATTTTCTCTTGGCTTAATGAACCATGGTGTGGTTTTAACACACTCCCTATGTCCACAGTTAAAAGAACAAAACACATTCAACACTAAACCCTACGCTAACCACCTCGCATAGCCTATCAAGCGTTCAGACCCGAAGCTCAGGGTAAGGACCTTGAAAGAGAGAGCTTTAGGGAGAGATGAACCATATCTTCAGCGATACATATGGGCTTTGGCTTGGCTTAACACACAAGATAAGTCTTGCTCTCTCTCTCCAAAGTATCTTCATCCCAGCAACAACCTGTTCTTTTTTTTCCAATCACATGACCACCAGCAACATCTGAAGTTAACCTCCCTTATCCTCCTCCTCCTCATCATCACCTCCCTCACCTTGCGAGTGCCAACTGTAGCCCCATGCAGCTTGCACCTTAAAATAACAAATATTGATTTTCCGCTCCTGGAAAATATGCACCAAAATAAAAACAGCCACACAGATCCCCCTCCATGAACAAGGGCATCAATGTGATAAAATGTCATAAGAAGATACTATCACACATCCGCCTCCCTCAAACAAAACAAGCATTTTTGTGCACTTGTTCAGTAAAATGTTTCATCATTTGCTTTACTTTAGAATGACATGCATGTACAGTGTTTTTATCATCTTTTGTTTGACATGACAGTCTGACTAGACACACAGACACACATAAAACACGCACCTTTGCGACCGGCAGAGAGCTATAGCTAGATTAAAGTCTTCAATGAGAACTAATAACATGGATGATTCTGCCCAGTTTCCATCCCTGGCCAATAGGGGGCAGAAGAGAGCGACGTGGCATTCCAACCAGCAGAAAAGGTAGGTGAACGAACGTGCAGGGGTGTGTTGGCATTGGTGGGTGAGTGAGAGGGACGTTGGTGATCAGGGGGGTGGAGGAGAGAGGTGTCCATCACTGAGTTTGAAAAAGAGGGAGGAGGAGGAGGAGAGGAAAGAAAAGAAAAAAAGAATTGCTGAGTTTGTTTGAGATGGGGTCTGGCTTTGTCTGATAAAGCTAGATAGAAGAGGCTTAAGTATAGAGTGGATTGGGTAGTCTATGAGGGAACATAGCTTAGCGTCACTAAAGGACACAGAGAGAGAGAGAGAGAGAGAGAGAGAGAGAGAGAGAGAGAGAGAGAGAATTAGAGAGAGAATTAGAGAAAGACAGTATGTGTGTGTGTGTGTGTGTGTGTGTGTGTGTGTGTGTGTGTGTGTGTGTGTGTGTGTGTGTGTGTGTGTGTGTGTGTGTGTGTGTGTGTGTGTGTGTGTGTGTGTAAGAGAGAGAGAGAGATAGAGGGATCCAGTTACCAGCAAGTGCTAAAATAGGGGGGGGGAAATGTGCAGAAGGGATTAACGGGACCAGAATAACACGGAGGAGTAGAAAGGAGGAGTATCCCTTTGTTGTCAGGGCCTGAGAATGTCCACTGGCTGTCAACGTGACGTCATTTCAAGGACTCAGTCACAGAATTCAAAGCAGGCTGCATCCAAAATGGCACCCTATACAATATATAGTGCACTATGTTTAACCAGAGCCCTATGGGCCCTGGTCAAATGTAGTGCAATATATAGGAAATAGCTGGCCATTTGGGATGTACTCTCAGACACAAACAAACAGGGCTTTTTCTACTCTGTTTTAAATTGCAGCTGTTACAGTAAGCCTGTATCTACTACACCCTTATAGACAGGAATAACCTAGCCTCCAGCTTGCAGTGACAGAAAGGCAGCACAGCACTACGGCCTCCATTAGCTCAAATGTGAAGGGAGTGAATCACCCGGCGATATGAACTTCAATTTGAACCCATCTACACAAGGTAAGAGCTAGGAATCATATTTCTCTCCCTCACTCTGACTCGTCCAGCACAGAGTGCATTCAAACTCTTCACACCGCTCACACCTGATCTGATTGAGCACTGAGCAGCAGGAAGCATTAACAGAAGTTTCAGGAACTATTTGACCTCTCTAGGGAGAGGTCAAATATCTCTATTCAATAGCCTGGTGGGTCCATTTGTTACACTGCATGTCTATACTGGGTCTGCTCTGCCTTGATGCTAGCTAAATGGGTTATGAGTTGTATGTTCTGCCTCATCATACAAATGCTGAACTCAGTAGGACTACTCTTGCTTAACTTAGTAGGACTGCTCTTATATAGGCAGGACTTAATGAGTTAATGAGATAGGACAAGTGCATCAAAAGGTGGGGCAGGAGGAAAGGGGTGTGGTCTAAAAGGGTGTGGCGTATGGAAGCTGAAGCAGTCAAGTGGGAGGAAGTCGAGTCTTTGAGAAATAAGATTCAGAAAATCTATGAGAGAAAGAGAGATAGAAAAGATAGGATGAGAAAGAGTAAGCATTCAAAGTTTTTTTGAAACTTCTACAGTTTTAACGAAGAGGGTCAGAATAAAAGTGCTCCCAGTGAAAGACGAGAGGAGAAAGAAGAGAGAACATCAGTCAGTGTGAGGACAAGTCAAACTTTGACAGATCCTCTCCCCAGGGCCCATAGGACTCAGGTCAAAGTAGTGCACTGAGTGGAGAATAGGGTGCCATTTGGGACACAGACACAAAATAACAAATCGGGTGGTCCCTGTAGCCAGGACTCTCTGATGTGTGTCGGACAGGCGTAGTTGAGGAATACTGCCTTGCATCACATCTAAGATGTCAGAATGAAAGGCAAACTTGGGAATAGCTTTTAAGATTTTGTCATCAAACTAGCAGTCAGATGGCATTTGATTTGGTTCAAATGGTATGTTTCATGACCTGACAGTAGTAGTTGGAGTGTTTCACTTCCATTGATTGAGCTATCATATATTTTTTAGCACTATTGTGTCTATGTTCACCCCAGTGTGGCATTGAGATCATGATGAATATACTTTGAGTTGTAAAGGCTTAGATCTTGTGGGAAAGAATATACCGTTGAAGACAGACTAAGGCTGCCTCCGAAATAGCACCCTATTCCCTATTTAGTGCACTGCACTACTTTTGACCAGGGCCCATAGGGCTCTGGTCAGAAGTAGTGCACTATGTAGGGAATATGGAGCCATTTGGGACACAGCCTTACAGTTCTTTAAGACTGCCTCCTTAATTAAGGTTCTCCGCTGCCTCCCTCTCCAGTATGACTCTCATTCACTTATTTAAGGGTCAGTTTTTTGGAGAGCTTGGACAGGGACAGGAAACTGGATGATTTGGCCGAGGCGGACCCACCCCTCTTCCCCTCCCCCTCTTTTTCCCACTTGGAGAGCTCCAGCTCGATGGTCATCAGCACCCTACCAGGCCCTGCCCCCTTGGGTGAGTCCCCTCCCCCTGTTCCTGCTCTCTCTGCCTGTCTCATTGCTTTGGGCTGGGCTGTGTGTTGGGGCTCTAGCTCTCTGCTCCCCGTATCCTATTTCTTATCCTTGCGCGACTCCTGCTTCTTCTTTTCTGAGGCGGCGGCCTTCAGCTTGGACGGGTCTCCGATGGAGAGAGTTGGGCCCTGTGGAGAGGAGGAGGGAACAGGGGAGGAGAGGAGTCACTTCAGGAGGAAAGGAGGAGTGTGAGAAAGGAGAGTAGGGAAGAGGGAGGGGGAGAGAAGTCGTGTTAGCACTGGGGAGATGGGTGAGATCGATGGGCATGTTAAAAATGAGGAAACAGATGGATTAGGATTGAAGGAGGGAGGGAGGTATTTACATTAGAGCAGAGAGAGAGAGAGAGGTACATTTAGGAGAAAAAGAGAAAGAGAGTCATATTTAGGAGGTAAGGGGGAGGCAAGTGACGGGGGGCGGTCTCCAGGGCTGCAAGGGGTGACAAAACAGGCATCGATGAGTTAGGGACAGAGTGACAGGACTGCTACAGTCAGATCTAACGTCTGACACAGGTCTGCTACACATCTATTTCCAACATAGCAGGTGTCTTAAAATGCAGCTTTGAGTCAACTTTAACCAATCAACACCCAGACATGCACCAATCACACATGCATTGCCGTCAGTTCACTCAAACACATCGATCTACCAAATGGACCATGACAATGACAACAAATAATGTATTTCTGCAAAACCTCATCTTACTGGAGCTAAGGACATGGGAGCAAGGGAGTAGACTGGGAAGGTAAGGGCTCGGTACAGAGGCCACCTGCAAGAGGAAAGTCGCCTCTGAGTTAGTGAAAAGGAAAGGTCAGAGCAATCTAATGTAATTACCTTACTGAAAAGCAATTGCTAACATAAAGAGACACTGGGCTGCTATGGAAAGGGTAAAAGGTCAAGTGCATGGCTATCGCTACAGTGCCTATAGACAGATCTATGTCCAAAATGGCACCCTATTCCCTATATAGTGCACTACTTAGTCAAAAGTGGTGCACTTCATAGCGAATAAGGTGCCATTTGGGACGCAGGCAGAGAAGGGGGTTAGGAGCTAAGCTAAGTCCCTTACTAAATAGAGATATAGACAGGTAGAGACAGCGATTGATCAGAGGATGGATCAGTTAAGCAGAATACGGATCCAAAAACAAACTGGCTGTTCACCTGTGGAGAGAGAGACAGAACAAGAAGACACAGAGAGAAAGGAAGAAAGGAAGAAAGAAAGACAGGGGCTTCTCACGGCCATCCGGAGGGAGTAGAAGGAAGGATAGACAGACAGGACAAGGAGGGAGGACAAGAAAAAGGATGAGACGGAAAAGAAAGGGGGAGAGAGGGACTAGATAAAGGGAATGTGAATGAGCTAGTGAGTGAGTGAGAGGGAGGAATGGAGAGAATGGGTGGGGACGGTGTGTTTGCTGGGATCAATATTGAGTGCACTGTATTATCATTCCAGTACAGCCTGTTGTGTGCTGTATGCTGCTTCAGGCTCTTCAGGGTAGTCAGCTACTAATACTCTCTGTTGTGTGCTGTATGCTGCTTCAGGCTCTTCAGGGTAGTCAGCTACTAATACTCTCTGTTGTGTGCTGTATGCTGCTTCAGGCTCTTCAGGGTAGTCAGCTACTAATACTCTCTGTTGTGTGCTGTATGCTGCTTCAGGCTCTTCAGGGTAGTCAGCTACTAATACTCTCTGTTGTGTGCTGTATGCTGCTTCAGGCTCCAGGGTAGTCAGCTACTAATACTCTCTCTCCCACTCTGCCTCCCTCCCCTAATGGAGTAATGGTGAACGAAGATGCCACATGATGGTGGTCTCATTCTAAATGGCACCCTATTCTCTATATAGTGCACTACTTTTGACAAGAGCCTTATGGGGAATAGGGTGCCACTTTGGATGCAGCCAATGGCATTCTCGCAGCTTTGTTGTGCAAGCCCAGCAAATAGAAATAGCCCAGATACAGTGGCTGATACAGATTGTGTGGAGTCAGCATAGCGCTAAATAAGGCCTGTTCAATCAAACGGCATGTTTTACAAGTAAACCCTATAGATGAACATCCTGTTTATTTCCCAAATGGCACCCTGTTCCCTATATAGTGCACTACTTTTGAGTAGCCTCTTTTTGAGGCTCTGGTCATAAGTAGTGCACTATGTCGGGAATAGGGTGCAATTTGGGAAGTAGATAAGGCCTGTTTGATTAAACAGCACATTTGACAAATATATGAAAACCCCGTAAACGTGTTTACATACATAGTTTAAAAGAGAGGAGCCATAGTGAGGAGAAGACTGTTTTGCACATTTTTCTCCAAAGGTTGTTTTTGTCCCCGCACCATGAAATGATTTGCTCATGGTGAAACTGTGTATGTAACAATACTGTCAGAATTTCAGCAAGTGTCCTTTTGACTGTGAGATATATCATTAATTTATGCACCCAACCTCCAGGCATTTTGTGCAACTGACTGCAACTCAAGTGCAACCTGACAATCCGTCATGTGACAATGCCTGCATCCCAAATAGCACCCTATATAGTGCACTACTTTTGACCAGGACCCTTGCCATTTGGGACGCAACCATTGCAGTTCTTTTGACCAGGAGCCATAGGGCTCTGGTAAAAAAGTAGTAGAGCAATATATAGGGAATAGGATTCCATTTTGGACATAATCAGCGAGAGCTGTGGGGAGATGAGAATGACAGTGCACTCTAATGCTGAGGTAGACAGAAGTAAACCCTGAATCCAACCCCTGACCTCTGATACTGTAAAGACCCCAGCCAACTGCATACCTGATTGATTCCTAAAACAATACCGTGAGGAAACTAACTACACGCCAAACTGTCCTTGTAGTGTTGAAACATTGCCTAAACTTTCCCAAAATGTTCAGGTTTCCCAGAAATCCTGGTTCTGGAAAACCTGGGAAAGTTACCAGGATTTAGCAACCCTAGACCCTTGACTACTTCCATGAAGACGTCTTAGTGAATTGATCAATACCCTATGATGTAATTTACCAGCATACATCATCATTCTATTTGACATGGATTACCTCTCTCACAATATAGAAAATAATTGGATTTAATTGGACCTGGGAGGAACCAGCGGGAATACCAAAAGCTTACAAGAAAGAAAGAGTGTCATATTAATGAAATACTAAGGCCGCTCCCCAAGTGCAACCCTATTCCATATAGTGCACGACTCTGGTCAAAGGTAGTGCTCTATATGCACTGCTACCTGGGGCGACAGGTAGCGTAGTGGTTAGAGCGTTGGACTAGTAACCGAAAGGTTGCAAAATCCCCGAGCTGACAAGGTAAAAATCTGGCGTTCTGCCCCTGAACAAGGCAGTTAACCATCGTTGAAAATAAGAATTTGTTCTCAACTGACTTGCCTAGTTAAATAAAGGTAAATAAAATAAATAAATACAAATATATTAAAAAAAATGTATATATATATATTTAAAAAAATATATATAGATATATATATATATAGGGAGCCATTTGGGAGGACTTGCCTAGTTAAATAAAGGTAAAAAGAATATCTATATATATAGATATATATAGATAGGGAATAGGGTGCCATTTGGGAGGCACATTAGAGCTATCCACCCCCTACCTTGCACTTATACCCCAGTGTGACTGTGTGACTCAGTGTAATTTTAGACAACTGTGAGCCGATAATAGGGCCAGTGATTTTCATTTGACTCAGAATCAGTAGGTCTCCCTCTTTCTCTACTTTCTCTCCCACTGAGAGCAACTCAGTTCCATTCACAGGGAATCAAATTACTGTACTACACGAACTTGCCTCACGAACTTGCCATTTCACAATGGTGGTTGGTGTTATGGGAAGTTCACCCATTTTTACATGGGGCCTTTTCACTCTCTTGTAGTTGATTACCTAAACTGTTTCATATTTTGTTTTGTTACAGTGAAAATTAGTAGACACATTTTGCTGAGATCATTTGCTATTGACTACAATGCATTGTGAAAATGTGTCCGAAGCATGTTGCATCAGAATCCGTTGTGAATGATGTCTCTGCACAACCCCCCCCCCCCAAAAAAAAAAAATTATAATAATAATTCTCCCATAAATCCATATTTGCATATTTCAGTGTTGTAAAACAGCCTAATTAAAACATGGATTTATGGCAAATATATATATATATTTTTTTGCAGAGACATCATTCAGAATGGGATTCTGATGTTATATGAGTTGGTGCAGAGTGTTTTATAATGTTTATAATATGCTTTAGACATATTTGCATATTGCATTATAAGTCAATATAGCAAGTGGTGACAGCTAAATTTTACAACAAATTTTCTCTGTAATTAAACAAAATATTTAAAAAACGATATGTGGTGGAGGGATCAACTACAACCACAGAAAGAGTGAAAAGAAGGCCACGTAAAAACGGGTGAACTTCCCCCAACTATTTACCCATTGTATTGTGTTTGTTGGCCCTTGAGGAGGTGGTAAAACGAACGGAGGAAGGATATAAGAGTGGGGGAGGGGGCGGTCATTTAGCTCTTAAGCTTTTGGGCGACTGACTGGATTTAAAGCGTTCCAACACTCGATGACTGTTTCGTTTAATAGCAGGAGAGGATTATTACACGTGTTTGCTTTGGTGGTGCCATAATGCCTGCTCTGTGGGGCTCTTACTAACCATACCGTGCTGAAAGTGTGGTTCTGTGGCTGTGTGAAAACCAAGTTGTTATGGTATGCGCTGTCATATAGGTGTTGTACTCTTACATGACTTGTGTTGTACGGTACTTGTGTGCTGTAGTTGTGAGCTGCTGTTGTTGTCGTTGTGTGGTTGTGAGTGAGCCGACGACGAGAGGACTTGCCTGTCTCTGCTGTGATCCCTCTTTACCCTTCCCTTTCTTTCCATGTTTGCTGGAGGAAACAAAAGAGAACAACGTCAGGTGGATGTCACACCTCTCCCTCCAGTGGTCAAAGCAATATGCTGCTGCTGTTACAGTATAGTCCTGCTTTGTAGCTATCAGAAAGAACAGAACAGCACTGACTCTCCGGGTAGGTTAGGAGACAAGAACATATATACAGAACTGGAATGGAACTACATTACCATGGAAATCATGCATTGCAGTACCAGGTTAGCCGTAGTGAGTACCAGTCAAATTGCCATGGTCAGAGGTTCCAAGTCTGTTCAATTCGTCATATTTATATGATCATAGACTGACTGTAGAACTTAATCAGCGGTCAACTAAATGCCACCTGTGGTCTGTGTGGTGTAGCTGTATTGCCATAGCCTCTGCAACATTTTTGACAAAACTTTTCCCCACTGTCATCCTCTCTCTCTATCTGTTCAATAAAATCTGAAAAATACCTTTACGAACAAAAGAACTGAGTGCCACCTAGTGCCAGCTAAACCATACAGGTGTCCAGGCCTGGGATGGGCTCTGGCTTTGGCCCTAGACCGAGGCACAGGGGCACTGACCTGACACTGAGGTTGAAGACTCTGCGGGCCACCAGGAACCTCATGAGATAGTAGATGACAACGATCAGCAACAACAGACCCAGCACTGCACCGATGATGGACCCTGTGATCACTCCGGCCTGGATGGGAACTGAGAGATAAAAGAGAAGGCAAGACAAGGACTGTCTACTTGCCATTCTAGGGATTCTCTATGTAATTATATAGCCTGGTCCCTGATCAGTTTGTACATTCATGCCACTCCTTGTCATGGCAAACATGCAAGGAGTGCAGGCATGACAACGAGTGGCAAGATCGAAACCCAGGCTAGTAATTCTATGCTCTCACCCTTCTCAAAGACCAGCAGTCTGACACTGGAGGCGCGTCCCACTATGTCAGGTGGGTTCTTGGCATCGCAGGTGAAGGTGCCGTTGTCTCCGTAGTCTAGGTTTTTGAGCAGGATGGATCCGTCCCGGCGACCAGGGTTCCCCACAAACTCCAGCCTGTCTCTGAAGGGTCCCTTGTTGTCTACGTAGGGAGCTCCACCGGTGTAGTGGAAGACCTGGAGTCCGGAAGACCGTAAAAGGGATTCAGTGTCTTGTCTGCTTTTACATCTAGGCTAGCCTGGAGGCCAGTCTGTTTCTGCTCTCTTACCAACTCCTTATGGAACTGTCATGGCAACATTTTTGTTGGCAAGAGAGCAGAAACAGATCTGAGTCCAGACTACATCTAGGCTAAAGATGACATGAATTGTTAGATACGGTACAGATTAAATGTGCTAAAAGGAGAAACTTGTAAATTAAGTCCATTATTTGGATCTAAACAACTGCGCTAGAGAGAAAGGGACAGGAAGGAGTAGGAAGGGGGTGATATCGTTTCAGAGGGAGAGAGGCAAGAGGTGGGTGAAAGCAGAGGAGAGAAGAAGAGTGAGATAATGAAAGTAGGAGAGGGGGACAAGGGGGATATGGGGGGGTGAGATTGGGGGCCAAGGAGGGCAAGGCACAGCGAGAAGAGAGAGCTAATAAGATGGAGATAAGGTGCGAGGGACTGAAATTAAAGAGCTGGCACCAGGTGAGATGAGGGGAATGAGAAGGGGATGGGAAAGAAGTGATAGGTCAGTGTCCCAAATGGCACCCTATTCCCTATGTAGTGCACTACTTTTGACCAGGACCCAAAGGGTGCATTATATTTAAGGAATAGGCTCATAGGGCTCTGGTTAAAAGCAATGCACTATCTAAGGAATAGGGTGCAATTAGGGACGCATCCATAGAGGAGGCTAGAGGAGGATGATGATAGAGGAGAGTATATATGTACAGAGATGGCGTCCCTGGCACCGTCGGGCCGGTAGCTCCAGGAGAAGGTGACGTCATCAGAGGTCCAGCGCCAGGAGAAGAAGGAGCAGGAAAGACGGATGTCGGAGCCCACCAGGGCGTGACGCTCCCAGCCCGTGTAGATGACGATGGCCTCAGACTGCTGGGGCACTACAGGGGTTAAGACACAGGGTTAAATAGGAAAGATCAGCACCCATGCGGTCCATAATGACCTTTTTCACACTTCCTGGTGTGAACCATTACCATTTGTTACCTCCAAGATACCATTGTACCATTGCCTGTATGTAAGCTTCTACCATTGTAAATGTTTATGGTGGCTTCAATACAAATATACAAACGCGAAAGATCATCACTGCATGCTTCAAAACTATTGGGGATATAAAGGATATACATACTATGAAAACAGACAATAGTATAGAGTGGACTGGAGCAGACATGGTTCAATAAGAAAAATACACAGTACACACTTATAAAATGTGCCTCTGGGATGTATGGCAGAGAAAGGGGTTTTAATTTTTAGTTGCAAGGGTTTGTTCCAGACTATGGTTCCAGTAGACTATTGTGGAGTATTAAACAAACACAACCTTTAAAACTATTCTCCTGTCGATGTACCATTTAATATACTATGAAAAGACAGTCAAGAGGATAACAAGTTCAAGTTCATTTCAATGTCTTTCAGTTGCAAAGCCTTTTTAAGTCTTTCATTCCATTCCTTTTACAGACAGGCACACACAACCACTATTTATGCAAGGTTCAATGAGGTATGAACATGTGCAATGATAGCATGCAGCAAGGATTGGCGTTGATATGAACTAAAAAGTACAACGTAGCTACCCACAGAATATAAATAGCTATGTTGTGTCCTTGACAAATGAATGTAAATTCTATATTCGCCATAAAATCAATATATCACTTCCATTGTGAATGCAATTAGTACCGCAGTACAACAACCACCACCAATTATGTAATGGCATCTACAAACATTGCTATCATCAATTACTTGTATTCCGTTTGATTCAAGATTTTGACCCAAGATACTGACTCACACACAAATCACATTCAGAACTCTAAAGATGCACATTTCATACTTTCACATGCAGCTCGGAACTCCAGCGGCCTTTAATAAATGATGTCAGCCAGCACAGAAGTTGTCAATCGAGTGAGACTTGGCGTTTTTAATTGCATTTTGACAAAGCTGCAAAGAAGATCTCCACTCAAGTGTAGAAATGCTGTCAATACACAGTCTCAGAGTGAGTCCCAAAATGTATGCCCTCATCTTAACTTTGTGAGCCTTACGGAATTAACTCTGTATAAGAGAAACACGGATGAAGAACAAAATGTTGCTGTAGTTATGACAATAATAGTCACACCAATATAACATCTGTATAACAACGTATGACAAGAAAAAGCATCTGCTCAGGTTTTCCTTTACTTCCTTTCCCTTTAATTCATTCATTAAGAAATGCACCAATAACGCAGAACCCAGAGTCAACCAGATTCAGTGACCCCCGGGATTAGTTTAATGTACAGCTGAGAGTGAAATACCAAGCATGTATAAAGGGCTTTTTAGAATAAAATGAAAAGAAAGCATACGAGATCATTCATCATAAATGTTATTCATTAAAATTGTGTCACCGATACTATGTGAACTTTAACCTTCCCCCCCAAATATTTGCGATAACAAGTTACATTACAGTGGACTTATACTGTGTAGTTATTCCTATAGTTACAGTGTAGCAACTATTGTAATGAACCATTGTACTTAGGGTTAGGACTAAGGTCAGGGATATATTAGGAAAAATGAAATATACTTTTTACCTATTCCCAGGAGTATGACCGACGCTAGCGCCAAAATGGTCAGCATGGTTCCTGACTCTATGGGTTCTTCAAGTGATGTTGCAGACCTCACTGGATGCTGCAGAAGAGTCCCACTATGAAGTGATGGAGAGATAGGACCGAGGGGGTGCAGGGTTCCAGGACAGAGGGCTTCACAACAGGACAACAGTGTCCCAGGTTTTTATAACCAACCACACCCCTCGCTCTCCACTGCTCGGCCCCATTCCTCCCTCTCTCCACCTCTTTCTTTCTCTCCAATCTCATTGAAACAAATCAAACAATCAACCCCATTGAAGACCAAAATAAAACCCTTTTTTTACATTCAAGAGTGATATTAAGATGCAGTGAAAAACAACGTACTGTAGAAAGATACTGATCAAATTGACTGAAGGAGCAGTCAAAGCTTGAGTCAAATGTACACAAATCTGCACTACTATATGACAGCATCATGTACATTCCTGAGTATCATTACTTTATTGTCTTACTAGCACTGCTTTTGCTGATAGCTGCATAATTGTGGAACTTTTTTTTCCTTGCAATGACTGATATGTGGTTGTCTTACCTATCTTAGTTGAATGCATGGACTGTAAGTCGCTCTGGACAACAGCATTTGCTGAATGACCAAAATGTAAATGACTTGTGTGATAGCATAGGATGTATGCACATTATACAGACTGTATTTCTAAGGGCTGATGGTGATGTGTAAGATGTGATGTGTGAATACATACAGTGTGTGTAAATATGACATGGATGGAAAAATGTGTGTGTGTGGGGTCCTGTCTTGTCCTCTCCTCCCGCCATCCCCGTTTCTCCTTTCCCTGCACTTTCCCCGGGATGGAGAGAGGGATGGAAAACAAAGCCCCAAGTCTTCCCTCTCTCCCTTTCTCTCTCCTCCCTCTCTACGGATTCCTGCCTGTTTGCTGACGTCTAGCAGTCAAACAATGGAGGGCGAGAGGGAGAGGGGCACAGGGGGTGACTGGCGTGTCTCTGTCTGTCAATGGCGCTTTCTTCCTCTTCAACCTCCTCCCTCTCTCTCTCTCTCTCCATCCAGACAAAGCTCTGTATTCTCCTCCCGCCTCCCTCTGCCGAGCGCCTACTCCACTTAATTCTGTAAAACCGACAGAGAGAGAGAGAGAGTAGGGAGAGACCAGCTATATATACAGTATATATACACTACCGTTAAAAAAGAAAAGCACATTTTTTGTCCATTAAAGTCACATAAAATTGATCAGAAATACAGTGTAGACATTGTTAATGGTGTAAATGACTATTGTAGCCGGAAACGGCTGATTTTTAATGGAATATCTACATAGAAGTACAGAGGCCCATTACCAGCATCCATCACTCCTGTGTTCCAATGGCACGTTGTGTTAGCTAATCCAAGTTGAACCCTTTTGCAATTATGTTAGCACAGCTGAAAACTGTTGTTCTGATTAAAGAAGCAATGAAATAGCATTTGTGGGTTCAATTTACAGGCTCAAAATGGCCAGAAACAAATAACTTTCTTCTGAAACTCTTCAGTCTGGTCTTGTTCTGAGAAATGAAGGCTGTTCCATGCGAGACATTGCTAAGAAACTGAAGATCTTGTACAACACTGTGTACTACTCCCTTCACAGAACAGCGCATACTGGCCCTAACCAGAATGGAAAGAGGAGTGGGAGGCCCCGGTGCACAACTGAGCAAGAGGACAAGTACATTAGAGTGTCCAGTTTGAGAAACAACCTTTTAAAATGATAAACTTGGATTAGCTAACACAACATGCCATTGGAACACAGGAGTGATGGTTGCTGATAATGGGCCTCTGTACGGCCTATGTAGATATTCCATAAAAAATCTGACGTTTCCAGCTACAGTAGTCATTTACAACATTAACAATGTCGACATTGTATTTCTGATAATTTTATGTTATTTTAATGGACAAAAGATGTGCTTTTCTTTCAAAACAAGGACATTTCTAAGTGACCCCAAACTTTTGAACGGTAGTGTAAACATATACATACAGATTGATTGATATGAGGACACTAAGACACAGACATGAGCGCAAATGGCAATACAGGGAGCGGGAGAGACAGAGAAAGAGACAGAGGGTTAGACAGAACACCAGAGTAGGGGTTTCTATGTACGAGACCAGGCATTCCACTCCAGCAGGACCCACAATCCATCAACCTGTCAGATGATATAAATATGCATTTGTTTATCTATGGTGGGTCGATTGAATCTACGCTGAAATGATTGCTTAATGTTACATTGCTTTTATCCGCTGGGCCTCTAGCTCTCCTCTCCATATCAGAACATTTGCTCTTCCCATCAGACCAGGGTGGCGTCTCAAGTGGAACGCTATTCCCTATATAGTGCTCAACTTTTGACCAGGGCCCATAGGGAGAGGAGCGTGACCTAGTGGGCCAGCAGAAAGAGGGCTCTGGTCAAAAGCAATGCCCTATATATGGAATAGGGTTCCATTTGGGATGCAGATTCTGTATAAGATTGGCAGCATGCAGTCTAAACTCAGTTACATATTACAAGGCTACTCATTGTAGGCTAAGCTTAAAAACCCGAACACCATACTGACGGATCAATTAACTACAACAGACCATCTGCCAACCTGCAGTGGCAGACACTATCTCTGTGTATCTCCTAAATGATTAAGGCTGCCATAAGGCAAAGGAAAAAGGATATATTTTATAAACCTGGCAGGCAGGTGGACGGAGATTGCCTTGGCACACAACTGCTGTATTAAGAGAGAAAGAGAGAGAGAAGAAAGAGAGGCAGTTATGAAACCACCTGCAGTAAGGAGAGAGAGACCATCAACCTCTAAATAACACAAGGGAGAGAAGAGGTAGGGCTAACTCTTAGCCTGCATCCCAAATGGCACCCTATTGTTTATTTGACCAGGGCCCTAGTTTGCCATTTGGGACGCATATTTAGGCCTTAGCCCAGATGGAAGAGAAGAGTGGATTACAGGAGCAGCACCCTCCTGGGTTCTACTGCTGTGTGAATAAAATCAGCTCAATAGGCTCGCCATCTACAGTGTCTGTGTGTAACAGAAGGTTAATAACCAGGCATGTTGGCAAATGAGCACCAGTGGAATGTCTTGGACTGGCCGGGTTGGAGTGATCTGGGGAGCGTCTTGAGGGGGCTGGTGGGTGGCGGTGGGTGGGAGGCCGAGGCTGAATCCCAAATGGCATCCTATTACCAATACAGCGTACTACTTTTGACCAGGGCCCTGGTCAAAAGTAGTGCACTAGATAGGGAATAGGGTTCCACTTGGTATGCAGACAACATTCTCTGGCCATGAGGACAGAGAGGGAAACAGAGGCCAGAGGACACAGTACTCATCAGGTCATGAAGCTAATGGCCAGGGAAGTGATCCAATGGAGCACAGCAGAGCAGACAACCCCTTAGGGAGAAGAGAGGAGCAGCAGTGTGGGCCTATGCCAACCAGCATTTGGGAAAACGACCACCGATGTGGACCAATCACAACACAAGAGCCATAAACACCCTGGGCCCATATTAACAAAACTTCTCAGAGTAGGAGTGCTAATCTAGGATCAGTTTAGCCATTTAGATCATAATGACTAAGATTAAATGGACAGAGGGGACCTGCTAGTAGATCCTTTCTCCTACTCTGATACGCTTTATGAAGAGGCCCAGATTCTGCTCCCAAACCGCAGCTAAAGGGTGAGGGTAACCAGCCAAAACTGCCATGACGAACAAACAGCAGGCAATTCCAGAATGTTCTCCAGACAAGAGACTGCAAGTCTCCCAATGATTTGAATAGGTGTAGAATATGAATAGAAATAGGATGTGGCTTAATAGGGTCTTGGTATAATTACAGAAAAAGTGCCAGTGAAGACTGTGGAAAAAACATGTCAGGTGCTGTGTGCGTCCCAAATGGCACTCTATTTGCTATATAGTGCACTTGCCGGGTTGGAGGGATCTGGCGAGTGTTTTGAGAGCCGTAGGGCTCTGGTCAAAAGTAGTGAACTATGTAGGGAATAGGGTGCCATTTGCTACTCAACCAGGGTGCTAAAGCTGGCATGACATCATCAAAACTATTATCCAAAGGTTACTGGCCAACGCTCGGTGGTCCTGTGGCTCAAGAAAAACACAATTGATATTCCGTGGGTTCAGCTGGAGACAATGGACGGTCCTGTCCCTCCCTCTCTCCCTCGTGTCCTTGCATGGCCGAGATGTCACAGAGAGCACCAAACAAGGGATGGAGGGGCAGACAGGGATGAAAAGAGAAGGCGCGATGGAGGAGAACAAACACATTATTCACGGTTGAGAAAGGGTGTATTGTGTGCAAGACAGATAGCTGGGTGGGAGAAAGGGGAGAGGAGACAAAAGGACAGAGAGAGGTGAAAACCGTTATTTGTCAAGCACCAAACAAAATCGAAACAGTTTGGGGCAATCCATAACAGTGTTCGGGAGGTTCTGCATTTCAGCCAATAGCTCAGCATTGCTACCCGGCCTTACCTCTATTTCTTTCTCTCAACCACGGGGAATACAAGCTCCGGAAACAACATTTCCATTTAATTTGATGCCTGTGAGCAGAACTGAGCAGTGATGCGATTTGATGTGTCAGTTGCTTTTCCTTTACGTCAGGGACGTAGGCATGTAGCTACTCCATCATGTGTATCAACAGACCATAATAAACAGCGGTGAGAGGCAGGGTGATTCCCAAATGGCACCATACAGCGCATTACTTTTGAGCTTTGTTGGTCATAAGTCGAGCACTATAACGAGAACAGGATGTCATTCGGGACACAACCTGAGTTTGGTTCAGCAGCTCCCAGGTGGGGGGACTCAGTGAAGCAGGTTAGTTAATCTGAACCAACATCAGGCAGATGCTATAAGTGGAAACCAGGGCTGCGTTCCAAATGGCGACCTATTCCCTACATAGTGGAAGGTTTCTGACCAGGTCTCTGGTCATTATAAAAGGGAACAGGGTGCTATTTGAGACCCAGGCCTTTGTAGAGATTGAGGCCACAGAACCACAGCAGAGCGGTACTCTGCCCTGCAGGCACATGATCTGAGCCAGCTGCCCCTCCGTAAACACTAAACACCAGCTCCCACTCCTCCCCTCGGTCTGCAACACCACAACACAACACACTGCAGCTGCACTGAAACAACACAGGAGCAGAGGAGTCTTCAGCTCACATTCTACTGTGCAAACATTCAGCTACTTCCTAGTTTCAGGTATTATTTTTAATCATCAGAAGCAACACCAACAGGGGCAGAGACTAATAATATAATATAAATAACTAATATTCCACCATGCAAACATTAACTGCTTCTTCCTTGCTTCAGGTATGAATTAAATAGGACAAATAATAAGCATCAAATCTAAATCTGCCATTTATTCGTGATAGAGCTAGCTAGGAAAGGAAGCCACATGTTGAGACATGCAGAGAAAGAGAAGGAGAGGGGGAGAGAAAGAAAGAGAAAGAAAGAAAAAGGGAAAGTTGTAGAGATGAGTAGAGGCAGAGAGAGAAAACACAATGACATAAACAGATGGGAAAGGGCAAGAACATCTACATTTCCATGCCCAGGCTGGCACAATTGCAGCCCTTCTCCTCCCCCTCCTCCCTTGCAGAAGCAGACACTGAAGCTCAAGCACAGGTCACATCACAGCCCACTCACTTCCACAACATTCATTCTGGGTGTGTGGCCCAAATGGCACCCTATTCCCTGCATAGTGTACTACTTATGACCAGATGTGCTCTGGACAAAAGTAGTGCACTATATAGGGAATTGGGTGGCATTTCAGACACATACAAACACCATGTATGGCATCTCACTAGCTTCCCAGAACGCTACAATCCTCTTTACTTCCTATAATGACCATGTGTCCTTGACTCTCTTCTCTGGCCTGAGTCTTCTTGTAGTGGATTGATTCTTGATTCCGTCTACTGACTTGTGGAGTTTCATCATCTAATGCAGGCTGGTAAATGCATCTGTTTTGTACTGCTCCTTGAGCTGTCAACCCGTTTGCATTTTATAATGCACCAGATGCTCTCCTTGCTTCGTCCTTGTTCTTCTGCACATACCCCGTACATTTAGAAACGTTACACTGATATTCTGCATAATAACATGTCTTAAAGAAATCGCATGTCTCGTTGCAGTGTTTTGCAATGTTTCTGCAGGGAATCTTGTTTTGTGTGGGAGTGTTAATTTGACTCTGGTGAACTGTTGAGATGTCACAGTGTACTGTTACACACTGTAGTGTACTGTAATATTTGTAAGAGAGGAACTGTCAATATTTGTAACCTAGAGTCGGGATATTTTTGTAAGGCCTATTGGGTAGACTAGAATTATTGGGTAGACTAATAGACTAAAAGTAAAGATACCTTAATAGAAAATGACTCAAGTAAAAGTGAGTTACCCAGTGAATTACTACTTGAGTAAGTCTAAAAGGGTTTGGTTTTAAATATACTTAAGTATCAAAAATAAATGTGATTGGCAAAATATACTTAAGTATTGAAAGTAAAAGTACAAATATTTCAAATGACTTATGTTAAGCAAACCAGAAGGCACCATTTTCTTGTTATTTACAAATGGCCAGGGGCACACTCCCAACATGTGTTTAGTGAGTCCGCCAGATCAGAGGCAATAGGGATGACCAGGGATGTTCTCTTGATACAGTAAGTGCATGAATTTTGCAGTTTTCCTGTCCTGCTACCCATTCAAAATGTAAATGAGTACTTTTGGTTGTCATGGAAACAGTATAGAGTAAAAAGTACATTATTTTCTTGAGGAATGTAGTGAAGTAAAAGTAGTCAAAAATATTAATAGTAAAGTAAAGATCCCCCCCCAAAATGTAAGTAAAAATACTTTAAAGTACACTACTTAAGGACTTTACACCACTGGTGAGCAGCAATGTTAAGAGTTGACTTGCCTTCAATAGTGTAATGGGGAAAAACAGAAGGGCATTTATCCTTACATTCTGACGTTGGTAGGGGGCATCCTAAATGGCCCCCTATTCACTATATTAGTGCACTACCTTTGACCAGAGCCATATGGGCCCTGGTCAAAAGTAGTGCACTATGACAAAAATAGGCTGCCATTTGGGATGCACACCATACTGGACTGAAGCTGTAAGAATGAGAGGTACTTAGGGGGAAGTTAGAGCTTTGTTGACTTCGACAGTATTCAAGTCTCTGCGTACTGCTAGGATTATGCAAGTGTTATTCAACTCTTCTGAACTCCTCATCCTTATTGCACCAGGTGGCTCATAGGACACCATAAAGGGATCTCCATTTCACTCACTGCATGAATGATGAACATTAAGACAAAGGATAATGGCTCATACATGCTTAGAACCAGTTTTAAAGCATACCTGTATGTTTCAGGTAGTGTTACTGAGATATGCATTACAAGTGAATACCGAAGATTAGTCTTCAATGTCTTGGTGTTCTCTATACTGTATCGGACGATTTCCTGAACACAGATGAAATTTAGAACGGGATTAAAAAGCATAAGTGTTTTTTATTCCAGGGCTAGTCTTAAACTGTGTCCGGGAAACCAACACTATCAATCGATAAAATGAAGCTTAGGCCAGGATAAAATCAACACCCAATATGTTTGATATTATAAAATTAGCAAAGCCTTTATTCACATTGTCATTACTGTGATTTATTTGTGTCATTGAAAACCGGGGAACACATCCTTTATTTATACTGTTACGTATACGTTTACAAAAATGAGCCTTAGGCTCAACACCAACACACACAAAATGTTGACATTGGCAGAGCCTAAACCAGCACCTGGATATAGACACTGCTGTGCAGAGTTTAAAACATTTTTTATAAAAAAAAAATATTTACATTGCATCGACAGAGCCTTGTTCAAGTTTACCATAACATTTATTTTATATGTACAAATTGAGATTTCACCCGAGTCATTGGCGACTGGCCGGTCCGTTGATGAGGTCAGTAGTAGTCCTCAAGGTCAGCTTTGTCTCCCTGATTCTGAACAACCTGCTGCTCCCTGTACAAATCAGCAATCTGAAATGGGACAGAACAAAGAAATCAGTGAGGGGGAGAGGGGATGAATGAGCCAATTGGAAGCTGAGGATAAGGTGGCCATGATGGTACGAGGGCCAATTTATATCAAATTACAGGGGGATAAACACAGAATAGCAAAATTGGTGGAATAAAATGTACTGTGTGTATATATATATATATATGTGGGAGAAGCTGAAACACAGAGGGGGGAAGCATAGATCTAGAATGAAAGAAAACTGGCACCCTATTCCTTATTTAATGCACTACTTTTGCCTGGGAATAGGGTGCAATATGGATGCACCCTCTGTCTCTGAAGGTAGGTTTCTTCTATAGAATAGGGTGTCTACCAACCCTGCCCAGAGTGGGTGAAAAAGCACTTTGGTGATGAGATTTCACTTCCTTGTGTTATAAAATACATTTTACCAAGACAAATATGATTATAAATGTTCTGAATCATTAGTGGGGTCTTTAACATTTCATTAACAGTATATCCAAATGGGCAGAATGTGTAACCTCTGATGATGATAATAATCACAAAGCTCTGTTGAAAGAGCATGCAGCAACTTGAGGATTTTACATTTTGTGGTTCGTCTTCAAAGTTGTTCCCACGGGACGCAAAAAGCGAAATTAGCATGGCACGAGCTGAATTTAAATGTAAAAGGCTTTGAAAAGAAGCTTGCGGTATTCTCAGTGCTCTGTTGACATTTCACAGATGTGGAAAATCTTTTAAAAAAACAGGAATTTCACATTAATGTGAAACGGGTATACCAAAATATAAAAGTACTACATGTCATGTCTCAAAATCGATATACATCTTACCTCTACATTGTTTTGAGTCCTGCGGATTTGAGAAGAAAGATGGCGAGTTCAACGGGAAAATGAGCCTGTCAAGTAGCCTTTATTCCCACACAGCATCCAGCCTAGCTGATGCGATGCTGTGCAATTATTTTGATTTACTCACCCTAATTTTGGCCATTCTACAAGGGTAAAAACTCCAATAACTTTTGAATTGATTATGATAGGGGCATGAGGTTTGAACCATTGAGTTGACCCATTTGTCAAAATACCCGTTTTTGATTGGACAACCTGCATAGAAAAACATTTGGGAACGCAACCAGAGAAATTCAGAACTACGAGATACACTGTCACAGCAGTGTCATCAACTACCGGTCTTCCTGAAGTTGCGTGCTCTGGTTTTTTATCATCTCGGATCCTCAGGAAGCGTGGGAACCGAAGAGAGATGCCCTTCTCTGGGTCACACTGGGAGAGAGGAGAAAATACATGAATTGCCAGTAACAGTATTCGGATAGTTCCAAATAGATAGTTTGTCAACACTTCAAACAACTATCCACTAACCCTAGCCCTTACCCTAACCTGAGCAAGCGGTTGAAGCTCTTCTCTGGGTCACACTGGGAGAAGACCAGAGCCAAAGAAAAGATATGAATCATCTTTTCACCTAAACTTGTCTGACTTTTGCTGCCACTAAAGACATTAAAAACGGAAGACTATTGTGGGTTTTCCTTTCACAGTTAATACGCTTTTTAAACCCTGCACCAAAAGACTGGAGGTTGAAGAACTATTGATTCAAAGATGGCATCTCTTTATTTAATCTAACATAGTACCACGATATCACAGCTTTGTTGAGTACTAATGCAAAGCACAGATTAGGACCCATATCCACAAAGAGCTTTGGAGTAGAAGTGGTGAATAAGATTTTCGGACAGCACTGCTACTCAGACTGAATACGGTCCTGAGATTTTGCCTAAATATTTGACTTAGGCCTATAGGAGTGTGTTTTTAAGCTATGGGTAAACATGGTCGCTTCATGGTAGGTCTCTTAAATAATATAGTTTTTAAGGGGAAGAAAAAAGTGTCATGATCATCATGAGAAATTTGAGACATAAAAAATGTGAAAATGTACCAGAGAAATTTCACAACATCCTGAGACCTAAACATTTTAGATTTGCAGAGGGGATTATTGAGTTAAAGATTCTGTTGTGGTTGCTTTACTGGCTGGCCCTCAAAGATGAAATTGCATTGAATCAAATTATTAACTTCCAAATTACTTTAAACTGGCTTGAAATCCAAATATTATTAGTACTGATGAGCCAGTGTACAAGGACTAGTTCTACTAACCAATCCCATGCCAGCCTTGTAGATTGGCGACAGCGATAGGTCAACACACTTCACTTCCCATACTTGCACGGCATCAAGCCACACATCAGGCTCTGTTGATAGGTCCACACAATGATAGGGGTGGGGCTTGGGCAAAATGTGCTCCTGGAAAAGACAATGCCTTCATAGTTAATTGGGTCTAAAGACTCTGCGCTTCGCATCAAACGAGCATAAAACACAAACATCTCTGTATTGTACCTTTAAGAATTGGTACTGTTGCTCCAAATCTTCATCCTTGAAACCTGTCCCAATCTGCAAAGACAAAATAACTTGAAAAATATATCCCCCTGTTGTAAGCCAGATGAGACATTTAGCAGAGCAGAATTGTGAAAGAATTCCCTGTGCAAAATACCTTTATCCTATTTGGACTGAGGCACTGTGTCACATTTCAGAGAGACAAACCAACCGAGACAGAGAAAGACAAAAAGTCACCTCCTAGGCAAGGAGGTACACACACACAGACATAAGCAGACATACAAAGACACCCCTGACACGCACACAGACAGACCTTGCAGACTGAGTGGAACTATTCATTGTCCTCATCGTAGCGGGCGAGCAGGAATCCTTCGTAGGTCCCTGTTCTCTTGCCCTTCCCCAGATACGCTCCAATCACACACAGATCCACTGTCCCCCATCCAGATAGTCTTTCTTCAGCTAGACAGAGAGACAGGGATGAATTGTAGGTTTTCATGCGAGTAGATATGAGAGTGTAAGTATGTGTGTGTGTGTATACCAGTGGTTCCCAACTCCATGTGGGGGTCGCCTGATATGAAAATGGGGTCGCAGGAGAATTTCCAAACCCCCCACCCCAACAAAATACAAAAAATATATAGTATCATCTTTGTGTCTCAAATCATTGTAATGTGGTTCATCTTAAAAATGAATATGATGAAAATCAAATTCAACCAGAGTGCCCTTGATCCTGGGAAAAGGCCACACTTGACCGTTGCACTTGAGTCATTCCCACAGTGAATGACTAGGCCCGATACGCCATGAAACCACACACTACTGCAGAGACTTCAAAATTACCGTCCGTAAACAATGTGTGGGGAGGCAGAGTCACAGAAACTCACATCAATACCTTTGCCAGACAACACTGTTAAAGAAATCATTCATGCTATTGCTAGCAATGAAGAAGAAACTGACTGAATGACCCAAACTCCAAACGGACGTTAGTTGTGAGAGCTGAGATGCCCATGAATTGCCTTGTTTTCTATAGATGTCGGGGGATGCTATTCACGAGGACACAATGTTCTGTCTCACCATTACCGAGCATGAAATGGCACAGGGGATGTTCAGTGTGCTGCGTGGCTAACAGATTCCATATGGGATCAAATGGCTGGCTTTTGCACAGATGTGGCTCCATCGATCACGGGACGGAGGTCAGGTCTCTGCTCTCTAGTTATGAATGTGTCTGCCTCTGCCATATGAATGCGTTGTATGATAACCCGAGAGCAACTGGCGGCAAAAGAGCTGAGCACAGAACTCGGAGATATACTGTAGCAAGTAACTTTGATTGTAAACTACATCAAACCACACACTGGTTCGCATTAAAACCAGAGATGAGGTGCGCACTGTAGATCACGCCCGCTGACTTTGAGAAGTGCTAACGTGACATGCATCAAGCACACCCATCTCATTAGTTGTGGTGAGATAAGATACATTTTTTCAGACTCATTTGCAAATGACTCATAGCCCCACATCAGAAGTATGTGATGTGGAGTTGAGAAGACATAAAAACAAAAATACTGTTAGAATGTTTTCCAATTGACTACCATAGCCCCAAATAAAAGTCAACTTTGGCTGTTAAATCACATACATTTATTTTCCCACAAGGTTGGAATGCGAGAATTTTCACATATCAAAATGGGGTCGTGGGTCAAAAAAGTTTAGGAACCCCTGGTGCATATGTGTGCGTGCATGTGTGGTTTGTGTACGTATGCGTGCATATGCGTGTACCTTGAGTCATTTGTGAGAGCGCTTGGCGATTTCATGTGGCATCTTTCTCCAGAGTCTTCACTATTAGTCTGAGGATTCAACCAAAAATCACACCACAGGAGGACATACAATTAAGAATACATCCCAAATGGCACCCCCTTCCCTATATAGCGCAAATACTTATGATCAGGGCCCATAGGGAATTAGGGTGTCATTTGGGACACAGCCTAAGACATTCATTAATAAACAACTTCTCGAGAGAAGGAGAAGACAGGATAGCCCTCCCACAAACACATGGTTGGCTCCCGTCTCTCTCCCTCCCTCCCACACACAGACAGTCACACGCACACAGCAAATAGACCGATCCCACACTGACACACACACACCTCGAACAGACTACTCCATCAACTCAGCGATGGTGTCTGTGTTGTCTGAGTCAATAGCGCGGGCGAACACAAACTCTCCCTCCTCGAAGCTCTCCTTCAGTAGGGCCCTGTGACCCAGGGGCCGCTTTACCAGAAACTGAGACACACACCACTGAAATTGCAAACATTAGAATCAATGTCTAATGATTCAATGTCTAATATATTACACTAGCATCCTGTGCAGGGGGTGTACCTCAGTGTTCATTTTGTCAACGAAAAGTGGCGAAAATATTAGTCTCACACCTATGTGTTTATTGTAACAGCCGTGTATATTCCCCCTCAAGTCGATACCACGACAGCCATCATGGAACTTCACTGGACTTTATGCAAACTGGAAACCATATATCCTGAGGCTGCATTTATTATACCTGGGGATTTTAACAAAGCAAAGTTGAAAACAAGGCTACCTCAATTCTATCAGCATATTGACTGTAGCACCTGCCCTGGAAAACACTGGATATCACTGCTATTCTAATTTAGACGATGCATACAAGGCCCTCCCCCACTCTCCTTTTGACAAATCTGATCAACGTTGGTCTGACCAATCGGAATCCACGCTTCAAGATTGTTTTGATCACACAGACTGGGATATGTTCCGGGTAGCCTCAGAGAATAATATCAACATATACGCTGAGTCGGTGAGTGAGTTTATAAGGAAGTGTAAAAGAGATGTTGTACTCACTGTGACTATGAAAACCTACCCTAACCAGAAACCGTAGATAGATGGCAGCATTCGCACAAATCTGAACGCGAGAACCAACACATTTACAACGCAACTCAGACCAGAACATACCGGACCTCTCTCTCTCTCCCTACCCCCAGATTTCAACCGAAAGCTCTGGACATTTACACCTGGATCACGCAGCTAGCTAGCTGCTATCCGTGTGACTATTGGCTTACGTCGATCCCGGAGCAAACATCAATTATTCCAGAGCTAGCCAGCTGAAGAGTTCCATCAGCCACTCCTGGGCTACAATCACCTATCCCGACGCGTTTTACTGCCGATGCGGAGCCCCACCGGGGCTTCACGACTGGACTACCAACGTTATCTGCCCGAGGGAGTTATCCAACTGGGCCCTCAGTCGCAACGTTACCTGAACGCCCATCTGCGGCCTGCTAATCGTTAGCCGTCTTATCGGCTGCTATCTGAATAGATCTATCGGACAATTTTTCCTGGGTCACTATAACTATATCTATTTTGCCAATTGGATTGATTCCCTCTACCACACGGAACCCCACTAATCTACCGACGGAAACGCACGAGGTGGCTAAAAATAGACCTCCATCCTATGCTAGCTTGAAACCGATGGCCCGGCTAGCTGTCTGAATCACCGTGACCCCAACCAACCTCACTACTCACTGGACCCTTATGATCACTCGACTAAGCATGCCTCTCCTTAATGTCAATATGCCTTGTCCATTGCTGTTCTGGTTAGTGTTTATTGGCTTATTTCACTGTCGAGCCTCTAGCCCTGCTCATTATACCTTATCCAACCTTTCAGTTCCACCACCCACACATGCGATGACATCACCTGGTTTCAGTGATGTTTCTAGAGACAATATATCTCTCTCATCATCACTCAATACCTAGGTTTACCTCCACTGCATTCACATCCTACCATACCTTTATCTGTACATTATACCTTGAAGCTATTTTATCGCCCCCAGAAACCTCCTTTTACTCTCCGCTCCGGATGTTCTAGACGACCAATTCTCATAGTTTTTAGCCGCACCCTTATCCTACTCCTCCTCTGTTCCTCTGGTGATGTAGAGGTGAATCCAGGCCCTGCAGTGCCTGGCTCCACTCCTATTCCCCAGGCGCTCTCTTTTGATGACTTCTGTAACCGTAATAGCCTTGGTTTCATGCATGTTAACATTAGAAGCCTCCTCCCTAAGTTTGTTTTATTCACTGCTTTAGCACACTCTGCCAACCTGGATGTTCTAGCCGTGCCTGAATCCTGGCTTAGGAAGACCACCAAAAAATTCTGAAATCCTCATCCCTAACTGCAACATTCAAGATAGACAAGATAGAACGGCGAAAGGGGGCGGTGTTGCTATCTACTGGAGAGATAGCCTGCAGAGTTCTGTCCTACTATCCAGGTCTGTACCCAAACAATTTGAACTTCTATTTTTAAAAATCCACCTCTCAAAAAACAAGTCTCTCACTGTTGCTGCCTGCTATAGACCACCCTCAGCCCCCAGCTGTGCTCTGGACACCATATGTGAACTCATTTCCCCCCCCAACTATCTTCAGAGCTCGTGCTGCTAGGTGACCTAAACTGGAACATGCTTAACACCCCAGCCATCCTACAATCTAAGCTTGATGCCCTCAATCTCACACAAATTATCAATGAACCTACCAGGTACCACCCCAAAGCCGTAAACACGGACACCCTCATAGATATCATCCTAACCAACTTGCCCTCTAAATACACCTCTGCTGTTTTCAACCAAGATCTCAGCGATCACTGCCTCATTGCCTGCATCCGTAATGGGTCAGCGGTCAAACGACCTCCACTCATCACTATCAAACGCTCCCTGAAACACTTCAGCGAGCAGGTCTTTCTAGTCGACCTGGCCAGGGTATCCTGGAAGGATATTGACCTCATCCTGTCAGTAGAGGATGCCTGTTATATTTTTTAAATGCCTTCCTCACCATCTTAAATAAGCATGCCCGCCAGCTGTGCCATCAGAGACTCTGGGTCCGCACCCAGGCTCTGTCGTAACCGGCCGCGACCGGGAGGTACATGGGGCGACGCACAATTGGCCTAGCGTCATCCGGGTTAGGGAGGGTTTGGCCGGTAGGGATATCCTTGTCTCATCGCGCACCAGCGACTCCTGTGGCGGGCCGGGCGCAGTGCGCGCTAACCAAGGTTGCCAGGTGCACGGTGTTTCCTCCGACACATTGGTGCGGCTGGCTTCCGGGTTGGATGCGCACTGTGTTAAGAAGCAGTGCGGCTTGGTTGGGTTGTGTATCGGAGGACGCATGACTTTCAACCTTTGTCTCTCCCGAGCCCATACGGGAGTTGTAGCGATGAGACAAGATAGTAGCTACTAAAACAATTGGATACCACGAAATTGGGGAGAAAAAGGGCAAAAAAAAATTTTTAAATTAAATTTAAAAAAATAGGCATGCCCCATTCAAGAAATTTAGAACCAGGAACAGATATAGCCCTTGGTTCTCTCCAGACCTGACTGCCCTTAACCAACACAAAAACATCCTACGAACAGCCCCCGTGATATGCAACTTTTCAGGGAAGCTAGAAACCAATATACATACACAGGCAGTTGAAAAAGCTAGCCTTGGATTTTCTAAGCAGAAATTGGCTTCATACAACAAACTAAAAAAAGTTCTGGGACACTAAAGTCCATGGAGAATAAGAACACCTCCTCCCAGCTGTCCACTGCACTGAGGATAGGAAACTGTCACCACCGATAAATCCACTATAATTGAGAATTTCAACAAGCATTTTTCTACGGCTGGCCATGCTTTCCGGCTGGCCACCCTTTCATTCTAAAATGATCTGCCGAAATTGTTGCAACCCCTATTACTAGCCTGTTCAACCTCTCTTTCATGTCGTCTGAGATTCCCAAAGATTGGAAAGCAGCTGCGGTCATCCCCCTCTTCCAGACTCACATCAAACATCTCCAATCCAAAGTTAAATCTAGAATTGGCTTCCTATTTCACAACAAAGCATCCTTCATTCATGCTGCCAAACATACCCTTGTAAAACTGACCATCCTACCGATCCTCGACTTCGGCAATGTCATTTACAAAATAGCCTCCAATACCCTACTCAATAAATTGGATGCAGTCTATCACAGTGCAATCCGTTTTGTCACCAAAGCCCCATATACTACCCACCACTGCGACCTGTACAGTCTCGTTGGCTGGCCCTCACTTCATACTCGTCAAACCCACTGGCTCCAGGTCAAGACCCTACAAGACCCTGCGAGGTAAAGTCCCCCCTTATCTCAGCTCACTGGTCACCATAGCAGCACCCAGCTGTAGCACACGCTCCAGCAGGTATATCGCTCTGGTCACCCCCAAAACCAATTCTTCCTTTGGCCGCCTCTCCTTCCAGTTCTCTGCTGCCAATGACTGGAACGAACTACGAAAATCTCTGAAACTGGAAACACTTATCTCCCTCACTAGCTTTAAGCACCAGCTGTCAGAGCAGCTCACAGATTACTGCACCTCTACATAGCCCATCTATAACTACCTCTCCCCCTACTGTATTTATTTATTTTGCTCCTTTGCACCCCATTATTTCTATCTATACTTTCTTCCACTGAAAATCTACCATTTCAGTGTTTTACTAGCTATATTGTATTTACTTCGCCACCATGGCCTTTTTTTTGCCTTTACCTCCCTTATCTGCATAGACGTATTTTTCTACTGTATTATTGACTGTATGTTTGTTTTACTCCATGTGTAACTCTGTGTTGTTGTATGTGTCGAACTGCTTTGCTTTATCTTGGCCAGGTCGCAATTGTAAATGAGAACTTGTTATCAACTTGCCTACCTGGTTAAATAAAAGGTGAAATAAAACAAAATGTAACCATGAAAAGGTGACTGGGAATATGGCTGAATACAAAAGTGTAGTTATTCCATAGGGAAGGAAATCAAACAAGCAAAATGTCAGTGTAGAGACAAAGTGGGGTCACAATTCAATGGCTCAGACATGAGACATATGTGGCAGGGTCTACAGAAAATCACAGACTACAAAAATATACAAAAAACAGCCACGTCACCGACGTCTTGCTTCCAGACAAACTAAACACCTTCTTTGCCCACTTTGAGGATAATACAGTGCCACCAATGCAGCCCACTACCAGGGACTGTGAGCTCTCCTTCTCCGTAGCCGACGTGAGTAAGACATTTAAACGTGTTAACCCTCGTGAGGCTGCCGGCCCAAACAGCATCCCTAGCTGCGTCCTCAGAGCATGCTCAGACCAGCTGGCTGGTGTGTTTACAGACATATTCAATCTCTCCCTAGCCCAGTCTGCTGTACCCACATGCTTCAAGATAGCCACCATTGTTCCTGTACCCAAGAACGCAAAAGTAACTGAACTAAATGACTATCGCCCCGTAGAACTCACTTCCGTCATCATGAAGTGCTTTGAGAGACTAAAGGATCATATCACCTCTACCATGCAGGTCACCCTAGACCCACTTCAATTTGCTTACCGCCCCAATAGGTCCACAGACAATGCAATCGCCATCACACTGCCCTAACCCATCTTGAAAACAGGAATACCTATGTAAGAATGCTGTTCATTGACCATAGCTCAGCATTCAACACCAAAGTACCCTCCAAGCTCATCATTAAGCTTGAGGCCCTGGGTCTCAACCCCGCCCTGTGCAATTGGGTCCCTGACTTCCTGATGGGCCGCCACCAGGTGGTGAAGGTAGGTAACAACATCTCCACCCCGCTGATCCTCAACACTGGGCCCCCCCAAAAGGAGATGATCGTGGACTTCAAGAAACATCAGAGGGAGCAGCCCCGTATCCACATCAACGGAACAGCAGGGGAGAAGGTGGAAAGTTAAGTTCCTCTGCGTACACATCATGGACAATCTGAAATGGTCCACCCACACAGACAGCGTGGTGAAGAAGGCGCAACAGCGCCTTTTCAACCTCAGGAGGCTGAAGAAATTTGGCTTGTCACCTAAAACCCTCAAACTTTTACAGATGCACAATTGAGAGCATCCTGTTGGGCTGTATCACCGCCTGGTACGACAACTGCACCGCCCACAACCGCAAGGCTCTCCAGAGGGTGGTGCGGTCTGCACAATGCATCACTGGGGGCAAACTACCTGCCCTCCAGGACACCTTCAGCACCCGATGTCACAAGAATGCCAAAAAGATTATCAAGGGCAACAACCACCCGAGCCACTGCCTGTTCACTCCGCCACCATCCAGAAGGCGAGGTCAGTACAGGTGCATCAAAGCTGGGACTGAGAGACTGAAAAACAGCTTGTATCTCAAGAGACATCACTAACTCAGAGAGGCTGCTGCCTATGTACAGACTTGAAATCATTGGAAACTTCAATAAATGGATCACTAGTCACTTTAATAATGTTGAAATATCTTGCATTACTCATCTTCATACTGTATTTTATACCATCTATTGCATCTTGCCTATGCCGCTGTCATTGCTCATCAATATATTTATATATTCTTATTCCTTTACTTAGATTTGTGTGTATTTAGGTAGTTGTTGTGGAATTGTTAGATTACTTGTTAGATATTGCTGCACTGTCTGAACTAGAAGCACAAGCATTTCGCTACACTCGCAATAACATCTGCTAAGCATGGGTATGTAAACAACACAACATGATTTGAGTCAGTGGCAATTGACAAGATTACTAAATAAATCGAGGGGAAAAAAATAACACAATTAAAAGGATCTCATTTCGGTTCACAAAAACAAGACTAGATTAAATTATCTGTGTGACTAAAACCTGACTAGTAAATGGACTGGACAAGAGTTGAGAGATTGAGAGCTTTTTTGTGTCATTTGTTTGGTCCAATCAAAAGCATGCATGACATTAGTAGAATTGTAAGGCTTAACTTTGATTACAATACATCTACAATATGTCAAGAGGCAGGGCTCTAGACGGCAGCCGTTTAGTCACATTTTGCGACCCTTTAACTTGACTGTGTGAGTTACATTTTTTATTGGTTGCATCAGTGGAAGCTGAAAATTCATTACATGGTCACCCCACTCGAAAGTTTAAAAATGTCCTATTTTTTGGCTGCTAAAACCATGATTTGGTCAAACAGTAAAGTGCATTATCCTCATGGTTCCAGTAATGAAATTGTATTCCCAGCCCCTGGGCATGTTTCCATGGGGCCTGCTGCTGTGATGAGCGAGCCACTTGATGTGCGCTACGGGAGAGAAAAAAGCTTCTGATTGTACATTTAAAAATCCAATTTGTGAAATTCATATCTTTGGAAGCAACTACTGTTGTTCTCAGCTTTCTGTGGATATAATTTAGATTTGTCATCTCTTAATTTTGAGCTCCAAAGCAACTATTTTACAACCAATACATTTGATTATTCTTTAAGATGCGAAGCATGCAATTCCGAGCGCATAGGGTCGCAAGCTACAACGTTTAGGACATTACATTTACTGTCTAGAGCGACTTACATTGAGTGAGTGCATACATTTTCAGACTGGTCCCCCGTGGGAATCGAACCCACAACCCTGGTGTTGCAAGTGCCATGCTCTACCAAGTGAGCCACAAGGGACACTAGCAGTGGGTATTATATTTAGGGTTAGCAATCTAGCAATCTATGTAGCTGAATCTACATAAAGTTGTTCATACATGAGTTGTCATGCAGTCATGCAAGTAAATTTGAGTTTACTTCCTGTGGTGAATTAACCCCAAAATAAATTAGCCTATGATATTAGTGCACATAACAGTTAAGGCAAATTACTCTCTATTGAACAACAAAAGTCAGAAAATTCTGGAGCCATATTTTAATAGAAAAATAAAAACAATACTCTATTGTCAACCCACAATTAATGACAGACACTGGATTAGGTAGCACATCAATATATGTTGAATCATGCATTCCTGCTTGGACGTGTTAGATGAAACAACTTCTGTCTCAAAAAGCCTACCATCTCAGTAGTCTATTACAGTCTAAAGCACTGTGAATGACTTCAATTACGCGTTTTTCTATTGCGTGACGCTGTGGAAAAAAATTGGTGCGAATCATGGGCTGGTGCAACCAACTGAAAAAGTTCTGGGAAATGTTAGTCTGAAGCCCTGACAAGGGGTGTGATTTTATCATCTGCTGCAGATAAATGCATTCTTCTGGCAATTTGGCTGTTGAGAAGAGAATCATGCGATAGGATGTTATGCAGAAAGATGTAGGACAAGACCATGCATGCTTGTGCACATGGAAGTCAGTGATGTGTTTACTAAAGGTTAATAAGGCCATTTTTTTTTGTAATATAATGTGCTCGACTAAGACAATGATATTTCAGTCAAAATGAATAAGACTAGACTAAAACTTGAACAATAAGCTGCCTCATGCTACAGAAAAAGGAGAGGCCATTCTGACTGGAACAAGGTTTACTTAATAGATGACTCCATAACTCCCGTCAAATCAACGTGCCGAATGCAACAGGTGTTACAGTGACATGCTTATTTAATCATCATCCCAACTCACCTCTCCGTTGAGATACAGCAGGTGAACAGCAACCTAACTAAACATGACCATACACCTACACACCAAAAAGAGCATTCAAAACCTAGATCTTTTGGCCCCTTCACTCAGTATATTTTTGCAGTCAGGGGGCTTGTGTACCCCAATAGCCACCTCAGAGGTAACTCCCGGCAGGTCTAACTTGATGAACATAGAGAGCATGGTAGGAAAATGATCCACCAGCACTGCAGACAACTTGTGAACACAGCTGCCTGGGCTAATCACCCATCCAGCTGTTATGAAAATAATTACAGAAACCAAAACCATGGATACCGACTATTGTCCCCCCCCCTTATTTCTCTTTCCTCTCACCTTTCTCTTCCGTGTGGTGAGCACCTGGAAAGGCTGGATCTGTTTATTTTCTCTGTCCCAAGACACAGCATCAGAGTCATGCACACAGGACACCATACTCCTTCTTTACCTGAGGGAGGGAGGGAGGGGTGTGATAGAAATGGGGGAGGGGAAGGCAGAGAGGGAGGGAGAGAGAAATATGGAGCGGGAGAGAGAAAGAGGGGAGCAAAATAGAGGAGATAAAGAGAGGTATTATTCATGAAGTGAGCTTATGACCATGAAGGGGCTAAGATGCTGGCTGAGTGTGTATCCCAAAATGCATCCTATTCCCTATATAGTGCACTACTTTTGACCAGAGCCTTATTATATAGGGAATAGGGTGCCATTTGGGATGCATACAGAGTGTGCTAGTGTTGAGAGGGTTACTATTACCGTGGGAATACGAGAGATGATATCGGGATATTTGGTCGTATTGTCTTCCTGGTTGCGACTGAAAATACGCACTTCCCCATTCTCCAGAATATGGATCTGCACAAATACAATAATCAATAGTTATCATTCAACTAATAACAGTGAGTGAGTGAGTTTCCTATCGTATCTGGAGAGTAGAGAGACAGGCCGTGTCCAAGGATTTTTCTTAATCGATTCTTCCTCGCATCCTCTCTCCTCACCCCGTTCTCAAAACCCACTGGAGAAGAAGGGCCTTAGCTCTTCTACTCCAATATGGTTGAGAAGAATTTGAGGAGATAGTATGCTAGGAATCACAGAAAGACGAATTGACAGAGCCCAACTGTATGAGAGAAGCTCCAGATGCCAGCATCTTAGGGTTCCATCTGCTGGCCATTTCAGGAGTCACACTGCAGTTTAAAGGCACAAAGAATAGGTGTCACACTGCTCTCTGGGTGAATCTCAAGTGAATTTCCATTGTATTTTTCGGACTCCTGGCCTCAATCTTCTCGACCTCCTCCTCAAAACGCATTGGAGAAGGTTCTAGCGGAGGAAGACAGATCTTCTGCTCCAATGTGCTTCGAGAATGTGAGGAGAGAGGTTAGGAGAAATTGAGGAAGGATAAATAGAGAAAGAGAAGTTACACTGCTCTCTCCAATGCCTCCACTGGGAGGGGCTAACACAGCCCAACAGCATCATGTCTGTTTTCTAACTAGGGCACACAGTTGACACACACACACACACACACAGTAAGTGGGCATGTGAGAAATAAGACACCTGTGCTCTTTCTCCGTCATACTTGTACTCGCAGGTGAAGGTGGCTTCGTCGAACCTCTTCATCCCCTCTCCTACACCTTTGGGGGGTTGAGCCAGCATGGGCCTCAATGGCACACCTGAGGTGGGGGAGAGGAGGGTGTCATAAATCATCACACACACACACAAAGTACTGTACCTTGGGTGAGTTTGCAGTGGTTGGGCAGTTCATATATGCCCTCCACCAGTACTGGGATGATGACATCATAGTTGGGCATCTCACTGGAGTGGACAAACAAGAAAACATCATCAGGAAGAGTCAGTCAATAGAGTGAATCAGTGTGTCCCAAAATTGTAAACATGCTCCACTCTAAATCCTCATCTAAACCAATACAAATAAATAAAAATATGTAAAAGGTGCTTGGAACTAAAAATGCATGACATGAACATTTTAACAGAAGGCCAATAATGAGTGCAGACCGACCGGTGTTAAGTACATCCCAAAAGGCACCCTATTCCCTTTGTAGTATACTGCTTCTGGCCAATAGGGCTCTGGTCAAAGGTAGTGAGCCATTTGGGAGACATGCTCAGGTTGACCAGAAGTAAAGTGAAGGCAGATTACCTGACGATGTTTCTGGCCTCAGAGAAGCGGCAGGCTACATAGAGACCTTTGATGATGTCAATGTTCTTATTCATGGCCTGCAGAGAGAGCGCCAAGAGATTCAGAGGGAGCGTGGGAAACGAAAGGAAAGAGGATACAGAGAAAAGGAGCAAAGAACTACCACAGGACTAGGGCTTATGTCCCAAACGTCACCCGCCTTCAGAAAGTATTCAGAGCTCTTGATTTATTCCACATTTTGTTGTGTTACAGCCTAAATTCAAAATGGATTAAATATTACTTTTTGCTTACCCAGCTACACACAATATCCGAAATTGAAAAATTGAAAACAAGTTTTTTTTAATTTTGCACATGTATTGAAAATTAAATACAGACATCTCTCATTTACATAAGTCTTCACACCGGAGTCAATACTACAGCTTTTATATGCCTATATCAGTTTTGTACATCTAGATTTGGGGATTTTCTCCCATTCTTACTTGCAGATTTTCTTAAACTCTGTTTTAGAGCGCATGTCCATGACTTATAGACAATGAAACTAATTGGTAAGAGAAGGGCTATTGTATCTCTTCAAGGTATAACCAAGAAACCTGAAAACAAGAGTTGGTTAGAGTTGCGCATTCCGTTTGCCAACAATACTTTGACATAAAGTGCCAAAGTCAAGTGTTAGTTGCGCACGGCAGTTACTAAAACAATGTAACTTGTTCCCAATGTTCTACCGTGTTAAAGCTGCCCATTTAAAACGTACATGCTCTAGCAAAGCAAATATATTACTCGAATAACGATATGTGTTGGTAGAGAATAATCCTAAAATATAACCTACTTGATGTGTTTGTTTGAAGCTCTGTGCCGGTGTCCGTCTGGCGTAATGCATGACACAAATTATTCTGCGTTTTCGAAGAACATTTCATTGGTTGATGGGATTAACCAAAGTGATGAATTATCCCGAGGGTGAGTTACGTCATGAATGTGGATTGTGTGATTTAAAGAAGACGTTATGGCACAAGTTATTGAAGTGTGTGTTTATGTCAAATTGTTGTTTATGATGTTATATGTCCATGGCAAATGACTGTATACATCTATGGTAGAACTGCGTTTTGGGCATATCATGATAGAACATTCCTAGCGGAAGGGAGTTCTTGGAAAGAGTACTTAGGCGCTCAGAGCCATACCTTAAATGTGTTATAGGCATGGAGTTGTTGCTGGAAATGGTTTATACCTTGAATAGCTTTGATTTATTAAAGTATTTGTCAATGTCCTCTTTATTGTTTTATGCACAAAGTGTATTAGCCAATTCGTCCTGCACCTCTTAATTTTGGAAATAAAAGCCTCTAAGAGAGGTGAGCACCAGAACATCCTGTTCGATCTGCCGCTACGGCTTCTTCACACTCTTAAATTCGATGGGGAGCGGTTTACAGCAATCTTCGAGTCTTTCCACAGATTTTTTAATGGGATTTAAGTCTTGCTTAGGCTGGGCCACCCGAAGTCTTTCACATTCTTGTTCTGAAGCCATTCTAGCATTGCTTTGGCTGTATTTTTTGTGGTCATTGTCCTGTTGGAACAATAAATCTTTACCCCAGTCGAAGGTCGTTTGTACTCTGAAGCAGGTTCTCATCGAGGATTTGCCTGTATTTGGCTCCATTCATTTTCCCCCCTCCAGCCTTACCATTCTCCCAGTCCCTGCCGGTGAAAAGCATCCCCATAGCATGACGCTGCCACCTGTTTTCTCCAGACAGAGCTTTGCACAAAATGGTTAAAATAGTCTTTCACATGCCTTTTTACAAACTCTGGACATGCCAGCATGTGCCTGTTTCTCAAGTGGCTTCCGTCTGGCAGGTTCTCCCATCATAGCCGACGTTATCTACCCGAAGGAGTTATTCGGCTGGCTCCTCCGTCGCGACGTTACCTGAACGCCCATCTGCGGCCTGCTAACCGTTAGCTGTCTTACCGGCTGCTATCTGAATAGACAATCGGACAATTTTTTTTATTATTTTTATTATTATTATTATTATGTTTTCTTCTTGGGCCTCTATAATTATATCTATTGTTTTTATTTTTGTTGTTGTGTGATTTGGATTGATCCCCTCTACCACACGGAACCCCACTAATCTACTGACGGAGCGCAGGAGGTGGCTAACAACAGACCTCCATCCTATGCTAGCTTGCTACCGATGCCCTGGCTAGCTGTCTAAATCACCAACCAACCTCTCCACTCACCGGACCCTTTTGATCACTCGACTAAGCATGCCTCTCCTTAATGTCAATATGTCTTGTCCATTTCTGTTCTGGTTAGTGTTTATTGGCTTATTTCACTGTAGAGCCTCTAGTCCTGCTCACTATACCTTATCCAACCTATTAGTTCCACCACCCACACATGCAATGACATCTCCTGGTTTCAACGATGTTTCTAGAGACAATATCTCTCTCTTCATCACTCAATACCTAGGTTTACCTCCACTGTATTCACATCCTACCATACATTTGTCTGTACATTATACCTTGATGCTATTTTATCGCCCCCAGAAACCTCCTTTTACTCTATGTTCCAGACGTTCTAGACGACCAATTCTCATAGCTTTTAGCCGTACCCTTATTCTACTCCTCCTATGTTCCTCTGGCGATGTAGAGGTGAATCCAGGCCCTGCAGTGCCTAGCTCCACTCCTATTCCCCAGGCGCTCTCTTTTGATGACTTCTGTAACCGTAATAGCCTTGGTTTCATGCATGTTAACATTAGAAGCCTCCTCCCTAAGTTTGTTCTATTCACTGCTTTAGCACACTCTGCCAACCCGGATGTTCTAGCTGTGTCTGAATCCTGGCTTAGGAAGACCACCAAAAACTCTGACATTTTAATTCCAAACTACAACATTTTCAGACAAGATAGAACTGCCAAAGGGGGCGGTGTTGCAATCTACTGCAAAGATAGCCTGCAGAGTTCTGTCCTACTATCCAGGTCTGTACCCAAACAATTTGAACTTCTACTTTTAAAAATCCACCTCTCTAAAAACAAATCTCTCACCGTTGCCGCCTGCTATAGACCACCCTCTGCCCCCAGCTGTGCTCTGGACACCATATGTGAACTGATTGCCCCCCATCTATCTTCAGAGTTCGTGCTGCTAGGCGACCTAAACTGGAACATGCTTAACACCCCAGCCATCCTACAATCTAAACTTGATGCCTTCAATCTCACACAAATAATCAATGAACCTACCAGGTACCTCCCCAAAACCTTAAACACGGGCACCCTCATAGATATCATCCTAACCAACTTCCCCTCTAAATACACCTCTGCTGTCTTCAACCAAGATCTCAGCGATCACTGCCTCATTGCCTGCATCCGTAATGGGTCAGCGGTCAAACGACCTCCACTCATCACTGTAAAACGCTCCCTGAAACCCTTCTGCGAGCAGGCCTTTCTAATCGACCTGGCCGGGGTATCCTGGAAGGATATTGATCTCATCCCGTCAGTAGAGGATGCCTGGATATTTTTTTTAAATGCCTTCCTAACCATCTTAAATAAACATGCCCCATTTAAGAAATTTAGAACCAGGAACAGATATAGCCCTTGGTTCTCCCCAGACCTGACTGCCCTTAACCAACACAAAAACATCCTATGGCGTTCTGCATTAGCATCGAACAGCCCCCGTGATATGCAGCTGTTCAGGGAAGCTAGAAATCATTATACACAGGCAGTTAGAAAAGCCAAGGCTAGCTTTTTCAAGCAGAAATTTGCTTCCAGCAACACTAACTCAAAAAAGTTCTGGGACACTGTAAAGTCCATGGAGAATAAGAACACCTCCTCCCAGCTGCCCACTGCACTGAAGATAGGAAACACTGTCACCACTGATAAATCCACCATAATTGAGAATTTCAATAAGCATTTTTCTACGGCTGGCCATGCTTTCCACCTGGCTACTCCTACCCCGGACAACAGCACTGCACCCCCAACAGCAACTCGCCCAAGCCTTCCCCATTTCTCCTTCTCCCAAATCCATTCAGCTGATGTTCTGAAAGAGCTGCAAAATCTGGACCCCTACAAATCAGCCGGGCTAGACAATCTGGACCCTTTCTTTCTAAAATTATCTGCCGAAATTGTTGCCACCCCTATTACTAGCCTGTTCAACCTCTCTTTCGTGTCGTCTGAGATTCCCAAAGATTGGAAAGCAGCTGCGGTCATCCCCCTCTTCAAAGGGGGGGACACTCTTGACCCAAACTGCTACAGACCTATATCTATCCTACCGTGCCTTTCTAAGGTCTTCGAAAGCCAAGTCAACAAACAGATTACCGACCATTTCGAATCTCACCATACCTTCTCTGCTATGCAATCCGGTTTCAGAGCTGGTCATGGGTGCACCTCAGCCACGCTCAAGGTCCTAAACGATATCTTAACCGCCATCGATAAGAAACATTACTGTGCAGCCGTATTCATTGATCTGGCCAAGGCTTTCGACTCTGTCAATCACCATATCCTCATCGGCAGACTCGACAGCCTTGGTTTCTCAAATGATTGCCTCGCCTGGTTCACCAACTACTTCTCTGATAGAGTTCAGTGTGTCAAATCGGAGGGTCTGCTGTCCGGACCTCTGGCAGTCTCTATGGGGGTGCCACAGGGTTCAATTCTTGGACCGACTCTCTTCTCTGTATACATCAATGAGGTCGCTCTTGCTGCTGGTGAGTCCCTGATCCACCTCTACGCAGACGACACCATTCTGTATACTTCCGGCCCTTCTTTGGACACTGTGTTAACAACCCTCCAGGCAAGCTTCAATGCCATACAACTCTCCTTCCGTGGCCTCCAATTGCTCTTAAATACAAGTAAAACTAAATGCATGCTCTTCAACCGATCGCTACCTGCACCTACCCGCCTGTCCAACATCACTACTCTGGACGGCTCTGACTTAGAATACGTGGACAACTACAAATACTTAGGTGTCTGGTTAGACTGTAAACTCTCCTTCCAGACCCATATCAAACATCTCCAATCCAAAGTTAAATCTAGAATTGGCTTCCTATTTCGCAACAAAGCATCCTTCACTCATGCTGCCAAACATACCCTTGTAAAACTGACCATCCTACCAATCCTCGACTTTGGCGATGTCATTTACAAAATAGCCTCCAATACCCTACTCAACAAATTGGATGCAGTCTATCACAGTGCAATCCGTTTTATCACCAAAGCCCCATATACTACCCACCATTGCGACCTGTACGCTCTCGTTGGCTGGCCCTCGCTTCATACTCGTCGCCAAACCCACTGGCTCCATGTCATCTACAAGACCCTGCTAGGTAAAGTCCCCCCTTATCTCAGCTCGCTGGTCACCATAGCATCTCCCACCTGTAGCACACGCTCCAGCAGGTATATCTCTCTAGTCACCCCCAAAACCAATTCTTTCTTTGGCCGCCTCTCCTTCCAGTTCTCTGCTGCCAATGACTGGAACGAACTACAAAAATCTCTGAAACTGGAAACACTTATCTCCCTCACTAGCTTTAAGCACCAACTGTCAGAGCAGCTCACAGATTACTGCACCTGTACATAGCCCACCTATAATTTAGCCCAAACAACTACCTCTTTCCCAACTGTATTTAATTTTTATTTATTTATTTATTTTGCTCCTTTGCACCCCATTATTTTTATTTCTACTTTGCACATTCTTCCATTGCAAAACTACCATTCCAGTATTTTACTTGCTATATTGTATTTACTTTGCCATCATGGCCTTTTTTGCCTTTACCTCCCTTCTCACCTCATTTGCTCACATTGTATATAGACTTGTTTATACTGCATTATTGACTGTATGTTTGTTTTTACTTCATGTGTAACTCTGTGTCGTTTTATCTGTCGAACTGCTTTGCTTTATCTTGGCCAGGTCGCAATTGTAAATGAGAACTTGTTCTCAACTTGCCTACCTGGTTAAATAAAGGTAAATAAATAAATAATAAAATAGCCAAAGGAACTCCGTAGTTCTGTCAGAGTGGTCATTGGGTCCTTGGTCATCTCCCTGACCAAGGTCCTTCTTGCCCGGTTGCTCAGTTTGGTCAGACAGCCAGCTCTAGGCAGAGTCTGGGTAGTTCCAGATTTGTTCAATCTCCCAATGATGGAGACCACTGTGCTCTTGGAAACTTTCAACACTATAATAAATTGTGGTATACCCTTCCCCAGATATATGCCTCATCACAGTACTCTCTCAGAGATCTACGGACAGTTTCTTGGACAGCATGGTATAGTTTCTGCTCTGACATACATGGTCAACTGTGGGACCTTATATAGACAGGTGTTTGTCTTTCAAATTCATGTCCAAACAGCTGAATTGGACACAGGATGACTCCAATCAAGTTGTAGTGACATCAAGGATGATCAAAGGAAATTGGATGCACCTGAGCTCAATTGGGAGTGCCATAGCAAAGGGGTGTGAATAATTATGTAAATTACATCTATATTTAATTTAATACATTTGAAAATATTTTCACTTTGTCATTATGGGGTATTGTATGTTGACGGGTGAGCAAAAAATATGAATCAATTTGAATTCAGGGGTATGAATACTTTGTATATACTGTATATAGTGCACCAGGGCCCAAGCCAAAAGAAGTGAACTATATAGGGATGCCATTTGAGATGCACGCTAGATATTAGTATCTAACTGACAAAAAGCGTAAAGGAATCCATGCCTTTTCATCAATTTCTAGACTGATTACAAATCAACTCATCATTCCATTTCCTGGACAGCAGAAGACTGGTTTTTAATCAGTAAATGTATCAAAAACATTGAGGATGTTCATGTAAACATCAGACAGACAAAGACAGACAACTCAGAGTTCCCACTCATGTTCCTGATGTCTTTCAGTTTGTTGAACACGCCCCCTGCCGTCAGATTGGCTGGCTGGAACATTCTCTGGTTGCTACGGGAACTCTCCGCCACCAACCCCGAGTCGCCCTTCTCTGCAGCCTCCGCCTTGATTTTGTCCAACTGTCGCCCTGGCAACAAGAATAATAAAAACAGTAAGATGTGATAGAATTCTAAGCCTGAAAGCAAAGAAAGAGAATGAATAACAAAGATGTGTTTGAGTACGTGTGTCACACCAGTTACTTGGGCAACAGTTTATGTGTGTGCACGCACACAAGTGTATGTCCTTTACCAATTGCTTGGGCAACAGCTTTCATCAGTACAGTTTCTCCCACTCCCAGCTCCAGTCCCAGGTAAGCAGGACCCAACTAATTGAGACACAGGTAAACACAGCTCAGCAGGTCCTCTGAGGAAGAAGAGAAAGAGAGAAAACTCAACTCAGCACACACATTGGACTCATCTACACTCTGGTTGCGTCCCAAATCACTCCCTATAGGGCACTACTTTTGACCAGAGCTTATAAGCACCCTCTTCCTTATATAATGCACTACTTTTGACCAGGGTTCTGGTCAAAAGAACTGGACTATGTAGGAAATAGGATGCCATTTGGGACACAGGCCATCTGACTCATCTCAATAAGTTAGGTTGCATCCTGCAACTGGGCCAATAGCTCATGTAGTTGCTGCTAGCTCCACATGCACAAACATTAGGGAAAAAGCTAAGAAAACTATTTCATCTGGAGAGAGGATTATCAGAGCGTAGAAGATTTGATAATGTTTCAATGCTCCTCAATCTGGCAAAAAAAGGAATGCAATTAGTATGTAAGACGAAGTATAAGGAAAAATTACACAAGAACAAACAGTCACCACTTCGGAGGTATATTAAATTCCACTTATCTGCCAGTCTTCGTCAATCTTCTCAAAGGTATGTGCAACAGCTGAATAAGGGACCCTGTGAATGAGAAAATGAGTCAAAACACCTCCATTGAGAGACATTATGTAAATCAAAGTATTGTGCAGGTTGTTCAATATTTAATATTCATAAATGCACACTGTAGCAAAACAGTATGGAACAGAAAATTAAAACAAGCATTTGTTGGACAAGTTCAGGTAGTCCCTCTCCGATTCGTCCCCTTTGCTTTAGTACCTAGTGAACACGACCCAGGTTGAGGTATATAACAGAGGGGTGTGGAATTGTGACAAGGGGGTTGAACGTACCTCTGTCCCCACCCCCAGCAGGCGTGGTCCACCGGGTGATAGTTGGGTCTGGACGGGTCGTACTGGGCCTGGTCCGTCTTCTCTCTGGTGGGAGAAACCACTGACATTAATACAGTATACAGTGCAGTATTCAACTCAATGAAGAAAACATTCAGGTAAAAAGTAATGCACTTTATAGGGAATAGGTTGCCATTAGGGAAGCACCCTGAGAAATGAACATGCATATAGGGCTGGGCGATATGGCCAAAATATCATATCACGCTCTTTGAAAAACAATTGCCGGTAATTCTACATTTGCTTCATGAGTAGTGTGACCCTTGGGTGACAACACATACAAGTTATTTCAAATAGGTCTTTCTCCATTCTGACTGTTTTATACTGTTCAATTCAACCAAAAATACATTTGATCAATGTCTGCATTTCTTGTACTCATTTGAGTTCATTTCCACACTCGCGTAGGCTGGACGATAGGGACAAACAATCTAGGCCATAGGGCCTCCTGAGTGGCACAGTGGTCTAAGGCATTGCGTCGCAGTGCTAGCTGTGCCACTAGAGATACTGGGTTCGAGTCCAGGCTCTGGAGCAGTCAGCCGCGACCGGGAGACCCATGGGGCAGAGCACAATTGGCCCAGCTTCGTCAGGGTTAGGGGAGGGTTTGGCCAGCAGGGATGTCCTTGTCCCATCAACTCCTGTGGCGGGCTGGGCGCAGTCCATGCTGACACGGTCGCCAGGTGAACGTTGTGTCCTCTGACACATTGGTGCGGCTGGCTTCTGGGTTAAGGCCTAGTGTCAAGAAGCAGTGCGGCTTGGGTTGTTCCGGAGGATGCACGGCTCTCGACCTTCGCCTCTCCCGAGTCCGTAAGGGAGTTGCAGTGATGAGACAAGACTAACTACCAATTGGATACCACGAAATTGGGGGGGGGGGGGAACAATCTAGGCCTTATTTTTAACCAAATGTTGCGATTTGACTTGCAATTTAGAGCAAAACATTTGGGTGAACAGTTGGAATCATGGAAATATAATTAGCATAATATATTCTAATGTAATAGTGGGCAATTTGAATAGTGTTTGACGTGACAATTAATGAAAATGCCAGGGAAGCGTTATTGTGACAGGGTAGGAACCAAATAAATCTAATTAGCATAATAATAAAAAAATCCCCTTCAAAATGTCTGTTTAATCTAGAAATATCTGGTATTTTGCATGGGATGCATCTCAATCCACCGCATCCGCCAATAGTGGTCTTCCACATCTGTGGTGGAAGTTGGCCGAGCTACAGCAGTGTTTGTCAGACCATGAGACAACCCAATATTCAGTCTTCTCACGAAAACGCCTGTACGGTTTGGCCTACACACTAATATGACCCCTTAATGGAATGGTGTTTTGCTCTAGGACAAGCCTCACAGGACTTGTCTGAAGGTAGCCCAGTACCATTTTTTATTAAGTATACAGAGTGTACAAAACATTAGGAACGCCTGCTCTTTCCATGAGACTGACTCGTGAATCCAGCTGAAAGCTATGGTCCCTTACTGACGTCACCTGTTAAATCATCCACTTAAAATCAGTATAGATGAAGGGGATGAGACAGTTCAAATTATTTTTAAGGCTTGAGACATTGATTGTGTGCCATTCGGTGGGTGAATGGGCAAGACAAGATTTAAGTGCCTTTGAACGGGGTATGGTAGTAGCTGCCAGGAGCACCGGTTTGAGTGTCAAAAACAGCAACGCTGCTGGGATTGTCTGATTTCTGATTTTCTTTACGCACCACCACTAATGAGCTGAGCTTCTCAGTATTTTTTTCTTCACCTCGACAGTAAGTCAACAAAGTCTTCTTTTTTAATCCATTGTGAATGACAGTAACAGTTCCTCACAGTATTTGAAAAAATCTTTCCAATACTCTCCTGGCCTCGACAATCACCAAGACTCTGTGTGAAAGAGCAAAATATTACGATCTGATGATCCTATATATCCAGTGGAAACATAAAATACCTGAACACTTTTCCCTTGCGCAAAAACAGCTGTCGTGCAGGAAACTGCTGGCCCGGAAGAGGTTAGTTGATACAATGTCACAGCTTTGGGTGGGACCCAGTTGATTGATTTGACACAATGTTGCACTACACTAGCTCAAGTCAAGACGGATAGAAAGGGAGGCAGACGGGCGGAGTAGAGATTGACGCGATTGAAAGAACCTGCATTTGTCAAGATATTTTCTACCATTTTTATTTGTCGAATTTAGGCTCATGTATTTTACTTAGCTGACGGTGGAAGTTATAGGCATGGACGGTAAACACCGTATATCCAGGTATTTGGGGAAAGCCTCGGGATGATTTGTCAATACCGTTAACCATTTAAAGTTAATACGTTTTAATATTTGTAGCTACTTTAAGTAAATACCCGCAGTCACTTGTGCAATACTTTAGGAGAAAAAAGCAGATTGAGTTCATTTCACATGTCACATTCTGAAGCTTACCGTAGTTCACCAGAACAGTTGAGCCAGCCATGTGTTTGGCACAAGGGGAGAAAGCGGGAGCAGGTGAGTGCAGCTGTGTATTGACAGGGGTCGCGTTTTATCCTAGACAGAAAATACATTTGTGCAACATTTTCATCCGATGGCAAAATAAGTGCATTGCTAACGTTATTTGGCTGGCAGCCACAAAAGTAAACAAGTTTACAATATAAAATGTTTTTCAAAAACAATGCATGGCCATCGTGTATATATATATATATATATATATGTGTGTGTGTATGTATATGTGTATGGCTAATATTTATCATAGAAAGGAAATTGAGCTGGCTACATTCTAATGTTTTGCTTTAAGTTACACTTGCGTTTTACGAGAGAAAGGTAGCTACACATCAGTTCGAGCGCTGTCTGCTGATTGAATGCTCGTTAGCGAATTCTCATTTGAGTGGAGAAGTGCAACTGATGCACGAAATTAGACTGATGCCAAGCAAAAATTACAATAAGAAGCATTTTTACATTTTGTTTTTACGAAAATAAATGTTATGCGTTATTTTTCTCCTGTGTTAACGCTAAATTCCGCTTTAATGTGAACACTAAATATAACTGGCTAGTTAATCAAATTAAGCAACTGAATTAATAAGGTGACAGGGCATCATATTGTGTTAGCTTTATGCATCGGCTCTTAGCCAACCATGCTATTGTTTTTTTTACCATTGTTGTAACTTGTTTTGTACATAATGTTGAAGCTACCTTCTCTTATGACCACAGGAGCTTCTGGACATTGGAACTGGGATTGCTCAACTCAAACTGTACAAAGAGTTCTTCTTCAATGAGTCAGACGGGAGGGATATAGACACTAGACCAGGCCCAGAAAAGGAAACAGATTTTGCGGAAAGAGATCAAGATCCCTTGTGAGGATCAGGCGACGAGTGGCTAATCTGCCTTTGCCTTCCGTCCAGCTAGTTAACGTTCAATCGCTGGAAAATAAATGGGATGAACTGAAAGCACATTTATCCTACCAACATTAGTACATTAGGGACATTAGTAACTGTAATAACTTATGTTTCACCGAGTCGTGTCTAAACGACAACATTAAGAACATACAGCTGGCGGGTTACACACTATCGGCAGGATAGAACAGCAGCCTCTGCTAAGACACGGGACGGGGGCCTATGCATTTATGTAAACAACAGCTGGTGCATGATATCTAAGGAAGTCTCAAGGTTTTGCTCGCCTGAGGTAGATTATCTCATGCTAAACTGTAGACCACACTATCTACCTAGAGAGTTTATCTGTATTTTTCGTAGCTGTCTACATACCACCACTAAAACCGCACTCAATGAGATGCCATAAGCAAACAGGAAAATGCTCATCCAGAGGCAGCGCTCCTAGTGGCTAGGGACATTAATGCAGGGAAACTTTTACATCAGTTTTACCTAATTTCTATCAGTATGTTAAATGTGCTACCAGATGGAGAAAATTCTAGAACACCTTTACTCCACACAGAGACACGTACAAAGCTCTCCATTTGGCAAATCTGACCATAATTCTATCCTCTTGATTCCTGCTTACAAGCAAAATTAAAAGCAGGAAGCGCCAGATACTCGGTCTATAAAAAAAGTGGTCAGATGAAGCAGATGCTAAACTACAAGACTGTTTTGCTAGCACAGACTGTAACATGTTCAGGGATTCTTCAGATGGCATGGAAGGAGTACACCACATCAGTCACTGGCTTTATCAATAAGTGCATCGAGGATGTCGTCCAGAAGCCATGGATTACAGGAAACATTCACACTGAGCAAAAGGATATAGCTACGCTTTCAATGAGCGGGAATCGAACCCGGAAGCTTATAAGAAATCCTGCTATGCCCTCTGACAAACCATCAAATAGGCAAAGTGTCAATACAGGACTAAGATCGAATCGTACTACACTGGCTCCGACGCTTGTCGGATGTGGCAGGGCCTGCAAACTATTACAGACTACAAAGGGAAGCACAGCCGAGAGCTGCCCAGTGACACGAGCCTACCAGGACAAGCTAAATAACTACTATGCTCGCTTCGAGGAAAGTAACACTGAAACATGCATGAGAGCCTCAGCTGTTAAGGACAACTGTGTGATCCCGCTCTCCTTGGCCGATGTGAGTAAGACCTTTAAAAAGGTCAACATTCTCAAGGCCACAGGGCCAGACGGATTACCAGGACGTGCACCCTGAGCATGCGCTGACCAACTGGCAAGTGTCTTCACTGGCATTTTCAACCTATCCCTGACTGAGTCTGTAATACCAACATTTTTCAAGCAGACCACCATAGTCCCTGTGCCCATGAACACTAAGGTAACCTGCCTAAATGACTACCGACCCGTAGCACTCACTTCTGTAGCCATGCAATGCTTTGAAAGGCTGGTCATGGCTTACATCAACACTATTTTCCCAGAAACCCGAGACCCACTCCAATTTGCATACCGCACCAACAGATCCACAGATGATGCAATCTCTATTGCACTCCACACTGCCCTTTCACACCTGGACAAAAGGAACACCTACGTGTGAATGCTTTTCATTGACTACAGCTCAGCGTTCAACACCATAGTTCCCTAAAAACTCATCACTAAGTTAAGGACCCTGGGACTAAACACCTCCCTCTGCAACTGGGTAGGTACAACACAACCGCCACGCTGATCCTCAACACTGGGGCCCCTTCTGGTGTGTGCTTAGTCCCCTCCTGTATTCCCTGTTCACTCATGACTGCACGACTCTAACACCATCATTAAGTTAGCTGATGACAACAGTGGTAGGCCTCATCACCGACAATGATGAGACAGCTTATAGGGAGGTGGTCAGAGAAATGACCATGTGGTGCAAGGACAACAACCTCTCCCTCAACGTGATCAAGACAAAGGAGATGATTGTGGACTACAAGAAAAGGAGGACCAAGCACGCCCCCATTCTCATCGACAGGGCTGTAGTGGAGCATGTTGAGAGCTTCAAGTTCCTTGGCGTCTACATCACCAACAAACTAACATGGAAGTGAAATTCCACATGACCATTTTGAGTCACGGTATCTAGGCTTCTCCAAAACTGTGCTCTGATGTCTCTGATGGTCGTTAGTAGCCTACCAAACTTGCTAACAGCCAGTCGGTAATGGCCAGTACTCAGCACTCTATTGTCCTTCTAAATCACTCCGACATCAATACAAATGAAATTACACTTTGAGTGCCCTGGTATTCTGAGTTTGAGTGGAATAGGATCACCTGGTTGATGCATGGAATAAAGTGTTTGTTGCACAACATTTCCATAGGCAAGGCAATTGCATGAGAAAACAGAGTTGATGGCCTCTTTTTAATAGAGGACCCATTAGCTTTCTATAGGCTAGGACTATTATATTTATTCCTCAACTTTCCATAGATTAAGCATTTTTTTTAATCTTTACAATTAGAGTAGCCTGCCTGGCTGGCATGAAAATGAACAGTGGGAAAAGCGTCCTTTACTATTCAAGTGCATACTGATGGCGTCTTTCGTTTTTTCACTGCCCCTGCTCTGACAGGTGCATGATAAATGCCCCATTTGAAATCGAAACAAATTTCACACACATTTAAAGACAAGTTTAAATTGAGAATAGTCTGAATGGTGAGAGTATTATCACTTGTGAATGATGCACAGCACATGCCTTCTTCTGTGTGCAACTTTTTCAAATCAGTCGCATGCATCATGTAGCCCAGCCCATGTTTTGCATCACAAAATGGTGTAGCTCAGCTGAACGGTGTTTCCTCAGACACAGTGGTGCAGCTGGTTTCCGGGTTAAGGGAGCAGTGTGTCAAGAAGCAATGCGGCTTGGCAGGGTGGTTTTTCAGAGGACGCATGGCTCTCGACTGTCGCAGCGATGGGACAAGACTAACTACCACTTGGATATCACAAAATTGGGGAGGAAAAACGGGTAAAAAAGTACAAAACGATAATAAAAAAAGGAATGGCTTGGAGATCGGTTGGTGACCACTGGTGTAAAGTAAATATATGCATTATTGGCAGTTGTCTCCCTCTTACCCTTTATTGTCTTTAACGTCCTCAGTGATACTAGCCACCTTTTCCACTTCTCTGTGCTCAGCTTTCCTTCTCCCTCACTCTTCTCATTTTTGTCTTCCACAATTTTGTTTTGTCTTCCACGCTTTTACTCCTATTTGTCTTCCACGCTTTTCTCCTCTGGTTTCTCCATCTTCACAGCTGCTTTCCTGGGAGCTAGATAACAGAGAAGTACAAAGCATGTTCCATTTACTTGTTCCACTGCCATCTCTGCAGCTTATAAGCCTCTTACACCACTACAGATTTCTTCTAAACTTCCCATAGCAAAGTTAGGTTAAGGCCCAAATGGCACCCTATATAATGCACTAAAATTGTTTAGGGCCTATACGGCTCTGGTCAAAAGTAGTGCACTATATAGGGAATAGGATGCCATTTGACACACTTGTTTCTTCTAAACAAACTGCAGAGAGCAAACTCATTCATATAGGATGTTTCAGTGCTAGGGAGGAAGTAAGTGTGTGGGGAAAAATCTCAAAATTGCTGATAGGGGCTTTCTTGGCTTGGGGGCTTTGACACTTTGTCCTCAGTTTCTTTCGGCTCCTTTACTGCCTTTTCATTTTTAGGACTTTTCTGCTTTTCTTTGTCATCCTTTACTGCCATCTTTTGAGTTTTATGGCTTTTTCCAACTTCTTTCCATCATCCTCCCCGTTCTCGGTCATGGTCTCTTTCACATCAATTTCTTTCTCCTTCTCTTCGTCTTTCTCTTCACCTGTCTCTTTCTGCTCTGTTTTTTTTCCGGCTCTACCTTAGGCGTACCCACACTTTTTTCCCTCTCCTCCCACCTCCATCGCTTCCTCTTCATTCTCGACAGAGAATACAAGGAGTAGGAAGCAACACACTTGTAATGGAGGAAAATGAACCTTACCTGTGCTGTCCTGTGTTTTGTCAACCCGTGCTCTTTTTTTCTGAGGTCCTTGTTCTTCCTTCACCACCTCCTCACTGCCACTCCTGCTGTCCAGCTCCCTCTCTGGGACCGGCTTCCTTGCTACAGAGATGACACAGAAAAATAGAGCTACATTACTACTGAGCACGTGTGCAATTATGCAGCCTAATTCCTTTTTCAAACAACTTGTGTGCAAGCTTCTCTTTACTTTTTGTAATAATTCCCACGCACCTGCAACGACCAGATGTGAGTTAATTTTTTTCATTTTCAAACACCTTTGAAAATGCAGGCTGCACTAGATAACATGGACAGTTAACAGCGTGTTATTAGAGGCTGATGGACTTGTTTAGAGACCGGTCCGGCGCTTGAGTATTACTGAAGGTGAGGTGGACGTGGCAGTTTCAGGGGTGGCAGCTGGGGTCACCGGTGTAGCAGGAGTGACGGGGGCAGCAGCAGGGTACAAGGGGGTGGGGAGTGCCTTGAATACTTTATCTTGTGGGGGAAAGAAAAAAGTTCTTACTCAGATCTACACACACACACACGTGCGTGCGCACACACTTTGCCTCGTCTTTAATTGCATAGACCAGGGGCTTAAAGTAGGAGTGCTGATCTAGAACCCGTTTTGCCTTTTAGATTCTAATGAATAAGATTACATGGTCAGGGGGGACCTGATCCTACTATGAGGCGCTTTGTAAATACAGGCCCAGTGCAGGGTGTGCAAATAATCTCCTTATTAGAGAGGGTTTACATAGAGAAGGAAATGTGGTGGGAAATGTAGTAGCTACCTTTTCCTTCCTGGGTAGGACAGCCCTGTCCTCTTGTTCCCGTTTGACTGCCTGTTCTTTCCCGACTGGAGCCTCATCACTGTCCAGGATCTGACGACTGCGTTTACTGAACTTTTTTACTTGCGAATCAAGCTGGTTGTGGACACCATTCTGCACTTTGAGAGAACTTTTGACAGGTCTAGCAAGTGTCTTTGGCATCATTAAAAGTGAAGACATGTTTATCAAATCACTTCTCTGTAATTATTATTATGCGATTAAACTAATCATGTAAATGTAATTAACTAGGAAGTCGGGGCACCAAGGAAATCTTAAGATTAAGATTCAGATAACTTAATATCTGATCAATTAGTCTAATTAATGAATTATTCTTTACCTCATGTTAGTCTCATTCCAAGTGTCGGAAATTGTTGGTTATATGCACGAACCCAGCCTTTACTATGAATCATCCATACACCAATTATCTTAATCGTTTATTTACTAACTAAATAATCACAGAAATGCATAAACAAACAGATATGGTTACAAGGAAATGATTAGGGAGGTTCCTTAGTGGGCTAAGCCAATATGACTGCTTGGTGGACAAAGGGAAGTGGGTGTGGACTGAACAGCGGGAAAGACCAACAAAAGGAATCACTACAGTTGATAATTATATTAATTGAAATGCTATTCCTTTGCACATGACTGCTCACTCATTCGGGAATAACTGCAATCAATATATATTTACGCTCAGTGTGTCGTTGTGGAATCGTCCGTCTGTCAGAGTTCATACGAGTCGGTCTCTGCCTCCCTGAAGATCAAGTCTTACGTGGTTAAAATGGATACTTCAGAGTACCATTCCGAAATGTTCTCATAGGATAGATGTTTCGGCGGTTGTCGGTAGAGGTCGACCGATTTATGATTTTTCAATGCCTATGCCGATTATTGGAGGACCCAAAAAAAGCCGATGCCGATTTTTAATTTGTAGTTTTTAAAAAATATATTTGTATTAATGACAATTACAACAATACTGAATGAACACTTATTTTAACACATAAAAAAAAATAGAATTTAGTCTCAAATAAATAATGAAACATGCTCAATTTGGTTTAAATAATGCACAAACAAAGTGTTGGAGAAGTAAAAGTGCAATATATGCTATGTAAAAAAGCTAATGTTTAAGTTCCTTGCTCAGAACATGAAAACATATGAAAGCTGGTGGTTCCTTTTAACATGAGTCTTCAACATTCCCAGGTAAGAATTTTTAGGTTGTAGTTATTATAGGACTATTTCTCTCTATACCATTTGTATTTCATATACCTTTGACTATTGGATGTTCTAATAGGTACTCTAGTATTGCCAGCCTAATCTTGGGACTTGATAGGCTTGAAGTCATAAACATCGCAATGCTGGAAGCACAGCGACGAGCTGCTGACAAATGCAGGAAAGTGCTGTTTGAATGAATGCTTACGAGCCTGCTGCTGCCTACCACCGCTCAGTCAGACTGCTCCATCAAATCAGACTTAATAATAATATAATAACACACAAATACGAGCCTTAGGTCATTAATATGGTAAAATCCGGAAACTATCATTTTAAAAAACAAACATTCATTCTTTCAGTGAAATACGGAACCGTTCCGTATTTTATCCAACGGGTGGCATCCATAAGTCTATATATTGCTGTTACGTTGCACAACCTTCAATGTTATGTCATAATTATGTAAAATTCTGGCAAATTAGTTTGCAACAAGCCAGTCGGCCCAAACTGTTGCATATACCCTGACTCTGAGCGCAATGAGCGCAAGAGAAGTGACAATTTAATATTTCCTGCTAACATGAATTTCTATTAACTAAATACGCAGGTTTAAAAATATATACTTCTGTGTATTGATTTTAAGAAAGGCATTGATGTTTATGGTTAGGTACATTCGTGCAACGATTGTGCTTTTTTCGCAAATGCGCTTCTGTTAAATCATCCCCCGTTTGGCGAAGTTTGCTGTCTTTGTTAGGAAGAAATGGTCTTCACACAGTTTGAAACAAGCCAGACGGCCCAAACTGCTGCATATACACTGACTGTTGCACAGAACGCAAGAGAAGTGACACAATTTCCCCAGTTAAAAGAAATTCATGTTAGCGGGCAATAAACTAAATATGCAGGTTTAAAAATATATACTTGTGTATTGATTTTAAGAAAGACATTGATGTTTATAGTTAGGTACACATTGGAGAAGTAGGCTGTGATTCAATGCATTGATTATATGCAACCCAGGACAAGCTAGATAAACTAGTAATATCATCATTGATTGTTTTTTATAAGATAAGTTTAATGCTAGCTAGCGCCTTGGTTCCTTGCTGCACTCACATAACAGGTAGTCAGCCTGCCACGCAGTCTCCTGTGGAGTGCAATGTAATCAGCCATAATCTGTGTCCAAAAATGCAGATTACCAATTGTTATGAAAACTTGAAATCGTCCCTAATTAATCAGCCATTCCGATTAATCGTCCGACCTCTAGTTGTCGGTCTTCACATCCCAGGTTGACAATTTCTAGCTGCAGACTAGTAATTAGTATCTAAGATTTGCTCTTATTCTGTCGGGATTGATAGTCTTAGAGTTTAACCATTTCCACCCGTGTAGCCAATGCTCCACGTGGTATGGTTAGGAATTCAACAACCATTGCAACCTTCGGACTCTGAGGCTTTTGTGGTTTGAAGAAGATTTCCTCGGGAGGGTTTTTTATTCGTAACAGCAGAAAAGGGCTGTTCCATTATGCCAGATCATGTCTGTGCTCACGGGGGGCGAGCCAATGACTTGGTTAAACTTTAAAGGAATACAATTCTCCTCCATTAAAAGGTTTATCACCTTACATTTCACAAATAGTTTTATCTTTACTCATTCATTTTATACAAGAATTGGATGCAAACACCATAATTGAGAAATGTACATATTCAGAGATCTAGTTGTGTGTTTCCTGTCCTCTCGGAGGTCACCAAATGAAACACACTCGTCATACCCGTCCCTTAAGTGTCCACGGACTATTCCCACCTTACAAGTGGACCTTTTGTATCAAATCCCCATTTTGGGCATTTAGGAGTTAGCCATGTGAAATCCTTTGTTCTCTCTGTGTGTCTCTTTCTGTAGACCGACACTGCAACAAATATCATCTGCATATCATCCTAGACCAGTCTGTTTGCTTTCGCCACAGCTAATTGCTTTGTCATTCAAGCAACGGCTAGGCCCCAAGTGGCTAGGTCCCAATTCCTTTTTGTAGTGCACTGCTTTTGACCAGGACGCATAGAAGACTGGTCAAAAGTACTGCAATATGTGCCATTTGAGACGCAGATGGGGTACAGTTTAAGCTTGAGGCATTTCCAAGTTATATTCTTAAAGAATCAACAGTACCAGTCAAAAGTTGACACACCTAATTCCAGGGTTTTCCCTTTTTCTTTATTTTCTACGTCGTAGAATAGCAAAGACAAACTATGAAAACACAAAGAATCATGTAGTTAAAAAAATTAAAAAGCGTTAAACAAATCAAAACATATGAGATTCTTCAAAGTAGCCACCGATTGCCTTGACAGCTTTGCACACTCTTGGCATTCTCTCAACCAGCTTCATGATGTAATCATCTGGAATGCATTTAAATTAACAGGTTTGCCTTGTTAAAAAGGTTTGCTTTGTGGAGATACCATTCCAAGATGGCGTAGCAGTCAGACGTCTTTGTCTCGTCTCGTCCCATGTAAATATATTTTAATATATTTTTCTTCGCATTCTTTTTAATATTTTTCCTAAACCTCAACTTCAAAATACTCTCCTGCAACCCGCCTCACCCAATGTGGTGTGGATCTGTTTTTTTTCTAAAGTATTTCTATTTACCTCCAAACTGGAATACCTCAACTGAAGCTAGCTAGCTAACAGCTATCAGTCATCTAACCACTGCTAGCGGTCGTCAGCTAACCACTGCTAGCGGTCGTCAGCTAATCACTGCTAGCGGTCGTCAGCTAATCACTGCTAGCGGTCGTCAGCTAACCACTGCTAGCGGTCGTCAGCTAACCACTGCTAGCGGTCATCAGCTAACCACTGCTAGCGGTCATCAGCTAACCACTGCTAGCGGTCATCAGCTAACCACTGCTAGCGGTCATCAGCTAACCACTGCTAGCGGTCATCAGCTAACCACTGCTAGCAGCCATCAGCTAACCACTGCTAGCAGCCATCAGCTAACCACTGCTAGCAGCCATCAGCTAACCTTTAGCTCAGAAAGCTCTCGCCAGTTCATACAACACGTTTCAAACCAGAGCATACCGGACCTATACCGGACCTATTTTTCTCTCCATATCCCCGGGATTCCTACCGCAAACTCTGAACCTTTTCATCTGGATCGTGGCAGTTAGCTAACCGCAACCCGGGTTGACTACTCCTGGCTAATGTTTCCGTCCCGGAACAAGCACCAACTACCCATCTTCCGGCTAGGGCTCCTGGGCTACTCCAGAAGCCCAATCCTCGGCTACAATATCCGGACCCCTTCTACTGCCAGTACGGGGCATGGAACCCCGCCGATCCTTCACAACTGGAATACCGACGTAATCTGCCCGAGGAGCCCAACAGGCCCCTCAGGTGCGACATCCCCTGAAGGCCCATTCTGCTAACGGCGGCCTGCTAGCTATCTATAGCATATTGGACTGTTAGCTGATCCATGGGCCAGTTTCTTGGACCACTATATCCATTTTGCAAATTGGACTTGGACCCCTCTGCTACTTGGAACTGTCACGACTTCTACCGAAGGTAACTCCTCTCCCTGTTCGGGCGGCACTCGGCGTCGCCGGTTTACTAGCCGCTACCGATCCCTTTTTATTTTTCTGATTGTTTTGTCTGTGTTCCTTTTCACACCTGGTTTCAATTGCTTTGATTTCTGTGGGTATATAGGGCACCTGTTACCTGCCGTAATTCGTGCAGGATTAAGCTTGTGAGTATTAGCGTTCAGTATTCTATGCTGTTTATTGTTTTCGCATTGACGTATGTGTAGGTAGTGTCAGAACTGTGGTTGTTCCTTCGTGTACTGACACGAGTTTGCATTCCTTCGAGCGCGTTGTTTGGACATTCATCTGGGCCAATTTTGTATTGGTGGACTATGTGTACAGATCTCTACATTAAACACGCTTCTCAAAAAAATCCCTGCTCTCCTGCGCCTGACTCCTACACCGAGACGCACTTTATCACAGGAACCCTACTAATTCCATGACTGTTCTATCGACATCACTGCACAAAGAGGCAAAAACAGACTTCCTCCATCACAATGTCCCTCTAAGGCCCTTCTGCTAGCTTGCTAGCCCCGGCCTGCTAACTGAATGAATCGCAGTGTCTCCGCCAGCCCAACCACTCACTGGACCCATATGTTCACTTGGCAACACATGCCTCTCTCTAATATCAATATGCCTTGTCCATTTCTGTCCTGGTTAGTGACTACTGTCTTATTTCACTGTAGAGCCTCTCAATATGCTCAATATGCCTTAACCAACCATGTTGTTCCACCTCCCACATATGCGATGACATCACCTGGTTTAAAACATCTAGAGACTATATCTCTCTCATCATTACTCAATGACCAGGTTTACCTCCAATGTACCATACCTTTGTCTGTACATTATGCCTTGAATCTATGCTATTGTGCCCAGAAACCTGCTCCCTTTACTCTCTGTTTCGAAGTAACCAGTTCTTATAGCCTTTAGTCGTACCCTTATCCTACTTCTCCTCTGGTGATGTAGAGGTGAATCCAGGACATGCAGTGCCTAGCTCCACTCCTACTCCCCAGGTGCTCTCATTTGTTGACTTTGTGACCGTAAAAGCCTTAGTTTCATGCACGTTAACAATAGAAGCCTACTCCCTAAGTTTACTTTATTCACTGCTTTAGCACATTCTGCCAACCCAGATGTCTTAGCCGTGTCTGAATCCTGGCTTAGGAAAACCACCAAAAACCCTGAAATTTCCATCCCTAACTATAACATTTTTCACCAAGATAGGACTGCCAAAGGGGGCGGTGTTGCAATCTACTGCAGAGAAATCCTGCAGAGTTCTGTCTTTACTATCCAGGTCTGTACCAAACAATTCGAGCTTCTACTTCTAAAAATTCACCTTTCCAGAAACAAGTCTCTCACCATTGTCGCTTGCTATAGACCACCCTCTGCCCCCAGCTGTGCCCTGGACACCATATGTGAATTGATTTCCCCCCATCAATCTTCTGAGCTCGTGCTGCCAGGTGACCTAAACTGGGACATGCTTAACACCCCGGCCATCCTACAATCTAAGCTTGATGCCTTCAATCTCACACAAATTATCAATGAACCTACCAGGTAAACACGGGCACCCTCATAGATATCATCCTAACTAACTCGCCCTCCAAATACACCTCTGCTGTTTTCAACCAAGATCACAGCTATCACTGCCTCATTGCCTGCATCCGTAATGGGTCTGCGGTCAAACGACCACCCCTCATCACTGTCAAACGCTCCCTAAAACACTTCAGCGAACAAGCCTTTCTAAACGACTTGGCCAGGGTATCCTGGAATGACATTGACCTCATCCCCGTCAGTAGAGAATGCCTGGTTATTCTTTAAAAGTGCCTTCCTCACCATCTTAAATAAGCATGCTCCATTCAAAAAATCTATAACTAGGAATAGATATAGCCCTTGGTTCACTCCAGACCTGTCTGCCCTTGACCATCACAAAAACATCCTGTGTACCGTTCTGCATTACCATCGAATAGCCCCCGTGATATGCAACTTTTCAGGGAAGTTAGGTACCAATATACACAGGGAGTTAGGAAAGCTAAGGCTAGCGTTTTCAAGTAGAAATTTGCATCCTGTAGTACAAACTCAAATGTTCTGGGACACTGTAAAGTCCATAGAGAATAAAAGCAACTGCCCACTGCACTGAGGCTAGAAAACACTGTCGCCACCGATTAAATTCACAATAATTGAGAATTTCAAGAAGCATTTTTCTATGGCTGGCCATGCCTTCCACCTGGCTACCCCTACCCCGGTCAACAGTCCTGCGCTCCCCACAGCAACTCGCCCAAGCCTCCCCCACTTGTCCTTCACCCAAATCCAGAAAGATGATATTCTGAAAGAGCTGCAAAATCTGGACCCCTACAAATCAGCCGGGCTAGACAATCTGGACCCTCTTTCTGAAATTATCTGCCAAAATTGCAACCCCTATTACTAGCCTGTTTAACCTCTCTTTCATACCGTCTGAGATTCCAATAGATTGGAAAGCTGCCGCAGTCATCCACCTCTTCAAAGTGGGGTACACTCTTGACCCAAACTGCTACAGACCTATATCTATTCTACCCTGCTTTTTTAAGGTCTTTGAAAGCCAAGTTAACAAACACATTACCGACCATTTTGAATCTCACCATACCTTCTCCGCTATGCAATCTGGTTTCAGAGCTGGTCATGGGTGCACCTCAGCCACGTTTAAGGTCCTAAACGATATCATAACTGCCATCGATAAGAGACATTACTGTGCAGCCGTATTCATCGACCTGGCTAAGGATTTCGACTCTGCCAATCACAACATTCTTATTGGCAGACTCAACACCCTTGGTTTCTCAAATGATCGCTTGGTTCACCAACTACTTCTCCGATAGAGTTCAGTATGTAAAATCGGAGGGCCTGTTGTAATTCTCAGGCTGACTCTTCTCTGTATATATCAATGTCGCTCTCGCTGCTGGTGATTCTTTGAGCCACCTCTACGCAGACAACACCATTCTGTATACCCCTGGCCCTTCGTTGGATACTGTGTCAACTAACCTCCAGATGAGCTTCAATGCCATGCAACTCTCCTTCCGTGGCCTCAACTGCTCTTAAAAGCAAGTAAAACTAAATGCATGCTCTTCAACCAATCGCTGCCCACCTGCCCATCCAGCATCACTACTCTGGACGGTTCTGACTTAGAATATGTGGACAACTACAAATGCCTAGGTGTCTGGTTAGACTGTAAACTCTCCTTCCAGACTCAATATTAAACATCTCCAATACAAAATTAAATCTAGAATCGGCTTCCTATTTCGCCATAAAGCATCCTTCACTCATGCTGCCAAACATCATAAAACTGACCATCCTACCGATCCTAGACTTCGGCGATGTAATTTACAAAATAGCTTCTAATACTCTACTCAGCAAACTGGATGCAGTCTATCACAGTGCCATCCGTTTTGTCACCAAAGCCCCATATACTACCCACCACTGCGACCTGTATTCTCTCGTTGGCTGGCCCTCGCTTCATACTCGTCGCCAAACCCACTGGCTCCAGGTCATCAACAAGTCTCTAAAAGGTAAAGCCCTGCCTTATCTCAGCATACTGGTCATCATAGCAGCACCCACCCGTCGCACGAGCTCCAGCAGGTACATCTCACTGGTCACCCCCAAAGCCAATTCTTACTTTGGCCGCCTCTCCTTCCAGTTCTCTGCTGCCAATGACTGGAACGAACAGCAAAAATCTCTGAAACTGGAGACTCACATCCCTCTCTAGCTTTAAGTACCAGCTGTCAGAGCAGCTCACAGATCTCTGTAAATAGCTCATCCAATCTACATCATCCACATACTGTATTTATTTATCTTGGTCCTTTGCACCCCAGTATCTCAACTTGCACATTCATCTTCTGCACACACTACCATTCCAATGTTTATTTGATATATTGTAATAAATGTGCCTATTTATTGCCTTACCTCTCTTATCCTACCTCATTTGCACATGCTGTATATAGACTTTTCTACTGTATTATTGATTGTATGTTTGTTTATTCAATGAGTAACTCTGTTGTTGTATGTGTCAAACTGCTTTGCTTTATCTTGGCCAGGTCGCAGTTGCAAATGAGAACTTGTTCTCAACTAGCATACCAGGTTAAATAAAAGTGAAATATTCTTATATAAAATTCTTATAAAATATTCTTATTAAATACTTTTTTCTTTACATAGTTGAATGTGCTGACAACAAAATCACACATTATCAATGCAAATCAAATGTATCTACCCATGTAGGTCTGGATTTGGAGTCACACTCAAAATTAGAGTGGAAAACCACACTACAGGCCAATCCAACTTTGATGTAATGTCCTTAAAACAAGTCAAAATGAGACTCAGTAGTGTGTGTGGCCTCCACCTCCCTACAACGCCTGGGCATGCTCCTGATGAGGTGGCGGATGGTCTCCTGAGGGATCTCCTCCCAGACCTGGACTAAAGCATCCGCCAACTCCTGGACAGTCTGTGGTGCAACAGACTGTCTGTTGGTGCAACAGACTGTCTGTTGGTGCAACAGACTGTCTGTTGGTGCAACAGACTGTCTGTTGGTGCAACAGACTGTCTGTTGGTGGATGGAGCGAGACATGATGTCCCAGATGTGCTCAATTGGATTCAGGTCTGGGGAACGGGCGGGCCAGTCCATAGCATCAATGCCTTCCTCTTGCAGGAACTGCTGACACACTCCAGCCACATGAGGTCTAGCATTGTCTTGCATTAGGAGGAACCCAGGGCCAAACGCACCAGCATATGGTCTCACAAGGGTGTTTAATGTCTGATATGTTTAATGTCTGATAAATCGTTTGTGATCATTTCTCTATCGGGGAGCAAATCAGTGGGACCAGAACGGTTTGACGCTTCGTCCATTTCAGGTGGCGTTATCTTGTCCAATCATATACAATTAGGGTATCACCTCGAAGTTCACTGACGTCTGGAATGTGGAGGAGCGAGCTAAAATAAAAAGCCTAAGTGATAAGGTAAGCAAGGTTCCATCTACATGACTCAAACGCATATCACTAGGTAGCTAACGCGTTAAACAGCTCAGATTCTTTGGAACAGTTTGCATGCAGAATTGTTGAAGCGATCATATTTACTGCGAGTAGGTCGATATCGTTTATTGTATAACCTCTGAAAATGTCTTGTTGATAGGTCGTTCTTCCTTGAGATATGAGTTTTTGTTTGTTAATCTCAGTTCACCTCTGTGTTGTTGGTCCCATTTTTGTAAAAGGCTTCGTCACATTGACCTGTGCATTAATTAGCACAACTTTCAAGTGCGCTTGAAGTTACTTGGATAATGTCGAAGAGACTGGCAGTACTAAAACGTTAAAATTACTTACGCTATGCTTCGCTGCATGTTATCTTGCAGTTTTCCGTTGTGGTCAAATGTATTTAAATGCAAATTCCTTGCTTAACACTGAAATTAAACCAACACCACACGGACATTACCTGTGCAGAAATGCGATTGAAATGTTCGGTGCCAAAGTGACTTCAGACGATTCTCCCGGGGAATTTTTTTTTGAGCCATTCGCAGCTGTGATACTGTCTCCAGCTGGAGTGGACTCGTATAGCTACAGCACGATACTGGTGATTTATGGGGATGCTTTATTAGTCTTTAGGTAGACCAAATAGTTTTATTTTTTTATATTCATAAAGCACAGGACAACAATTTGACAAGTGAAATATTTGATAATACATAAACTACATCTCTGTTGAAGATTGTAGAAAGTTCACTGTTCATACAATTCATCATACATATCATACAGTTGCAATTTATCTGCTCTATACATGAAGTGCTTTGTTACACAAACATATTATAAAACGACCTCAATAGGAACAATACTATTATAAAATTGTAACTTCAATAACAGCCTTTTCAGCAAAAAACTACAGACAAAGACCTATTATAATGTCAAAAGAGGAAATTCTCTCCTGCATTTCTCCTCCTCTGACTCTACTCTCCATCAACATTTCCCACATTTCTCTCCCCTGTTTTGATCCCACTCTCTTTCGCTCCCAGTCCCACACGAAGGGTGGTGGTTCTGTTCACATTGTTCAAACCCCACTCTGAGCCAACCTTGGTTGGCCAGCCGTTGGGGTGGAGGTGTAAAGCAGCAGTGGTGGAAGGTGGAAGGACTGCTGAGAGTTCACTCGGGTTAGAGCTCCCAGGAGGAGGGGGCACAGAGAGGAAAGGTAAGTGTCCCTGAAGATAGTGGGACTGAGGGAACGGGATGGGCTTCTGGAGGCAGTACGGAAGCAGGAGAGGGTGTGTGACACACTGGAGGGCTGTCAATCAAAAGAAACAGACAGACACCACACACAGTCAGTCAGTCACATACACATTGATTTACATCAAACAATGGCACAAATATCTTGAGGACAAGGGGCTATATGTATTAACCATCTCAGAGTAGGAGTGCTGATCTAGGATCAGTTCCCTCTTGTCCATATAATCTTATTTATTGTAATCTGAAAGGCAAAACAGCACTCCTAATCTGAGAAGGTTGATACATACAGCCCCTGAAATCTTGGAGCCCAAAATGAGCACTGAGTAACGTCAAATCAATTGAAGCGGAATGATATGATCAATCATCAATATGGTGGGGTGTGTTGTCATGAGGTTTTATGGGAGGGAGGGTTGGGTTCTTACCTCTGTCCATCATGGCCCCTCTCCCTCCTCCACACAGTGGGGCCCCAGTCACCCCACCCTCAGGGAGGGGGAACGGAAGAGGGGCACTCTGTACCAGCTGGGAGGGACAGGGATGGTATGGAGATGGTCAAAAAGAGAAGGTGTTTTCATAACATTACATCCTTATATGCAAAGAGGTTGGTATGGTAGGATATGTGTAATTAACTGTGTCCTAAATGGAACCCTATTCCCTGTATAGTGCACTACTTTTGCCCATAGCTCTTTTATAGGGAACCGGGTGCTATTTGGGATGCACACCTTGAGATAAACGGGGGATATAATGACCTGGTGGCAAGGTGGGTACCCTGGGTAGTTAACCAGGATCAGTTTACTGAAGTTAAACTTGTAGGTGAATCTCTTCCCTTTGGTCTTATGAAGAATCCTCTTATTGTAGTAGTACCTGTTGGTAACAAAGAAGGAGCAACAGTAGTATTGACACTATGTGTAGCAGCGGAGGCTGCTGAAGGGAGGACGGCTCATAATAATGTCTGGAACGGAGCAAATGGAACGGCATCAAACCATGTGTTTGTGTTTGATACCATTCTACTGATGCCGCTCCAAACATTACCACGAGCCCTTCCTCCCCAATTAAGGTGCCACCAACCTCCTGTGATATGTAGCCTGATCCACTATCCTGACTTCACTAATGTCGGAAGGTCAGGATGGTTGAACGAGGCGACTGTATGTGAGCTTAGTGTAAGAGTCTGTGTGTGTGTGTGTGCGTGCATGACTTGTGTGTTTGTGGAATTACACTTACATCTGTAAAACATCCTCATCATCATCACCATTTGAGTGTGTTATGTCACCTCACCTCAGTGCTCTACTCAGCTTGTCATAGTTCATGTGGGGTTTGCCTTTCCTTTCTCCCCACAGCCTCGCCAGCCTCTCAGGGTCTCTGATGACAAACTCCCCCCACTCTCCCCCCCATCCGATCGCCCCGCCCTCACCCCGCCCAAGGAGTTCCAACAGGAAGTGCCACAGCTGCACCTGTCTGGAGCCAGGTGACCATGCAGGCTTGTATGCCCAATCAGGGAATAACACTGCTAACAGGAAGAGACAGGAGGAATCGTTAGATTAAACACACAGGCTCTTTATCAGTTTGTTTTTCTTCCATTCCTTGCATCCTCTCTCCTCACCTACTTCTCAACCGTATTGTAGTAGAAGGTCAGAGGTCCTTTCCTTCGGACCTTCGTCTCCAATTAGTTTTGAGAAGGACGAGAGGAGAGAGGATGCGAGCAAATCAAGGAAATACGATTGAGATTTGCTTGCAGAGAGAAATGCATAGACACAGACACCTACGTAAACCACGCAAACCTCAATTTGCAATGACTGCAAATGCATTGTAAAATGTGCGCGCACACTGTACCTGCCCAGTGCCTAAATTATGTAATTACTTACTCAAATGTTTTAGGGACACAGTATAAAGTGGGACCCTTACTTCTGCTCCAATATGGTGAGGGAAGGGATCCTATAGAGGCGTGACAGTTACACTGCATCTGTAAAATATCATCATCGTCATCTTTATCTTCGTCGCCATAATCATCATTATCATCATCACTACCACAATGAAGTCATATTTTCAAGAACATCTGTAAAGTTGTTTGATTTTCTTCATTACCACAGTAAGGTATTGAAATAAGGTATATAAATCACTTTCTTTCATCTTTCTTTGATGACAAATGACAGTAACAGTCACAGCAGAAATGCAGTCTAATAATATTAGAGAACTTAAAATGTGTAAAGATTTCTTTTTCTATAAATGTCAAATATTTATGTTAAGATGTTACAATAGAAATCCAATGTCATCCTAAGCAGCTGATTCCTCTTCACACTGAAGTAATATGATTGCATCATCATTGTTGATGGCCTCCAAAAATACCATTCATACCACCAACCTAGACTGAAACGTGCATTTAATCATGGGACAAATAAAACATACCGTCTCTTAAAATGTCATTGGTTTGTTTGTAAAATGCTCACATTTAGAAAGGAAAGCAGACAATTTCATGTAATTTGTAGTTTTGTTACAACTTCTTAGCAAATAGATATACAGTACAGTTATAAGAACAAAACAAACAATTGCAGCATGAAAGCAGAATCGCCCATCACAGCACACAGCTGAACTGAGGATCTTTTTACTAAACAACCTATACGATTCCTCCAATTTCAGGAACAGAATAGAATCAAATAACTTTATTTTTCCCTTGAGAACTTCTTATTTTTTGGAGTGGTTAAAAAAGAAACAAACACAAGCAGAGGAGGAAATGTGATATAAGAGTGGTGCTATAGTTACCTCTGTGGCCAGTGTTGCAGAAATGTAGGCTGATGCTTCTCCAGATGAGCAGAGAAGAGCAGTTTGTCTGTTAGTCCCCTTGACGAAGTCTGGACAGATTGAGGGACAGCAGTCTGTCAGAATCAAGCTTATACCCCCATCCCATCTACCTTTCTCTCCTACCCTCCTCCTTCCTCGCACTCCACGCCTTCCACTGTTCTTCTTTCCTACCGTCCCATGATCTAGAGTTAAACTAAAGAGATCGCTATGATTGCCAGTGTGGTGACATTCAAAATGATGTCAAAATGTACATATTTATTTATTTGTTTGTCAGGGACCATGTACAACATGCCATTGCACCAGATTTAGCTAGATCGCTCATTTTCATCTGTAGTCCCTGGGCAGAAAACAATCATCAAGACATCATTACAATGCTACGATATAGCACAATATTAATATATACAATATAACAAATCATAATATACAACAATAGACAATATAATGATAATATTACATCAGAGTTTAAATGTCCCGTTGGTCCTACAGTATCTAACAACATAAGAGTCGGAACGTCCAAGCAATCCATATGGGCTCTGGTCAAAAGTAGTACACTGTATAGGGAATAGGGTTCCTTTTAGGACGCAGTCTGTTTTCACCTATGAATAGTGTCTTTGATCAAGGAACAACAAGGCAGCCAGTATAATTAAAGTTAGGGGGAGATGGGCTCTGATGATACTGGCTATCTCAATCGCAGTATACATGAGTGTTTCATTGAAACGTCGTCAAAGGTGATTAGGCGCATACTGTGTCCGGGCCTCTGTCCTTTTCAAGTGTTAAAAATAAGATTTACAATAACACTTCTAATGCAGCAATGGTTGCTGAAGAGCACTTTATTCTCGATATAGCAATGGTTTGATAAAGGTGTGGAATCAGTGCACCCTTCCCGCCCGCTGTCCCCTCAGATACGATAGCTGACACCGGAGGCTTTTAATTCCAGTGTAAATACAAATACTCTTCCAGACAGACATCAATTATGCATGCTGCTAATTGAGTTGAATGTTGTGCTTTGAGCAGTCTTGGGACTCCGGGTCACATGCGGGTGGATCGCCTGAAACCAGACACACATGCATGCACCCCACACACACATACAGAGCCCTTGGCAGCCCAAAAGGGATACACTGGTGACACAGCCTACGGTGGACATAGATCACACACAGAGTTACAGATACAAGAGGCATTGAAGTCATCATTGGGGGTGTCAAAAATATGTTTCAGTTTGGTGTAAAATTCCTAGTTTTTTTCCCCCTCTGACTCCGCATGCTATTGGACCAGTCAGTCGTCAACATTGCAATTCTCAATAGAAAACCCAACTTGCACACAGGAATTTGGTTTTACAACAACTTGCTCTGAGCTTCTTCTCCTCTTTCAATAGTATGTACTGGATGCATTCCAAATGGCCCCCTATTCCCTACATAGTGCACTTTTTTTGACCAGAGCCTTATGGGCCCTGGTCAAAAGTAGTGCACTATAAAGGAATAGGGGGCCAGTTCAGATGCTGAATCTGTCCACTGTGACTAAACTTATCATAGTGTTTTGTATGTATGTATGTGCATGAATGGGATGGGGGGGGCTAAATAAGGATTACCTTCTTCTAAAAGGACTACTGTTTGTTTTACAGCTGACGACCCAGAAGCTTAATCTGCTACTTAGCTTAGCCCCTGTTCAATCTCTTTCCGCAACTTTTCATGCCTCCGTCCTCTCCTCCTCTCTCTCCCTTCAAACCGTCCATTTAAATCCTTTCCTCACCCAATTTCTCTTCCTTTTTTCCCACTCTCCTCTTTTCCTTTCACTGACAGAGATAGTTTTGTGAGTGAAGGGATATGGTGAGAGTACTGTTTATGATACAGGTTGATGATCCCATAGTATGCATGAGAGAGGAAAGTGTGGTCGCGTTCCAAATGGCTACCTATTATCTATGGGCCCTGGGAAAAAGTGGCCCACTACAAAGTGTATAGGATGCCATTTGGGATGCTGAAGCCTGTATGGGAGACAGGATGATGGTATTGTGTGGGATGAGGGTCATGCTGCAGGTCTTAGGGTCAAATCCTGTTAGGAATAAGAGGGATGAAGGTTTTAGTGTTTTTTCAGGGCCTAGTATTCAGTCATGGCAATGAGTTTAGTGGGAACATCAGTTCTCATCATGTGTGTATGTGAGAATGGAAAGTAAGTTTGTGGCTTTATCCCAAATGGTACAATGTTCCCTATGCAGTGCACTACTTTTGACAAGAGCCCTGGTCAAAAGTAGTGCACTATATAGGGAATGGGTTGCCATTTGTGACAAACACGTGTGTGTTGAACAGGACCCAGATTACCGCCCCACTCTTTTTTTGCTAATGCCCTCTGAGCTAAAGCCACTTAAACCCAGAAGGTTACAGGACCAATAGTCTTTTCCTCCCTCTTTCCTTGAATGTGTCCCAAATGGCACCTTATTCCATGTATAGTGCAGGCCCCGGTCAAAAGTAGTGCACTACATAGGGTATAGGTTGCCATTTGGGGTGCACACCTTTTCTCCCCAAAAAACACTTGTCTGTCTTTTTTCCTGCTGACTCTTCTCTCACCCTCCCTCTCCCACTCTCTCTCCAGGGAGCTTGTGGTTTTTGAAAGGTTTCTCAATGTTCCTAATCCTTCCATCTCTTTGTCGGGGAAAAAATATATCCGCATGAAACTCAAGAAGAGCCCAAAAGGAGCTAGGTTAGGTGTGTGACTGTGTGTGTGTGTGTGGTCATAAAAAATGTGTGCACCTTTGGTTCACTGGTGTACATCACAAGGCATAGAACTGGCATGGAACTGCTCAAAACATTTAATTTGGATAGAATGTAACTGGGTCGTTCCTCCAATTTGGTGCCGTTTGAGAAGTGTAACTGTTAAAAAAATAAATAATAATATTGAATATTACCTCATTTTAACATTGTCATAAAACTCATATGTTTTTATTATTATTTAACCAGGCAAGTCAGTTAAAAACAAATTCTTATTTACAATGACAGCCTACCCTGGCCAAACCGAGATGAAGCTGGGCCAATTGTGCATCGCCCTATGGGACTCCTAATCACGGCCAGTTGTGATACAGCCAGGAATCAAACCAGGGTCTGTAGTGTACTGAAATGCAGTGCCTTAGACCGCTGCGCCACTCGGGAGCTCATGTTCATAAACAACATTTTCCCCATCTCAAGAGGTTGAATAAAAAACTAACTATAGTAAGTGCCAAATAAAGTAGCAGTGTTAGCTGACAGGGTTGACAACTTCTTCTTAAATCAGCCATACATCCCCTTGTCACAGCGTGATTGGAACCAAGGTTGTGTGCAACAGAGTGGAAATGTAATGCAAGCTTCACAAAACATTTTAATTGAACATTTCTAGCCTATCTATGGGTAACAGGGTTGACGACAGTGGAGGCTGCTGAAGGGACAACAGCTCATAATAATGGTCGGAACGGAGCAAATGGAATGGAATGAAACTCCTGGAAACCATGTGTTTGATACCATTCCACTGATTCCACTCCAGTCATTACCACAAGCCCGTTCTCCCCAATTTAAGGTGCCACCAACCTCCTGTGGTTGACATTATGCTCGACCAGCTCAGTTTTCCACCACAAAATGCCCAAAAAGAGTAGAACCAGCTTACCTGATTTTACTATTAGATTTTCAATGTTTGTTTTGAAAATAATATTTAAAAAGGAATAGTTTCGGCATTTATTAAAAAATTGTTCAGTTCATGTAACAGGGTTGACGTTAAAATGAGGTACAGACATAAATTAATCACTAATCACATGAAATAAATCAATCTTCAGAAATCACTTTGTCAAAGCAACAAAATAACCAGGGCTTTACAATGATGGTGAAACTTGGATACATTTTGGGATTAAGTGGGTTAAAATCTTCCTAGAAGTGACACAGGGGGAGGGACATGTCAAAATGCAGAATTTTTGCACTTTAATAAGCAAGCCTTTTCATGTAAAACAAAATCAGATTTTGTCTATTGTCTATTGTAAAGGGCACTTAATTTTAAAGGGATTCTCTGGTACTTGTTTATACTTTTTAGCCAGTAGTTCTGAAAGCAGCACTCACGAGCCAAAAGTGGTCCCTGAAAATGGTGTACTATGTCACATGTGCACCCCGTCATTGCTCTTTTGCGCTCTGCTGTGTGTGCATCATGCTAGCTGTCATTCATATGGCGAGGGACTGAAGCCCATTGGTTGAACTCGAATTGCTTGGGGGCTGGCCCACATGGGGGGAAATGTAGGGGAATTGGTGCAGCACAGCTTCCAGAAAAAAGTTGCTTTCAAGCTAGGGATTGTGTGGCTAATTGAGGTAAAACAATAATTCTGCTCATAGATTTCGCATATTTATAACTGGGTGGTTCAAGCCCTAAATTCTGATTGGCTGACGGCCATGGTATATCAGAACATTTATTTTTTTACTCGAATTACGTTGGTAACCATTTTGTAATCGCGTTGTCATGCCTAAGAACAGCCCTTAGCCGTGGTATATTTGCCATATACCACACCCCCCAGGCCCTATTGCTTAAATTAACAACTGACACATCCAGCCCGAAGCTGGAAGTTAAAAAAAATACTAAGATGCCAAAGTTCGAGCATGTCTAAAATAAGTATTTTAAAAATAAATATTGCTGCAAAATTTCTATTCAAAATATCAACGGGTCTCAAAAGGCACTCATTTTTTGAAATTACACTAACTACACTGCTCAAAAAAATAAAGGGAACACTTAAACAACACAATGTAACTCCAAGTCAATCACACTTCTGTGAAATCAAACTGTCCACTTAGGAAGTAACACTGATTGACAATAAATTTCACATGCTGTTGTGCAAATGGAATAGACAACAGGTGGAAATTATAGGCAATTAGCAAGACACCCCCAATAAAGAAGTGGTTCTGCAGGTGATAACCACAGACCACTTCTCAGTTCCTATGCTTCCTGGCTGATGTTTTGGTCACTTTTGAATGCTGGCAGTGTTTTCACTCTAGTGGTAGCATGAGATGGAGTCTACAACCCACACAAGTGGCTCAGGTAGTGCAGTTCATTCAGGATGGCACATCAATGCGAGCTGTGGCAAGAATGTTAGCTGTGTCTGTCAGCGTGGTGTCCAGAGCATGGAGGCGCTACCAGGAGACAGGCCAGTACATCAGGAGATGTGGAGGAGGCCGTAGGAGGGCAACAACCCAGCAGCAGGACCGCTACCTCCGCCTTTGTGCAAGGAGGAGCAGGAGGAGCACTGCCAGAGCCCTGCAAAATGACCTCCAGCAGGCCACAAATGTGCATGTGTCTGCTCAAACGGTCAGAAACAGACTCCAAGAGGGTGGTATGAGGGCCCGACGTCCACAGGTGGGGGTTGTGCTTACTACAGCCCAACACCGTGCAAGACGTTTGGCATTTGCCAGAAAACACCAAGATTGGCAAATCGCCACTGGCGCCCTGTGCTCTTCACAGATGAAAGCAGGTTCACACTGAGCACGTGACAGAGTCTGCAGACGCCGTGGAAAATGTTCTGCTGCCTGCAACATCCTCCAGCAGGACCGGTTTGGCGGTGGGTCAGTCATAGTGTGGGGTGGCATTTCTTTGGGGGGCCGCACAGCCCTCCATGTGCTCGCCAGAGGTAGCCTGACTGCCATTAGGTACCGAGATGAGATCCTCAGACCCCTTGTGAGACCATATGCTGGTGCGGTTGGCCCTGGGTTCCTCCTAATGCAAGACAATGCTAGACCTCATGTGGCTGGAGTGTGTCAGCAGTTCCTGCAAGAGGAAGGCATTGATGCTATGGACTGGCCCCCCCGTTCCCCAGACCTGAATCCAATTGAGCACATCTGGGACATCATGTCTCGCTCCATCCACCAATGCCACGTTGCACCACAGACTGTCCAGGAGTTTGCGGATGCTTTAGTCCATCCCTCAGGAGACCATCCGCCACCTCATCAGGAGCATGCCCAGGCGTTGTAGGGAGGTCATACAGGCACGTGGAGGCCACACACACTACTGGGCCTCATTTTGACTTGTTTTAAGGACATTACATCAAAGTTGGATCAGCCTGTAGTGTGGTTTTCCACTTTAATTTTGAGTGTGACTCCAAATCCAGACCTCCATGGGTTGATACATTTGATTTCCATTGTTCATTTGTGTGATTATGTTGTCAGCACATTCAACTATGTAAAGAAAAAAGTCATAAGAATATTTCATTCATTCAGATCTATGATGTGTTATTTTAGTGTTCCCTTTATTTTTTTGAGCAGTGTATAACAACCTGTGAAAGTGTCCGAGTATCTGGACTACTCACCACTAAGTAGTTGTTTTGTCTTATGTTTGGTTTTGATTATTGTATTGTCTGTTATTGAGATGTGTTGTTGTAAACTGTCTTAAAAGCAATTACAAAACAGCCTAAAAAGCATTCTGATATTTTCATACGTCTTTATTGTGTGTAAACAAACTGAAGAGCGCATCAGCCAGGTTCTTGATCATTGGTATCATTAACATGATCAATATTGTACATAAATATCATGATTAAAACATGATCATTATAATAAATAACATTTTAAAATAACTCACTGCTACTGTAACAGTTCTGTCAAGCAGGGTAACCATCTCAAAGAGCTGTATGCGTAAAATTATGCAATTAATGTGGACATTTCGTGGTTAACTGTTTGTCTATGTAAATTAGGTTTGTGTGCGATTTAAGATTGACACATAGTCCAGAGGTTTAATGGGTTAGTAGGTCATCAAATCAGTAACAACTTTCCAGATTCCATTAAAAAGGGTTGCAAAAATAACCCTATTAAATCAACAAAACAGTTCTCCAAGAATCAGTCATGTAGTGTTATGCACGAGTTCAACAGAATATCTGCTTAGTAATAATTACTCACATGAACAACATATGTACAATTAATTAAAACAAACTAACAAATCTGTAATAAAAAAAATATATATAAACTACCATAATCAGAACCACAGACAAGTTAGTGTTATAGGGTTAGTTTGACTGTTTGAATATGCAGGTAGAGTATTCTCTTCACTGACTTTCCTCACCCTGACAGCATCCCAAATGGTACCCTACTCCCCATTTAGTGCACTACTTTTGCCCAGAGCCATATACGGGCTCTGGACAAAAGGAGTGCTCTATATAGGGAATAGGGTGCCATTTGGGACGTAATCCCAACCTGAAGGACAGCCTCGCCGAGGCACAGGGTCTACAACAACCACAGCCTGCTTCTGTCATCAAGGACTCATTTTGATCATGGAGGGTAGATTTTGCCTGACGACTCAACCCCAATTTAATTCCGCTGCTCTATGGATGCCTCCTGGGCCGTGTCAGTCTGAACCTGCCATCCTAGTCATTTGTGCGGATGTCAAAATGACGTGATTCATATCAGGCCCAACTCATCGGTTTCTGGGACCAATCAGAACAGTCAAAATGTTGACACGTTTTCAAAGGGTCAGGGAGGAAAGCAAATCCCGACTCATTGTGGAGAAGAAACGTTAGATGGGTAGCCAGGCAAAGATGTACTGTAGTTTGACCATAGCTAGGTAGTGGGCACACTTGGCCAAAAGCCTGTTTAACATGGGCAGCACCACTGAGGGCTTTCATCATTTTGAGGCTCTATAGTACAGTGTACATCTATGGGTTACACTGACAGCTTACATCTAAGCTATTAGCTCTGTGTGTGTGTGTAAGAGAGAGAAGGGCTGTGTGTGTCCAGTAAGATTGAACAGCCTCATCTCAAGCTCTCTCTCTCTAACTGGGCTCCCAAGTGGTGCAGCGTCTAAGGCACTGCATCTCAGTGCAAGAGGCGCCACTACAGTCCTTGGTTCGAATCCAGGCTGTATCACATCCGGCCGCGATTGGTAGTCCCATAGGGTGGCGCACAGCGTCATCCGAGTTTGGCCGGGGTAGGCAGTCATTTGTAAATAATAATTTGTTCTTAACTGACTTGCCTAGTTAAATTAAAGGTTAAATAAAAAATAAACCGCTTTTAAGGCTTCCAAGCTACTTTGGATCAAAGACTGACAGTCCCCGATTATGCACCATGACGGGCAAGGGAGGGGAGGGTAACTTGGGTGGCGTTCACTTTGCACTGGCCTCATTTTAGCTTAATTTGCCATTCTAAAACGCTTCAAGGGTTTACCAAAACAAATAAATCATGTAAAATGCCCAAAAACAGAACATGAAATCAGTGTTGCGAAGTAGCAGTCTTTTCCGAGGGTCATGTCATAATTGAAGACTTTCTTCCACTGAGCCATGCCAGGGCCTGAGTGATTAAAAACAGGGAAGGGACAGTAGTTGAACATGTTAAAACTAATTGAACTAGTAATGCAGCAGTCACCCTACTGCTCCTTCGGGGGTAAGTAAATGTTCTTCATCATCCAGTTTGGAAACACATTGAACAGACTAAAGGGAAGGAGGAGGAAAACTTTGTTTTTTAATTTCCAGTTTAAATAAATAATATTTTAAAAGCTCCCCCCCCCTTGCTCCTGCGGGTCTCCTCTCCCCTGTTTGTGTGGCTTTGGGGTGAAGTTTCCCCTAGGTACACATCTAGGAGATCAGCTTCCCATCCCACAATCTTAACCATAGCCATTTAAAGGGGGAAATGCGAAACTGACCCAAGATCAGCATCTAGGGGCAACTTCAACCTACACGTGTGTGTGTGTGTGTGTGTGTGTCTATGTGAAGTTCTGTAGGGGCTCACTAACACGCATGCAGGCCCAGTACAGAGCCCGGCCCAGGGTAAGGAGTACCAGCAGGATCAGCACGGCCCAGGAGGCATAGATACCTCCATATTCCTGGGCCTTCACCCACGTACCAGCCTACAGAGAGAGAGAGAAAGAAAAAGGAGAGCATGTAACATTTTTATTTTTTGCAATGTGTTTAGTGGCGAGATGGGTCCTACAGACACAGAACAGAGTGAGAGAGAACACTTAACAAGGGTTTTTCCTGCTTCATGAAGGGGCTTAGGCAGTGGACATGGCAATGTTTGATACATCTATGATATGGGTTTGTCAAGTAATGGAGAGTGGACAGTAGAGGGTGTACTCACCACCAGCCCAGCAGTGGAGATGCTGAAAAGCAAGCATAGTAGAAAACACCACAAGCTCCGCCTTCGAGGGTACCTCTGACCAATAGAGGAGCTGCATGTCGAAGGGTGTGGCAAAAGAGGTAAAAATGGACTGTAAACATTAAATAGAAAGGGTAATTTTCCTGGAGAAAAATTGTTAGTTGCTGAAGCAAGTCCTACTAATAAAAGGTTGTGTAAGAGTAACAGCTCAGACTTGAGAGGTTGCACACAAGTTAGTAAGGAGCTTATCCTGATGCCTAATGCTACATGCTAATGGTACAGTCATCCAGCCACAACTATGAGCATGTCCTCCGATATAACGTTGCCACCAGCCACCACTGGAGAACATTATTTTTAGCATATTGTATAATCCCTTTTAAATGGACTCCTATTGACTGGGTACTGTGTGGACAGATAGAAACTCACACTTTCTTGCAGTGTGGGCACCTGGCGAGTGTCCTGTCAGTAAACTCTGTCCACTGAAACACATTACAAGACACGTATGTCAATATGATAGAGTATACATCCCAAATAGCACCTTATTGCCTAAATAGCGCACTACTTTTGACCAGAGCCATATGGGTTCTACTCAAAAGCAGTGCACTAAATAAAGAGTAGGGTACCATTTTGGATGCTGTCAGGGTGAGAGGAAACAGTCAGTGAAGAGAATACATACACACTACCTGCATATTCAAAGACACAATCTAACCATTTAACATTAACTTGTCTGTGGTTTTAAATGTGGTAAGTTTGTTTTAATTAATTGTACAGACACACTGGCCAGTTTTAGGTACACCACCCCATTCACGAAAATGGATCGCTCCCAGACAGTGAGTCACATGGCTGTGGCTTGCCATATAAAGCAGACAGACAGACATTCAATTGAATGTTGGAATGGGCAAAACTTTGAGCGTGATATGATCGTCGGTCCCAGGCACGCCGAATCCAGTATCTCAGAAACTGCCGCCCTCCTGGGCTTTTCACTCACAAGTGTCTATGGGTTCCCGAGAATGTTTCGACAAACAAACATCCAGTCAGTGGCAGTCCTGTGGTCGAAAGCAGCTCGTTGATGAGGTCGAAGGAGAACGGCAAGAATCGCGTAAGCCAACAGGCGGGCCATAAACAGACATAACGATGCAGTACGGCATCGTGGAACGCACAACTCGTTGATCCTTGTCACGGATGGGCTACTGCAGCAGACAACCACACCGGGTTCCACTCCTATCAGCTAAAAACAAGAAATGGCTCCAGTGGGCATGCATTCACCAACACTGGACAATTGAGGAGTGGAAAAACATTGAATGGTCCAGCAAATCCCAGTTCCTGTTGCGTCATGCTGATGGCAGAGTCAGGATTTGGTGTAAGCAGCAATCCATGGCCCCATCCTGCCTGGTATCAAAGGTACAGGCTGGTTGCGGTGGTGTACCACTGTCCAATCTGCAGCAACTGCGCGATGCCATCGCGGCAGCTTGGACCGACATCCCTGTGGAATGTTTCCGACTTGTAGAATCCATGCCCGAAGAGTTCAGGCTGTCATGGAGGCAAATAAACTGGCCGGTGTATTTGTTGTTCATGTAAGAGTAAATAATACTAATCAGATTATGTTGCACTCGTGTGCATAGCACTAAATGATTGATTCTTGGATAACTTTTTTTAGTTTGTTGTTGATTTAATAGGGTTATATTTGCAACCCTTATTTTAACTGGAATCTGGAAAGAATTTACACTTATTTGATTACCTAATCACCCAATAAGCCTTAAACTGGACAAAGTTTCCAAATCTTAACCACACACACCTCATTTACCTATAGACACAATCAAACAATTGGGCCCTGGTGCCCTTTTGGCAGGAATACGGTGATATTTGGGATGCAGCCTACTGTATATGATGGCAGTGAGAGAGGTGAGGGAAGGGTCGTACCAAGAAAGTATTGCTGCAGTGTCCACAGGAGACCCGAGCTCCGGCCGGCTGGGGGTCAGGGCTGGCTGGACCAGGGTGGACCGGACCCAGGTTTATTATCCTCTTACTGGGGGAAGACGACCACATAGCTCACTGATCAGTCTACAAGCCAGTATTCCTAGATTTAAATGCAACAGAGCGTTACCATACCTGTCAACTACAATGTTTACATTTAAGTCATTTTAGCAGACGTTCTTTTCCAGAGTCACAGTTAGTGCATTCATGTTTAGAAGGGAAAACAACCTCACAGCACAAGTAGACCCTTATTCGAAATAGCTGCTATCAGCAGAATCAGTGCCAGGATGGCAAAACAGCAACCACATAACTCACTGTTCAGTCTACAAGTCAGTATTCTTAGCTAGGTTTAAATGCTACTGAGCGTAAGTTCCATACAAGTCACCTAACTTATCTGCATTAGGCTATCTGGGTTAGCCTAATGCAGCCATTAAAGGAAAACTCCACCCAGAAACTATCTTTTGGTATTTGTTTCATAAAGGTCCATTATTGATATAGTCCCAAAATGTTTTGCATGTCAACAATCCAGTTTACAAGATATATAACTTTCAAAATAGAGAAAGACAGCCGGTACGAGCCTCCATATGATGCAAATCGCAGCATTAAAAAAATGCATCATACAGGCATTATTTCTGTAGTTTAAATGATATATCTTGACAACTTAGATACACAGGAACACACATTGGGGGACCTGTTGTAATTCATGTCCTACATAGTCCTAGTTCACAGTAATCATTTACTTGTACAGTTGAAGTCGAAGTTTACATACACTTAGGTTGGAGTCATTTAAACTCGTTTTTCAACAACTCCACAAATTTCATGTTAAACTATTGTTTTGGCAAGTCGGTTAGGACATCTACTTTGTGCATGACAAGTAATTTTTCCAACAATTGTTTAGACAGATTTCACTGTATCACAATGGGTCAGAAGCTTACACCCACTAAGTTGACTGTGCCTTTAAACAGCTGGGAAAATTACAGAAAATTATGTCATGGCTTTAGAAGGTTCTGATAGGCTAATTGACATCATTTGAGTCAATTGGAGGTGTACCTGTGGATGTTTTTCAAGGCCTACCTTCAAACTCAGTGCTTTGCTTGACATCATGGGAAAATCTAAAGAAATCAGCCAAGACCTCAGAAAAAAATAAAAATAAATTGTAGACCTCCACAAGTCTAGTTCAGCCGTGAGAGCAATTTCCAAACGCTTGAAGGTACCACGTTCATCTGTACAAACAATCGTACGCAAGAACACCATCCCAACCATGAGGCACAGGGGTGGCAGCATCATGTTGTGGGGTTGCTTTGCTGCAGGAGGGACTGGTGCACTTCACAAAATAGATGGCATCATAAGGACGGAAAATTATGTGGATATATTGAAGCAACATCTCAAGACATCAGTCAGGAAGCTAAAGCTTGGTCGCAAATGGGTCTTCCAAATGGACAATGACCCCAAGCATACTTCAAAGTTGTGGCAAAATGGCTTAAGGACAACAAAGTCAAGATATTGGAGTGGCCATCACAAAGCCCTGACCTCAATCCCATAGAAAATTTGTGGGCATTAAGTGAAAAAGCATGTGCGAGCAAGGAGGCCTACAAACCTGACTCAGTTACACCAGCTCTGTCAGAAGGAATGGGCCAAAATTCACCCAACTTATTGTGGGACACTTGTCGAAGGCTAACCTAAACATTTGACCCAAGTTAAACCATTTAAAAAGGCAATACTACCAAATAGTAATTGAGTGTATGTAAACTTCTGACCCACTGAGAATGTGATGAAAGAAATAAAAGCTGAAATAAATCCCCTCTTTCTTATTCTGAAATTTCACATTTTTAAAATAAAGTGGTGATCCTAACTGACCTAAAACAGGGAATTTTTACCTGGATTAAATGTCAGGAATTGTGAAAAGCTGAGTGTAAATGTATTTGGTTAAGGTGTATGTAAACTTCCGACTTCAACTGTATGTACACATATATATATATATATATATTGACTGAAGTTGCATCTGCTGCTGCCAGGTAATGTTGTTTTTTGAGGGGACAGAATCATTTCTCATGTAACCGTTGTCTGTCTTCCTCCCTCTTTGATTATGTGGCTACATCCCAAATGACAGCCTATTTCCCTATAGTGTATTACTTAATTCCCTATATAGTCCACTATAACCAGGGCCCATCTAGTCAAAAGTAGTGCACTAAATAGTAAATATGGTGCCAATTGGGATGCATCCAGTCTCTCTTCCACACACTCCTTCTCACTCAACCCTCTTCCCTCCCTCTTACCAGTAGGGCCGGGGACAGGCGATCCTCTGGGAGGTGACTTTGCAGATGAGCAGACAGTTACAGGGGCAGCGGACATACTTCTTCCCTGCAGGCGCATTCTTGATGGGCTACAGAGGGAGACAGAGACAAAAGGGGAGGGACACAGAATGGTTAACAAGTTCAATTCCATTTCAAATAAATCCATTGGCAACAGCGCTGGTCCCATGAATCTGTTTATTTTCAAAAAGCTTCCACATGGAATTATAACTTCTCCTAACCTTTTATCTTAAACCTAGGGTCAATTCAGGAAGTAAACTGAAATTCTACATTCAAGTTCAGAGAAGCAATGAGGGAAATTCCAATGTCAGATTACTTCCTGAATTGAAATGGAATTAACCCCGACATGCAGGTTTATGTGGTAGGTCACCCACCCAGCCTGCCCACTGTATACAACTTGTATGACTATGTCTATAGATGTGATGACACTACAGATAGATATGTGTCACCCACCGTAGCCTCGTTGCAGACCCCACACTTGACCACATGCTGGTGGATCTTCCCCTCCACGCTGATGAGGCTCTGACACACTCTACAGCTGATGCCTGGCACGCTGCCACTCTCTGGGGAGGTGAGAGGGGAGTACGGAGGAGGGTCCTCCCCCATAAGCACTGAGGGCTGGGTGGGGCTGGGGAAGGGAGGAAAGCCTGAAATGCAGAGGGGGTTGGGGGGTGAACATGAACGTTTTGGTCAATTAGCAGACACTAATTCAGAGTGATTTACAATCAGTGCATGCAACTAAGGTAGGAAAGACAACCACACCTTAGTCATCGCAAGTAAAACATTCTTCAATAAAGCCCTGATTTCGCTGCTAGTTGCCATGGCACCCTAAGCACAGAGCTCCTATACATTGGTACATATTTATTTTTAAATGCTTTTTTTTTATCAGCCCTTTTGTTTTTGATAACATTGTTTTTATTGCATATATCTGGTGTTTTAGAACCACGGATTTGCAGATTGACTGACAGAATAATACAGATAGAGTAAGTAGTGCACTGAACCATGAAAGGGTTACACGAAAGTACTATTCCGTGTTTTACCTTTTAAATGAGGATTAACAAGATTGAGATTTGAGTCTTGAGTTCCAACAAAAAAGGAGCTTTATTAAAAGGACTGCAGGGGCTTATCTCTGTGTGTGTAGTACTATTATCGCGGAAATATGCAATTGCCATTGTAATATTTCAAAAACAAAGAATTTAAGGTATTATGATGTGAACAAACACCTGTGTCACTGCAACTCATGCCACTGTTCTGATATTTCCGTAGATACAGTAGCCCCTCCCCAGACAACAGTAATTGGTCGACGTCTTATCTTGCAGTAATTATAAGCTTATTGAATGGCCCAAAGCGGTGCCAATCAAATCAGGTGCTTCGGTACACACCTCAAACGAGATTAGCACACTAGCTAGTTAGCGTGAACATACTGGTGGTATATCTTCAAATGGTGATACAAATATTACTGACATGTTTTATTTCTGCATGACACTATAACATAACACGTGGATCATCAGGATATGGTAACTTGCATATTCTGTATTGAGAAATGGATTATAGCGAGGCTAGCTAGTTAAAAATCTTGCAGCAGACAACTAGCTAGCTAGCTCCATGCACACAACTCAACATAGTGTTTTGTTAGTTACATTCGTTTAACTATGATGCCTAAACGATAAATGCATAAAATGCTTTAAGGTTAGAGAAATATTGTGAGCCAACTAAGTTAACTAACCGGCATGCTTGCGTCAACCGCTAGCTGGCTAGCAACCACAATATATTCCCCAGATAATCAGTGCAGACACAACATCGTCGTTACTATGTTTTACCAAATACGCGCTGTTCATGTTCCTAGCTAGACAGCAACTTGGGCTCTGGCTATCTGGAAATCATAGGAACCGATGAGTTGTTAGCTAGCTAACCAGTCGCCTGCCTTGGCTAGGTTGGAGTACATCCATGGCATGTATACTCACTTTGTGGCTTATTTGGTAAACCATAAGGAGCCGAGCCAGGTGACACTCCGCCGTTACCACCCCCAAGACCACCATCTCCGAGATCTGCCAGTAGCGGGGACCTCTCTCCGTCCGCCATACCGAAAGCAAGGCGTGGGGGTAGTAGGACTGTGTAAAGCGATGATATGGAGCCGTTGCGTCTGGGATTGTGCCGGGAAAGTAACGTATGCGTCACATGATCACGAGTTCGCTACTGCGACTCTGTCCGACCATGTACTTACTCCCTCATAACAATTGATCAACACAGCCCACGGCCACAACTACCTTATAATAAAACAATATTGAATAATAACAAACAATAATGGTAAGCTATAGCAAAGAGGGTGTTGGTAAATGTAGCACAATGAGAATAAACCACAAATACACGAGTAACACAGGTTGAATAATTGTATTTCTTGAAATGCAAACAATATTCCATGTAACAGACCAAATATATTCCATGAACAGAGTCAAGACTTTATAATGAAAACCATGGAACTCTAATCCATAGTGGCAGTAATGACAATACCCATCTTTTCTGCTTCATAACAGAAGATGGAAGCTCTGCACTCACCTGTGCACATTCCTACCTACTCCTCTCAACTCAAGCCGTTTACATGCATTGGTAACAAAAGCCTGCATATTTAGGCCAAGCACAGGCACAAAGTCCTTTGTTGGAAATGCAGGAAAAATGTGGTAGTGCAGTTTGTATAATATTGGGTATTCCACCCTAACTTGCTATGTCATTCATTGCAGGTTGCTTTGATCCATGAAGCAGTTCATGGGTAGAGTGACCTCCAGCCCTGTAGAACTGGGCTTTTCCCGCCTGACTGTGTACTGGGTGCGGAAGTTGCAGGCCCAGTTTACTGTCGAGAGAGAAGTAAGGATTTAATGAGTTGGGAGGGGAAAAGAGAGTGAGACAGAGAAATTGTGTTTGTGTCAAACAGACAGTCAGACAGAAGATTTAGTATTTTTATTTAACCAGGCAAGTCGGTAAAGAACAAATTGTTATTTACAATGACGGCTAACCCCACCAAACCCTAACCTGGACCACGCTGGGCCAATTCGCCGCCCAATGGGACTCCCAATAACGGCCAGTTGTGATACAGCCTGGAATCGAACCAGGGTCTGTAGTGATACCTCTAGCACTGAGATACAGTGCCTTAGACCGCTGCGCCACTTGGGAGCCCAAAACTTTCAAACGAAACAACAAGAGCAGATGTGTAGTTTCAACAAGAGTAGCTATTTATTTCCATGAGCACTATTACAAATGATTTTGTTGTTTTAGCCTAGAACATCTATTAGCGAATTCCTATGAATATTATAAGGGGATCAAAGTCTATACATTTGAGCGCTTAGAATTTACACCCAAAAGGTGGAATTGAACCACTCTGCCGATAAGCAGCTACAGGTTTGAAGCCTGCACCTCGGACCACCGATGCTCATCTGGACAAAGGGAGAGGAAAAGAGGGGATTTTCAGTCATGGCTGAGATGTTGTAGATAGAGATAAAACACTTCTCTCCTTATGAAGAAAAAAGAAGCATGAGAGGTCAGCAAATCGTAGCAAAGAGTTTTCTGGCTGTGGATTGATATCCTGGAACTCTTTGCAGAAGGATGACAGGCAAGCAACTTAGAAGTATGGTGTTTGCAGAACAAGGACTTTCTCCTTCACATCCATCCAGGACTATATCTGTTGCTTTGGTGTCTGGCAGTTGGATTTTCACCTGAGGATGGGGAAAAAGTTAATATACAGTACTAGTCAAAAGTTTGGACACATCTACTCATTCAAGGGTTTTTCTTTATTTGGACTATTTTCTACATTGTAGAATAATAGTGAATCAAATCAAATGTTATTTGTCACATGCGCTGAATACAACAGGTGTGGACCTTACAGTGAAATGCTTCCTTACAAGCCCTTAACCAACAATGCAGTTTTAAGAAAAATGAGTGTTAGATAAGTAAAAAAATAGAAAATAAAAGTAACAAATAATTAAAGAGCAGCAGTAAAATAACAATGGCGAGGCTATATACAGGGGGTACCGGTACAGAATCAAGGTGCGGGGCACCGGTTAGTCGAGGTAATTGAGATAATATGTACATTTAGGTAGAGTTAAAGTGACTATGCATAGATAATAAACAGAGAGTAGCAGAAGCATAAAAGAGGGGTCTGGGTAGCCCTTTGATTAGCTGTTCAGGAGTCGTATGGCTTGGTGGTATAAGCTGTTTAGAAGCCTTTTGGACCTAGACTTGGCACTCCAGTACAGATTGCCGTTCGGTAGCAGAGAGAAGAGTCAATGACTAGGGTGGCTGGAGTCTTTGACAATTTTAGGGCCTTCCTCTGACACCGCCTGGTATAGAGGTCCTGGATTGCAGGACGCTTGGTCCCAGTGATGTACTGGGCCGTACGCACTACCCTCTGTCGTTCCTTGCGGTCGGAGGCCGAGCAGTTGCCATACCAGGCAGTGATGCAACGAGTCAGGATGCTCTCGATGGTGCAGCTGTACAACCTTTCGAGGATCTGAGGTCCCATGCCAAATCTTTTCATTCTCCTGAGCGGGAACTGCTTAGCTCAACAGTTTTGTCCTACCCTCTTCACGACTGTCTTTGTGTGTTTGGACCATGATAGTTTGTTGGTGATGTAGACACCAAGGAGCTTGAAGCTCTCAACCTTCTCCACTTCAGACCCATTGATGAGAATGGGGGCGTGCTCGGTCCTCCTTTTCCTGTAGTCTACAATCATCTCCTTTGTCTTGATCACATTGAGGGAGAGGTTGTTGTCCTTGCACCACATGGCCAGGTCTCTGACCTCCTCCATATAGGCTGTCTCATTGTTGTCGGTGATCAGGCTGTTGTGTCATTGGCAAACTTGATGATGGTGTTGGAGTCATGCCTGGCCATGCAGTCATGAGTGAACAGGGAGTACAGGAGGGGACTGAGCATGCACCCCTGAGGGGCCCCCGTGTTGAGTATCAGTGTGGCGGATGTGTTGTTACCTACACTTACCACCTGGTGTTCCTGGGCACAGGGACTATGATGGTCTGCTTGAGGGATAGGTTGAGTCTTGAGGGATTGATAGACCCTATCCCTCAGATAGGTTGAAAATGCCAGTGAAGACACTTGCCAGTTGGTCATCGCATGCTCGGAGTACATGTCCTGGTAATCCGTCTGGCCCTGCAGCCTTGAGAATGTTGACCTGTTGAAAGGTCTTACTCACATCGACTACAGAGAGCGTGATCATACAGTCGTCCGTAACAGCTGAAGCTCTGATGCATGTTTCAGTGTTACTTTCCTCGAAGCGAGCATAGAAGTAATTTAACTCATCTGGTAGGCTCGTGTCACTGGGCAGCTCGCGGCTGTGCTTCCCTTTTAAGTCTGTAATAGTTTGCAAGCCCTGCCACATCCAACGAGCATCGGAGCCCGTGTAGTACGATTCAGTCTTAGTCCTGTTTTGACGCTTTGCCTGTTTGATGTTTCGTCGGAGGGCATAGCGGGATTTCTTATAAGCTTCCGGGTTAGAGTCCCGCTCCTTGAAAGCAACAACTCTACCCTTTAGCTTCGTGTGGATGTTGCCTGTAATCTATGGCTTCTGGTTTGGGTATGTACATACACCTTAGCCAAATACATTTAAACTCAGTTTTTCACAATTCCTGACATGTAATCCTAGTAAAAAATTCCCTGTCTTAGGTCAGTTAAGATCCCCACTTTATTTTAAGAATGTGAAGTGTCAGAATAATATTAGAGATAATGATTTACTTCAGCTTTTATTTCTTTCATCACATTCCCAGTGGGTCAGAAGTTTACATACACTCAATTAGTATTTGGTAGCATTGCCTTTAAATTGTTTAACTTGGGTCAAACGTTTTGGGTAGCCTTCCACAAGTTTCCCACAATAAGTTGGGTGAATTTCAGCCCATTCCTCCTGACAGAGCTGGTGTAACTGAGTCAGGTTTGTAGGCCTCCTTGCTCACACACGCTTTTTCAGTTCTGCCCACAAATTTTTGATAGGGTTAAGGTCAGGGCTTTATGATGGTCACTCCAATACCTTGACTTTGTTGTCCTTAAGCCATTTTGCCACAACTTTGGAAGTATGCTTGGGGTCATTGTCCATTTGGAAGACATATTTGCGACCAAGCTTTAACTTCCTGACTGATGTTGCTTCAATATATCCAGATAATTTTCCGTCCTCATGATGCCATCTATTTTGTGAAGTGCACCAGTCCTTCCAGCAAAGCACCGCCACAAGATGATGCTGCCATCCCCGTGCTTCACGGTTGGGATGATGTTCTTCAGCTTGCAAGCCTCCCCCTTTTTCCTCCAAACATAGCGATGGTCATTATGGCCAAACAGTTGTATTTTTGTTTCATCAGACCAGAGGACATCTCTCCAAAAAGTACGATATTTGTCCCCATGTGCAGTTGCAAACCGTAGTCTGGTTTTTTATGGCGGTTTTGGAGCAATGGCTTCTTCCTTGCTGAGCGGCCTTTGAGGTTGTCCATATAGGACTTGTTTTGCTGTGGATATAGATAATTTTGTACCTGTTTCCTCCAGCATCTTCACAAGGTCCTTTGCTGTTGTTCTGGTATTGAGTTGCACTTTTCGCACCACAGTGCGTTCATCTCTAGGAGACAGAACGCGTCTCCTTCCTGAGCGGTATGACGGCTGTGTGGTCCCATGGTGTTTATACTTGTGTAGTATTGTTTGTACAGATGAACGTGGTACCTTCAGGCGTTTAGAAATTGCTCACAAGGATGAACCAGACTTGTGGAGGTCTACAATTTTTTTTTCTGAAGTCTTGGCTGATTTCTTTTGATTTTCCCATGATGTCAAGCAAAGAGGCACTGAGTTTGAAGGTAGGCCTTGAAATACATCCACAGGTACACCTCCAATTGACTCAAATGATGTCAATTAGCCTATCAGAAGCTTCTAAAGCCATGATGTCATGATGTCTGGAATTTTCCAAACTGTTTAAAGGCACAGTCAACTTAGTGTATGTAAACTTCTGACCCACTTGAATTGTGATACTGTGAATTATAAGTGAAATAATCTGTCTGAAACAATTGTTGGAAAAATTACTTGTGTCATGCACAAAGTAGATGTCCTAACCGACTTGCCAAAACTATAGTTTGTTAACAAGAAATTTATGGAGTGGTTGAAAAACGAGTTTTAATGACTCCAACTTAAGTGTCTGTAAACTTCCGACTTCAACTGTACGTACGGTCACTGTGGGGACAACATCAACGATGCTCTTATTGATGAAGCCAGTGACTGATGTATTATTTATGAAGCCAGTGACTGATGTGGTGTACTCCTCAATGCCACCCAAAGAATCTCAGGAACATATTCCAGTCTGTGCTAGGATAACAGTCCTGTAGCTTAAGATCTGCTTCATCTGACCACTTCTTTATTGACCAAGTCACTGGTGCTTCCTGCTTTAGTTTTTGCTTGTGAGCAGGAATCAGGAGGATATAATTGTGGTCAGATTTGCCAAATGGAGGGCGAGGGAGAGCTTTGTACGTCTCTGTGTGTGGAATAAAGGTGGTCTAGAGTTTTTTTCCGTCTGGTTGCACATTTAACATGCTGGTGGAAATGAGGTAAAACAGATGTAAGTTTCCCTGCATTAAAGACATCACAACTATGAAATAACACATATGGAATCATGTAGTAACAAAAAAAGTGTTAAACAAATCAAATTAGATTTTTCAAAGTAGCCACCCTTTGCCAAACACACACAGAAAGTGTACACAAGCGAGCCAACAACAAACACAATGATCAGTGAGACGTGGTAACTGTCTTGTCTTGAATGTTGTTTTATTTTTCTTGACGACTGCAAACTTGTCTATGTCTCAAATGGCACCTTATTCTCTATATAGTGCACTACTTTTGACCAGGCCCCATAGGGCTCTAGTCAAAAGCAATGCACTATGTAGGGAATAGGATGCCATTTGGGATGTACATACTTAGGCTGTGGCCGGCTGTCTGTGAGGTCATCAATCTGCCATCACTCTGTCACCTCCTCCTCATTCCAGATGGCATTACTGTCCTTCTTTGCACAGTCTTGTATACCTCCAAAATGGCACCCTAGTTCCATACCTCCAAAATGGCACCCTAGTTCCTATGTAGTGCACTACTTTTGACCAGAGCCCTATGGGTCCCAGTCAAAAGTAGTGCCCATAAGGAATGGGGTGCCTTTTTGTCACTTAAGAGGTTGTTATTGCCCTGATATAAGCCATTTTGGTAAGTTGGTCAACCATTGTTTGTAAGTGCAGTGATAAAATACTGTGTAAAACAATGAATTTGAAGAATGTATGTTTGTTAGTTAGCTAGCCAGCCATTCCATAAATGTTTCAAATTAACTGCCAATATGCCAACATTTTATTCAAACAATGCCCTTCAATCCAGTCATACACTGGCTGAAATCAGTGATAGGCCATCAGACTGCTAAAGCAATCACTAACTCGGAGAGGCTGCTGCCTACATTGAGACCCAATCACTGCCCACTTTAATAAATTAATTACTAGTCACTTATACAATGCACTCTAAATAATGCCACTTTAATCATGTTTACATATCTTACATTACTCATATCACATGTATATACTGTATTTTATACCATCTATTGCACCTTGCCTATGCCGCTCGGCCATCGCTCATCCATATACTTACATGTACATATTCTCATTCACCCCTTTAGATTTGTGTGTATTAGGTAGTTGTTGGGGAATTGTTCGATTACTTGTTAGATATTACTCCTCTGTTGGAAGTAGAAGCACAAGCACTTTACTACACTTGCATTAACATATGCTAACCATGTGTATGTGACAAATACATTTTGATTTGACTTAAATTGTAAATGAAACAAGTACTGATATTGTATCATGTAGCCTAATAACACTCACAGCTCTACAATAAAACAATAATTGAGAAATGTATGGTCTGTTTCCGTAGATTTTAGATGCTATTTATACAGAAAAATGGCATAAAACCCATTTAACTGTATAAGGATATGACAATATTATGTTTGTTATTAAATAGAAATATTGTCAATTACACAATTTCTGATATAACACCTGCCTTACTTTTATTTTCCTGCATAAGTAAAATCAGGAAATGCATCACCTATGCCTCTACTGCCATTCATTCCTAATTTAGACTGGTTTTGGATTTCTCCCAAACAATGGCTCCTATTTTCCCCGCATTCTGGAACCTTTATGGTTTATGACATAGCCCCTCTAGTAATTGAATAGAATCTCTATGGTTTTAGCAGCTTATCTCAATGATGAACGTTAGCAATGCCTTACCTTACAATCATCTTCATCATCCTCGTCCTGCGTGGATAAGAGGGCAGAGAGGTCTTGTAGATTCTGGAATTATGCCCCCCCCCCCCCCCCCACATTTGTGAAATAATTCACGTGCTCGAGCAAAGGCTCCCTGGCAAAGTCAGTTACTGCTAGCATGTTGTAACAAACAATATCGCTTGATACTTACATTCTCGAGCTAAACTTGATGGCTAATATCACCTCAGTGTACCTAAAATAGGCGAATCAACTTTGTCTAAACAAAATACGTTCACAGCGACACCGTAATGTGCCAGTCCCAAAAACGGGGAATGTGTTGGTCGTATTGCTGTTTCCTGGGAGACGGTTGCTCAGATTTTTGTCGATGCCATGGAGACCGTGACGACGTCATCTCCTTTTAGACGAGTGGGAGTGGCGAGAAGCATAGAACGATACTAATTACGTTCTAATTATATGAGTAAAATTGAACATGTCAGACTGGCACTCGTACTCAGATCTGAAATGATAGGATAGGTGACGCAAATACCATATTTGTTAAACGTATTATTTTCAGATATACAGGAGTGCTTATGAATTCTTGGGAATTCAGCACACCTCTCTTTGAGCCTCTGGTCCTCAGATTTCATTTGACTCTCTGGTCCTCAGAATTCATCCTCTCGTCTCCCATGTTCTTCTCTCTCACTGGGTTGTCACTTGCTACTACAGCCACAATGTCAACATTGGCTATATCATAAAAATGAATGAAAACAAAAACTTTTTGGACTTAATTTAAGGTTAGCAGTGTGGTTAGGGTTAGTTTTCAAATCATATTTTAAGAATAGAAATTGTACAAATAGGTGGTGTTTTGCCATAATTCTAACTTTGTGGCTGTGGTAACTAGTGATGACCATCTCCCTGAACATGACACTGTTGCCTAAGAAACAGCGGGGACCCCTCACTGTGCCAGTCAACAGGCCTGAGCTCTTCAGTTCCATCGTGAGGACAAGATAGGGATTTCATCCTAGGGATTGGTGAACTGGTACACTAGTCTCTTCTCACAGATGCTGTGCCACATTGAGTGAACTGGCAACATCTGATTTGTCAAGTATTGCCAATAGTCTCTAACCCAGATTGTCTCACACAAAACAAATTGTTGGACAAATGGATAGACAGAAGTGAAATTGTTCAGTGAAACAGTATACCCCAAAGGATTAACAGTGAAAAAGTACAATAAAGACCACATTGATAAAAGTGAGGGTCAAAGATGAAGAAAGTTGGTGTGGAATATAGTTTATTAATTCTTATAGAATGAATTTTTCAATATTAAAAATGCTCACAAATGTACACAGCAGCAGAAGCAGGAGGTTTGGCTGAGCTGAGCAGGACATTGTTGTGCTTAAATCCTATGAGGCTGGCAAAATAAGATATTTCATTGTGCTACTTAAGCGCACTGAAACATTCCCAAGAGAGCAAATGCTTGGTTTTATCTCAAAACTTGTCAGATGACTACTTCCACTACTCACCCTATTGGGATGGGGTCAGTGAAAAGCTACAGTACTTGTGATGTGAACATTTAAGTGAACACAGAAATGATTTTACATCTATTAGAGTCACAAAACGGAGGTTGTTTTAACATCATCCATTCTTAATGTACACGTCTATATATATATTTTAAAACAATCCTTGTTTTGTTTTTGAGATACAGATTTAGAGATACCATTTCAATCTATTCCTTTGTATCCTCTATACACGTTAAAGTGAAAAACATACGTGGTCTCTTCTATCACACTATCCCATTGTCTGTAATACATCTTTCCTTTTTAAACATTGTCTCTCCCATTCAGCCAACACATGACATGCTTCTCTTTCTGCCTCTGAACATTCCAGAATGTTCCAAAACAAGCTGCTCTTTCTGTGTCTCTGAACATTTCAGTATCCTACCTGGCTGAACATCCTATTTCCTGACTAAGAATTGTCAATACTTAATTCTTTGAAATAACAGTGTATTAACTAATATCATGTATATTGGCAGAGGTGATTAGAACAATAACAATAAAATATATAATATAATTCTAGTGTAGCACAGACACTCGTGGTAAGAATTAAATATCATAAAGACAAAATGTAATTGATATAATTTGTCATTTCTAGTCAGTGTTATTAAACAAAGCAATGAAGTAGCCTTTTTAAACCACCCATCTCTCCCTTGGTAACAAATGTTCTATAGCTGTATATTATACATGAGCTAAAAATCATTTACAGTAATGTAGTTGTGGGTCCTCCTGTCATGACATTGATTGAAAGTATGTCCCAAATGGCAGCCTATTCCCTATATAGTACAGGGCTTTGGTCAAAAGTAATGCACTGTATAGGGGATAGGGTGCCATTTTGGAACTCTACCAGATCTACTTTAGGCCTCTGATTCTGACTGGTCGGTGGTGACACAACCATTCAACTCTCCTGGTCCTGACTGCTCTTGTATTCTAGTGATCTCTCCGACAATAAATGTGGGACCAACAACCCCTCCTTTTCCATTGTCTAGCTGCTTTCCTGATTGGTTGGTCAGAGAAGATCCTTCCCATTTCTCTTCATCCAGTTTACTGGAGATCGACCAATACAGATGAGCCTCCAATCGGGCCGCAGCCAATGAGAGTTCGTGCGCTGAGCAGGAGGGTGTGTCCACCTAAGGGAAAAATAGGTATGAGCTGCAGTTATCAGACACAACTCGAAAGAAGACTTTCAAAATCAGGGTAAAATAATTTGTGACATGACAAGAGTAAAAGAGGAAACACACCAGAGGGGCAAACGGTTCAACTGTATTGTTTTGTTCTAGTGGTAGTGATGCACATAGCCAGGTACATGATTAAAAGCAGCGGTTTATTTCCACATGTTGAATCGCCACCGCATCCAGCATGTGATCGCTAACACTTATTTATTTATTTTACCTTTATTTAACTAGGCAAGTCAGTTAAGAACAAATTCTTATTAACAATGATGGCCTATCCTGGACAAACTCAGACGACACTGGGCCAATTGTGCGCCGCCCTATGGAACTCCCAATCACGGCCAGATGTGATTCAGCCTGGATACGAACCAGGGACTATAGTGACGCCTCATGCACTGAGATGCAGTGCCTTAGACCGCTGCACCACTCGGGAGCCCCAACACACCGCGGCCCTTGCTGCTTTCAGCCTTTACTCTTTCTGGAGTGTTGTGTGTTTGTGTGTTCTTACCTCTAAGGTTTGATGGAAGGCGCCATAGTCGATGTCAAAGAACCCTTCGGCCAGTGACATCATAGGGCTGAACCTGTGACCCCACTGGACCTCATCTGCCAGGTAAGAGCTCCGTGCCTGGCACGTCATACCTGGGGGCACACACACACACCCACCCCCATAGTGAGAACACATACTGTATTAACCTTCCCTGGCAGCTCACCTTCAGCTACTATGATGACTAAGCAAATATTTTCTCAGTGGGCAGTGAAGTCACTTCCACTTTCAAAGCATGGTGCACCCATAGCTTTCATATAATTCACTGTGTGTGTGTGTGTGTGTGTCTGCAGGATCTCTGTGTGTGCACCACACTATACAACAGTCTCATAATAGATCATGAGAACATGATCATGGACTAACCAGTGGCCTCCACCATTCCCTCCAGGATGACGACCATTTCGAAGTCGTCTTTCTCCAGCTGGCCTTGAGACATGTCCCAGAAGGGCGAGTGGTGGTCAATCTCGTGGGAGATGACCAGTGGAGACACCAGGAACAGGCGGTCGTCCCCTGTCTCAAAACCGACACTGATGTCTGTCTGGTCCAGAGGGATAAACTCACCTGGAGAGGCGGGCGAGAGGGGGAGAGAGGGAGCACGAGAGAGCAGGTGAGAAGTGACTTATAAGACCTTCAGGGCTAGGTTTTCAGTCCAGGACTAGGATTAATCTGTGACCAGGAAATATGCATATACTGTACCAGTAAAACGTTTGGACACAACTACTCATTCAAGGGTTTTTATTAAATTTGACTATTTTCTACATTGTAGAATAATAGTGAAGACATCAAAACTATGAAATTACACAAATGGAATCATGTACAAAACAAAAAAGTGTTAAACAAATCAAAATATATTTGAGATTCTTCAAAGTAGCCACCCTTTGCCTTGATGATAGCTTTGCACACTCTTGGCATTCTCTCAACCAGCTCAATCATGAGGTAGTCACCTGGAATGCATTTCAATTAACAGGTGTGCCTTGTTAGAAGTTCATTTGTGGTATTTCTTTCCTTCTTGATGCGTTTAAGCCAATCAGTTGTGTTGTGACAAGGTAGGGGTGGTATACAGAAGATAGCCCTATTTGGTAAAATACCAAGTCCATATTATGGCAAGAACAGCTCAAATAAGCAAAGAGAAATGACAGTCCATCATTACCTTAAGACATGGAGGTCAGTCAATGTGGAAAATGTCAAGAACTTTTAAAGTTTCTTCAAGTGCAGTCGCAAAAACCATCATGCGCTATGATGAAACTGGCTCTCATGAGGACCGCCACAGGAAAGGAAGACCCAAAGTTACCTCTGCCGCAGAAGATAAGTTCATTTGAGTTAACAACCACAGATTGCAGCCCAAATAAATGCTTCACAGAGTTCAAGTAACAGACACATCTCAACATCAACTGTTCAGAGGAGACTGCGTGAATCAGGCCTTCATGGAAAATAATTCTGCAAAGAAACCACTACTAAAGGATACCAATAAGAAGAAGAGACTTGCTTGGGCCAAGAAACACGAGCAAAGGACATTAGACCGGTAGAAATCTGTCCTTTGGTCTGATGAATCCAAATTTGAGATTTTTGGTTCCAACCACCATGTCTTTGTGAGACGCAGAGTAGGTGAACGAATGATCTCGGCATGGTGTGGTTCCCAACCGTTCCGATCTCGGTGTGGTTCCCAACCGTGACGCATAGTGGAGGAGATGTGATGGTGTGGGTGTGTTTTGCTGGTGACACTGTCAGTAATTTCTTTAGAATTTCAAGGCACACTTAAACAGCATGGCTACCACAGAATTCTGCAGCGATATGCCATCCCATCTGGTATGCGCTTAGTGGGACTATAATTTGCTTTTCAACAGGAAAATGACCCAAAATACACCTCCAGGCTTTTACCAAGAAGGAAAGTGATGGAGTGCTGCATCAGATGACCTGGCCTCCACAATCACCCAATTTCAACCAAATTGAGATAGTTTGGGATGAGTTGGACCACAGAGTAAAGGAAAAGCAGCCAACAAGTGCTCAGCGTATGTGGGAACTCCTTCAAGACTGTTGGAAAAGCATTCCTCATGAAGCTGGTTAAGAGAATGCCAAGAGTTTGCGAAGCTGTCATCAAGGCAAAGGGTGGCTATTTGAACAATCTCAAAATATATTTTGATTTGTTTAACACTTTTTTGGTTACTATATGATTCCATATGTGCTATTTCATAGTATTGATGTCTTCACTGTTAGGTTATAATTCTCAGAGTAAAAACTCGACGGACAATATGAAAGCTTAAACCAAGTTAATTCTTCCCAGAAGATCAATACAGCTGCATTAGACAAAAACCTTTTCACACAAGCAGTGATATTTAACCCTTTCTCCTAGGCTGTCTCCTCCTACACATTTTATTTTTACTGCTAGGCAGGACACGACGTGATACAGGCCATAAAAGTTTATTTCTCCCTTAACGTGAACTCACCTGATCTCACTAATCCAAGGCTCACTCCCCTTATCAATGCCTGTCACATGTGATCGCTTTCCCTACACGCAGTACATTCCAAGCATAATTGCCCCCACCATATACTTTCCTCCTACAGATAGCCGAGGGGCTACACCAGAGGTTAAGGGTTTTAGCACCCCTCATTTCTCTATTACAACTAATGATTAATAAGGATTTAAAGTTCATAAATCCAAACCTATCCTCATTATTATTCTACAATATAGAAAATAGTAAAAATAAAGAAAAACGCTTGAATGAGTAGGTGTTCTAAAACTTTTGACCGGTAGTATATATCAGTGCCTTCAGAAAGTATTCATACCCCTTGACTTGAAAGCGGATCACGGTTCTACAGAGATATCTCTCCCTCCTGCAGAGGGGAGAGGTATAGAGGGATTGATGGAGGGGGGGGGGGGACTGTTTGGGACTGGAATGTCTGTTTGGGCCTTATGGAGAATCTACCTCAGAACTGTAACATGCAATAAATGGACTTTGTGACGTTATATTTCATCAGCCAAAATGGTGGTGACAATTATAAATGTAATATGAATGTTGGTTTTGTTATGTTATTAAAAGTTAAATGAAGACCTTATAACAAAAACATTCTAACTTGAAGAGTTTTCATAATGCGTATGTGATGTTTACAAACTTTGTTGTGTAGAAAATATCCAGATGAAAGAGAATGTTTTAGTGACGATAAGACTGTGATTTTAGTTGTCTAAACGAGATCATAGCAATTTATAATACCTTGCCTCGTAACTAGCTACGCCCCAGGGAACCCAGAGAGCGTGTCATAAAGATGGGAATGCCCTTCCTACCCTGGGGTATAAAACATGCTGCAGCCAAGGTTTATGACTAGTCGTGACCCCGAAACGCAACACGAGGTTGAAAACATTACATAAGGTCCCAAAGTTGACAGTGCAGCAAAACCCAAATGAGGTCGAAGGAATTCCCAGCGGAGCTCTGAGACAGGATTGTAAAAACGTTTTTATAACATTTTGCTAATTCTTATGTAAATATCACATAAGTATTCAAACCCGTTACTCAATAATTTGTTGCACCTTTGGCAGCGATTACAGCCTCGAGTCTTCTTGACTATGACGCTACAAGCTTGGCACACCTGTATTTGGGGAGTTTATCCAATTCTTCTCTGCAGATTTCCTCTGTCTTGTCCTGAAGCCACTCCTGCGTTGTCTTGGCTGTGTGCTTAGGGTCGATGTCCTGTTGGAAGGTGAACCTTCGCCCCAGTCTGAGGTCCTGAGCGCTCTGGAACAGATGTTCTTCAAGGATCTCTCTTTACTTTTCTCCGGTCATCTTTCTATCGATCCTGACTAGTCTCCAAGTCCCTGCAGCTGAAAAACATCCCCACAGAATGATGCTGCCACCACCAGGCTTCACCATAGAGATGGCATTGGCCAGGTGATGAGCAGTGCCAGGTTTCCTCCAGATGTGACGCTTGGCAAAGAGTTCAATCTTGGTTTCATCAGACCAGATAATCTTGTTTCTCATGGTCTGTGAGTCCTTTAGGTGCCTTTTGACAAACTCCAAGCGGGCTGTCATGTGACTTGTAATGAGGAGTGGCTTCTGCCTGGCCACTCTACCATAAAGGCCTGATTGGTGGAGTGCTGCAGTGATGGTTGTCCTTCTGGAAGGTTCTCCCATCTCCACAGAGGAACTCTGGAGACCTGTCAGAGTGACCATCTGGTTCTTGGTCACCTCCTTGACAAAGGCCCTTCACCCCAGATTGCTCAGTTTGGCCAGGCGGCCAGCTCTAGGAAGAGTCTTTGTGGTTCCAAACTACTTCCATTTAAGAATGATGAAGGCCACTGTGTTCTTGGGGACCTTCAATGCTGCAGAATTGTTTTGGAACCCTTCCCCAGATCTCTGCCTCGACACAATCCTGTCTCGGAGCCCTACGGATAATTCCTTCGACCTCATGGCTTGGTTTTTGCTCTGACATGCATTGTCAACTGTGGAACCTTATATAGACAGGTGTGTGCCTTTCCAAATCATGTCCAATCAATTGAATTGACCACAGGTGGACTCCAATCAAATCGTAGAAACATCTCAAGGATGATCAAAGGAAACAGGATGCACCTGAGCTCAATTTTGAGTCTTATAGCAAAGGGTTTGAATACTTACTTAAATAAGGTATTTCAGTTTTTTCATTTCAATAAATGTTCAAACATTTCTAAAAACCTGTTTTTACTTTGTCATTATGGGCTATTGTGTGTAGAATAATGAGAAAAATATATAATTTAATCAATTTTAGAATAATGCTGTAACGTAACAAAATGGAAAAAGTAAAGGGGTCTGAATACTTTCCAAAAGCTTCCATAATATACAGAAACAGATTATGTGAAAAGATATACCTGCATCCCAAATGGTACCCTATTCCCCATACAGTGCACTACTTTTGACCAAAAGTAGTGCACTATATAGGGAATAGGGTGCTATTTGGGATACAGACCCTGTATGGCGATGGATGGTATGTTAGCCTCACCTTCCTGAGTCTGTTTAGACTTGATGAGTTTGGCCCTCATGTTGGCCCCTACAATGTGGGAGCTGCGCAGGTCCCCCACCCGGAACATCAAACACAGTTTGTCATCTCTCAGAGAGATCACTGCATTCTTAGAAAAAACCAGGGTCTCCGCTCGCTTATTGGGCTGAGAGATCTTCACAAACATACAGCCCACCTGATCAAAAGATGAAGAAAAAGATTACTTAAAGGCCCAGTGTAGTCAAAAAGTGATTTCCTGTGTTTTATATACACTGAGTGTACAAAACATTAGTAGCACATGCTCTTTCCATGACATAGACGGACCAGGTGAATCCAGGTGAAAGCTATGATCACTTATTGATGTCGCCTGTTAAATCCTCTTCAATCAGTGTAGATGAAGGGAAGGAGACAGGTTAAAGAAGGATTTTTAAGGCTCGAGACAACTGAGACGCGGATTGTATAGTGTGCCATTCAGAAGGTGAATGGGCAAGACAAAATATTTAAGTGCCTTTGAACGAGGTATGGCTATTAGGTGCCAGGCGCACTGGTTTGAGTTAGTAAAGAACTGCAATGCTGCTGTTTTTTTCATGCTCAACAGTTTCCCGTGTGTATCAAGAATGGTCCACCACCCAAAGGACATCCAGCCAACTTAACACAACTGTGGGAAGCATTGGAGTCAAAATGGGCCAGCATCCCTGTGGAACACCTTTGAAGGCTTGTAGTCCATGCCCCAACGAATTGAGGCTGCAAAAGGGGGTGCAACTCAATATTAGGAAGGTGTTTCTACTGTTCTGTTCACTCAATGTATATTTCCACACTATGAGCAGTGGTGCAGTGGTGCCTGGAGACGTGGGTATACTTCTCAAATTTAGCCCCAAAAACGGCCAGCCCAGTGAAGGAAAGGTGCCCTGTGTGAAAAATTTAAAAAATGACAAATAGTGACATACACTCTGAATGACCTAAAATGATAAATCCCATATTGGTCTTTCACAGCCAGGCCAACCCAAGCAATACTGTGCAAGTAGGCAACAGGAGGTTGGTGGCACCTTAATTGGGGAGGAATGGCTGGAGCAGAATCAGTGTAATGGTATCAAATACGTCAAACACATGGTTTCCATGTGTTTGATGCCATTCCATTTGCTCCGTTCCAGACATTATTATGAGCCATCTTCCCCTCAACAGCCTCCACTGATTTTGTAGGCTAATAGCGGCCTACTATTGAAATAGAGACTATCAACTGAGTCAGATACTCACAGATTTTCACATTTTTAAAGGTTTTCGCTCTCAATGTTACACTTTTTAATATAGAAAAAAACCTCAATTGGATGTTCTTTGTCCACAACAATGTTTAAACCACAACCACAAATCTAAGAAATGTACATTTTTGATTGTAGTTAGGCCTACCATTTAATTCAACTGTGCAGGCATGTAGCACTGTTGTTTGGTTTGCTGTGTTTCTGTAGCGCACATGAGAGGGAGTTTGCAAAACACATGGTCACTGGTTTGATGCAAACAATCACAATATGATTCTGCCAGCACCACCCCAACATCAACATAAGGTACTGTAGGTGAAAATTGCACGTTTCTATGTTTTGTAGTAAAAAAAGATAGAGAAAGATGTGTTTCCAATGACATCATCGGTGTGAGTCGTGTGATTTCTATGTTTTGTAGTAAAAAAAGATAGAGAAAGATGTGTTTCCAATGACATCATCGGTGTGAGTCGTGTGATTTTAACCAATTATGAATAGGCATTGCCTACTAATTTCCTCCTAATTACCTCCTAATTGGTTGATGATCTCATTGAAAACACTTATTGTCCTCTTATCTTTTTTTACTACAAAGCATAGAAATGCGCCATTTTCACATATGAAGTTAACATTTTAAGTTTCCCTTTAACATTTAATTGAGAAGGTTTTTGTAAAAGCCTGTGAGGTACTTAATTGTTACCCAGAAATGATTTGAAATTCAACCTTAAGAGTCTATTAATGCACGTGAGTCAATCTAAGAAACATAACAAAAACAAATCCTTCAAAATCCGTCAGTTTAAGCTAGAGATACTGTATCAGGTTTTTTGCATGGGCTGTGTCTCAATCCACAGCATCTGCCTATGTCGGCCTTCTGCAGTGGAAGGTGACCCAGCTTCAGCTGTGTTTGTCAGACAATGAGACATGGTGTTATCCGTTTTGCTCTACGACGCCCACAAGTGTCACAGGACTCGTCTTAAGTCGGTAACGCTGATGTGCCAACTTCTGTCTGTAGCGTCCAAACTTTTTGAGCTACAAACTAATAGGACCCCACTATGGAAAGGGGAGACTCTCACGAACACGATGTTGTTCTCCATTTTGAAGGAAACCCATACAAATGAATGGAAGTATGGAGGTAGTTTTGTACCACCAAAATAAGGGGTTAAATATGTGTCCAAAAAAATAAAATATTTTCTGAGCTTGCTAATATCTCCTAGATATCAGACAGACATTTCAAAACCTTATTCCTTATTATACTTTGACTGTCTTTTTGACTATTTATGAATGTGTTATTCAATGCGTATCTATGGGCTATAGTAGTGAAGGCAAAGTTCAATATTCTACTAAATAATTTTGATAAAAATCTGAAATAATTTTGATAAAATATAACACGATCCATGGTATAACTATCTTAAAACAATTCCATATGTTAGTTTAGTACACACACCCCCCACACACAACCTACGTGTTGTGATAATTGCATTGTTTACTCTATAACCTGTTAGTTCATATGCCTTGCCACTGTGATATATAGGCCTAAGGCGAAGAAAATAAGAAGACACCGTGGAAGAATAAAGTCAACCATACCTTTGTTTCATCACAAAACCGGAGAGCAACCTCTGTCCAGTGGAGTCCACAAAGCATATTGCATGTGACAAACAGTTAATGTTCCTGACATTTTCGGACTGCTAAACAACTATTGATTTAGAACCATAGGGAATTCCCACAAGTCACAAAGAAAACAGAAGAAAACAGCTAAAAGATACCAAAAACAATTTAGTCTAATTAACGTAAGCTAAATATGATGTGGCTGTCCATGTTTCTGATTTCTGTGTGTGTGTGTGTGTTCGTGCAAGTAGAAAAACTCACTCTAATTGTAGAGAAACGCCAATGCCATCCTCCTCCATTTCATGTTGATGAAACGGTCTATGACTCTGTCATACAGTACACGGTTTTAGTTTTTGTTGTTCTAGGCTACATGCTTGCTCGCTAGCCTAGCTTTCTTTCATGGGCAACAATGAGCCAGCTAGCTAACATTAGCCTTCTACATCTAGTTACATACTGAATTTCCATCCTCTCAGGCCAGGGGTAACCAACGTTATAATCATTAGCCAGTACGGAGAATTAATTATAACTCCACAAGTCCAAATCCCTAACTCATGGCTAATTTTGGAAAGGGACCATGTTAGCTAGGTAGCTAGCCACCAGAGGACAGCAACACAACGAGATGTGTGTTTCAAGTGTTTCTGTCAATGACATTTTGCTTTTGATGTGACTGGTGTGAAGCCAAATCCAAACTGTCTTCCCTTGACACTTTTTTTGTGCCAGGACCATTCACAGTTGAGCTCATTCAGTTTAGCTTAACTCTGATTGGCTATTATTTAATTTTAAAAATTATCAAGGGACACCAAATGCTCATTGGCTTCCCTTGCATTCAATGTTATGCTTTCATGCTTTTGTTATGCTGTCATGCTTTCCACCTGGCTACCCCTACCCCGGCCAACATCTCAGCACCCCCTGCAGCAACTTGTCCAAGCCCCACCCCACAGCTTCTCCTTCACCCAAATTCAGACAGCTAATGTTCTGAAAGAGCTGCAAAATCTGGATCCCTACAAATCAGCTGGGCTAGACAATCTGGACCCTCTCTTTCTAAAATTATCCGCCGTAATTGTTGCAACCCCTACCTATTACTAGCCTATTCAACCTCTTGTTCGTATCGTCTGAGATACCCAAAGATTGGAAAGCTGCCGCGGTCATCCCCTTCTTCAAAGGGGGAAACATTCTAGACCAAAACTTATAGACCTATATCCAACCTGCTCTGCTTTTCTAAAATCTTCGAAAGTCAAGTTAACAAACAGATCACCGACCATTTCGAATCCCACCGTACCTTCTCCACTATGCAATCTGGTTTCCGAGCTGGTCATGGGTGCACCTCAGCCACGATCAAGGTCCTAAACAATATCATAACCTGCCATCGATAAAAGACAGTACTGTGCAGCCGTCTTCATCTACCTGGCCAAAGCTTTCGACTCTGTCAATCACCGCATTGGCTTCTCAAATGGCTGCCTCGCCTGGTTCACCAACTACTTCTCAGATAGAGTTCAGTGTGTCAAATCGGAGGGCCTGTTGTACAGATCTCTATAGCAGTCTCTATGGGTGTGCCACAGGGTTCAATTCTCAGGCCGACTCTTTTCTCTGTATACATCAATGATGTCGCTCTTGCTGCCGGTGATTCTCTGATCCACCTCTACGCAGACGACACCATTCTATATACTTCTGGCCCTTCTTTGGACACTGTGTTAACAAACCTCCAAACGAGCTTCAATGCCATACAACACTACTTCCGAGGCCTCCAATTGCTTTTAAATGAATAAGTGCATGCTCTTCAACCGATTGCTGTCCACACCCTCCTGCTCGACTTGCATCACTACTCTGGACGGTTCTGACTTGTGGACAACTACAAATACCTAGGTCTGGTTAGACTGTAAACTCTCCTTCCAGACTCACATTAAGCATCTCCAATACAAAACTAAATCTAGAATCGGCTTCCTATTTTGTAACAAAGAATCCTTCACTCATGCTGCCAAACATACCCTCGTAAAACTGACTATCCTACCAATCCTTGACGTCGGCGATGTAATTTACAAAATAGCCTCTAACACTCTACTCAGCAAACTGGATCTAGTCTATCACAGTGCCATCTGTTTTGTCACCAAAGCCCCATATACTACCCACCACTGCAACCTGTATGCTCTCGTTGGCTGGCCCTCACTACATACTCGTCGCCAAACCCACTGGCTCCAGGTCATCTACAAGTCTATGCTAGGTAAAGCCGCCTTACCTCAGCATACTGGTCACCATAACACCCACCCGTAGCACGCGCTCCAGCAGGTATATTTCACTGGTCAACCCCAAAGCCAACACTTACTTTGGTTGCCTTTCCTTCCAGTTCTCTGCTGCCAATGACTGGAACGAATTGCAAAAATCACTGAAGCTGGAGTCTTATATCTCCCTCACTAACTTTAAGCATCAGCTGTCAGAGCAGCTTACCAATCATTGCACCTATACACAGCCCATCTGTAAATAGCACACCCAACTACCTCATCCCCATATTGTTATTTACCCTCTTGCTCTTTTGCACACCAGTATCTCTACTTGCACATCATCTGCACATCTATCACTCCAGTGTTAATGCTAAATTGTAATTATTTCGCCTCTATGGCCTATTTATTGCCTTACATCCCTACTCTTCTACATTTGCTCACACTGTACACATAGATTTTCTATTGTGTTATTGACTGTACATTTGTTTATGTATAACTCAGAGTTTTTGTTTTTTGTCGCACTGCCTTGCTTTATCTTGGCCAGGTCGCAGTTGTAAATGAGAACTTGTTCTCAACTGGCCTTCCTGGTTAAATAAAGGTTTAATAAAAAATATATAAAAAATGGGCAGCAACAATGTTCTACCCTTTTTGACCAAACAGCTTCAAATAGATGGGCTACAAATACAGAGACAGAGGGTTGCTGCTTCGCTCGCTTGGATGCTTTATCTGATGAGATACATTCAGCCTCTTGTGAATTGAAGGAAAATCATGAAACAAAGAGAAACGACACATAAATAATTGTTTCTTTTTTTCTTCAAATGTTTTGAGGGGAAGCCTCAGGGATCTGGTCAAAATGTGTGCACTACATAGGGCTCTGGTCAAAATTATTGTACTATATAGGGTTCTGGTGAAAAGTAGAGCACTATATAGGGTGCCATTTGAGATGCAGTCCATGAGTCTCACCATGAAGGCGTTGACCATAGATCCCAGTATGGCCTGGAGCAGGAGCAGCATGGTGCCCACTGGACACTGGTCAGTGATGACACGGTAGCCGTAACCGATGGTGGTCTCTGTCTCGATGGAGAAGAGGAAGGCCGAGATGAATCCGTTCACGTTGTTGACGCACGGTGTCCATGTCTCATCCTCCAGATGATCTAGATCCCCTCTGGGTGGGAGGCAGGAGGGAGAGGGAAGGGGAGAGAGAGGGAGAAGCAAAGAGGCGACAATAATGTAGGATGTGAAAAAACTATCCATTGACTAATATACTTCCACTTGCTTTACAGAGAAGAAATTGCATCATCTAGAGCAGGGTTTCCCAATAGGCAGTGATTTTATTTGGCCCTCAAGTTTTCAGAGCAAAATGTTTTTTTCATAATTTTCATTGTTGGACATAAAAGACTGTACGCCTAAATGCATACTGTATGTGATTGTTTCCCAATGTAATCAAGGTTTGAAATTATACTGTTTTTGTCAAATACGATATCTGTTTGGGATTCTTGTGGTAGATTTGCAGTGTTCAAATTATTTATCACTATGTTCTGGGCTCCAGACTGTACGCTCAAAGACAAATCGGCCCACAGCTGAATGTAATTGGGGACCCCTGATCTAGAGTGATTCTCTCAGACAGAGATACCATGGATGTGTCTGAAATGGCACCCTCCTCCCTAGTGCACTACTTTTGGCCAGGGCCCATAGGGGAATAGGGTGTTTAGAGAATAGGGTGCCATTTGGGACTCATCCTAAAAAGTGTGTCTGAGTCTGAGCGGATAATAGGGAATAGAGTGACATTTGGGACGCATCCCAAGTGTCCCCTGGCATGCTCCGTATGAGTGCTGTCCTAGCCTGCTTTCTGTCTCTCTCACCTGAGGTAAGCTATCAGGTACCAGATGGCTCCAAAGAAGAGCCAGGTGATGGCGTAGGCCATAACGAAGACGAAGAGAGAGCAGCGCCAGTTGAGGTCCACCAGGGTGGTGAAGATATCTGTCAGATAACGGTACGTCTCCCTCATGTTGCCATGCGACACGTTACATCTGCCATTCTTCTCCACATAGCGCTGCCTCTTACGTCTCTTAGCTGGAGAGAGAAGAGACAGAGAGAAAGAGAGAGCGACAGAGAGAGTCAGATAGATGAGAAAGACTACATTGACATATCGACAGTAGAACTAAAGGGACTTAGTAATAAGAAGACAGAGGGGTTGTTGTGAGAATATCCAAATCACTGAGGGAGAAACCAAAGGAACAGCCATTTTGCACAGGAGTAGGAGGAAGAGATGCTGGAGGAGGAGGTGAAACTGTGGAAGGAGAATAGGGAGGGAGAAAGTACACATGTTCGGCCAATACGCAATGTGTAAGTGTGAAGGGGGGAGGGAGAGAAAAATAGTAGCGTGCATAGTCAATAACCCCCTATCTGCAGACTACTGTGGCACCGTATTCCCTATACAGTGCACTACTTTTGACCAGAGCCCTATGGGATGCCAATAGGGTGCCATATGGGACACAATTAAAGTTAACAGCACTACTACTCACCCCAGCCAAATCTGCCCCTCTCCTTCTCCATCACCCGAGGCAGCTTCTTAACATACTCATCAGATGCTGCATTTGCCTGCCTCTCTGCCAGCTTGGACTTCCACGATCTGTTAGCGGAGGGATGGGCGGTATCTGTCGTAACCACATGGCCCAGTTCCTCGGACACATGAAACACTCCGGTGGACACCATCACCTCGGAAGCCTCTTCCACCAGCACCTTCCCTTTCTCCACCACGGGGGGAGAGAGGGACTCGGGGCTCAAGGTGAAAACAGAGTTCTCAAGCGCCATCAGGAATGATGGTGTGTGTGTGTGTGTTTGTGTTCCTGGGTCCTCAATGTATTCCTATGGCAGACTCTGTCCGATGGTTATTGACTGTTTAATCGGGTTCTGTCCGTCAAGGTCCTGGGAAACAAAACAAGGATGGGGAAATTGATTCAAATTATTATTGTGAGATCATAGAATAGTGGGGTATTTAAAGTGCTCTGCTTTCAGTAAAAAAATTCTAAAGGGACTGTAGGGCTAGTGTTGAGCAGAACTGATGTCCTTCACTATACTGATTAACTGTATCCCAAATGGCACCCTATTCCCTATGAGCCAGGGTAAAAAGTCATGCACACTATAGTAACTATGGTGCCATTTGGGGAGCAGAATATGTCCCTCACTAAATTGTCCACAATACCCAACCCATAAGTACTGACCAACGCCGATGTCTTTTGGGCATCTTTTTTTGGTCCTGTCCAGACCGGCCGTCTTTTTTATTTATTTTTTAAACCGGACAAAATATGAACCAATCATAGACGTCTACTCTACTGTGCTCAGTACAGTAGAGCATAGCAGAGTATAGTACGGTATAATGTGCTGTATTGTACACTACTTTAGTCGAATGTACTCTACTGAACTAAACTGTACTGTACTATACTGTACTGAATTAAACTCTACTGTACTGTATTGAATTAAACTCTACTGTACTGCTCTACTATACTGGATAAAACTCTACTTTCCTGTACCGCACTGTGCTCTACTGTACTGAACTGTGCCGTACTGTACTGTGCTATTTACATTTGTGAAACACTAGATGTTTATGATTAGGACAGATTTTTTCTGTTTTCACATTGACATTTTGGTCATTCAGCAGACACTCCAGAGCGACTCAGTGCATTGAACAAACAACATATCACCGTTACTCAGAATGTTGTTAGTCTGTGGTCTGTTGGTTTATTTGTTAGGTCAGACTCCTTTGAACACAATCGTGGCAAGTTTTAAAGCTTTAGAATAAGCTAACATAAGTGCATGTGAGTGCATGTGACAAACAGGAGCAATAATTAATATTTTACGTTACAATCTTCAATTGGCTCCTCTTTCGTCATGGATTTAAACATTCTTATTGGGCTATAATGTTTACTTCATTGAGAATGTGTGTGCAGTTGAAATTTGGCCATAGAATCAATGACCAAAAAATAAGTATTTTCAATGTTTGTAAATTAAGGTCTTTTCAACTTTCATTCTGAACCAAAAATGAACCTCATTTCAACATCCAGAAAATACGTATTTTCAACATCAGGAAAATGCGTATTTTCACCTTCCATTCAGAACCTAAAATGAGCGTAACTTCAATGTCTGGAAAATAAGTATTTTCAACGTCATTTTGCATACTGGGATGTCTGTCCTTATCTACGTTTTATCTACTCAACCTATCCCATTACTTTCAGTCTAATAATCTATATTTATGGAATAGGTAATACTATAATGGGGAGGGGAGTGTGTGTGTGTCTGTGTGTGTCATAGATGTCTGTATGTCTGTCTGTTATGGGACACAATGAATTACAGGAATATTTTGACGGAGTAAGAAGGCTATTCTTACTCAGAAAATGTACAATGCCACTTTTAATGTATTCTGTAATACATAGCTATAAGAACACAAAACAGCAATCAGGCAAATGTCATTCTAATATGAATAATCATCGTGTTTCATGTTAAAATGGATGCCTAAAGCGCTACCTTCAAGATATAATAATATATTTTATCCCATCGCTTTATTTATAAGGACCTTACAGATAGATGAGTCGATGGTCCAATAGTGAGCCTCGGAGATCGTCCGCTTAGGTTCAATTCTACCCATTTTTTATGTTTACCATCAACTCTGATGATCGGGCTGGTGTTCGACGAAGCATCAGTTCAGTCTTTCCTCTCTCACCAGGAAACAAAGGCAACCCCAACCAAACGACTGTTTTTTTTTATTTTTTAGATGTTATCCTCAATTGGAAGCGGGCTAATTATAGAAAAATCCCTTTAGTATTGACAAATAGCCAATTATTGTATTTTCCTACTTTGTTTTCAAAGATTTTAAGATGGTGGCAGTTCGTCTATACAGATCATTGGGTATAGACAGTGCAAGCAGCACCACCGATCCGCGTCCGATAGAGTTGTATTAAGCACTTAAACTGTGCAGGTGTTAGATCATGGACGTGACGGTCGAGGGGATGCTGTCGTCATCCCCGTCACTATTCTTCAATAGGCTTGCAGAAGACCATACGGGTGTTCGTGTTGTGGAGGATGACGTTTAGGAAATTAATGAATTCATATCAATTTAATGTGAAACAAACTATGTTTTTCTCCTGGACAGCCACATTGCCTAGCATCATTTAAAATAAACGAATCGATAGTATTTTTCCAAATTAATTGGTCTTCCGATGCATTTAATTGTTAATCACATGTATTATAGTCTACTACTTTAATTAAGTGTTTTTTCATATAGCGTCGTCTCTGTGTGCAATGCGAACTCCAATGCAGCAGGTGACGCACCTTTCAATACTTGCATATAAAACTACGGTAAGTGTAATATTTTATTTGATTTCTCAAGATGTCGGTGTACGGACCAGTGGTGAAAATTCACCCTGTCGTTCTCGCCTCCATCGGTGACTCATACGAACGGAGAAATGAGGGAGCGAGTCGTGTGATTGGAACCTTGCTTGGTACATTACATTTATTCCGAAGCGTAGCTATAAAGAAAATGTATTCGAAGCGCAGTGAATCCGGCATGTCTCTCTTGCTAGTTTCTAGCTACAGCGGTATGTCTCGCTAGCTAGTTGCTAGCTACAGCGGTATGTCTCGCTAGCCAATTGTGGTATGTCTCGCTAGCTAGTTTCTTGCTACAGCGGCATGTCTCGCTAGCTAGTTTCTAGCTACAGCGGCATGTCTCGCTAGCTAGTTTCTAGCTACAGCGGCATGTCTCGCTAGCTAGTTTCTAGCTACAGCGGCATGTCTCGCTAGCTAGTTTCTAGCTACAGCGGCATGTCTCGCTAGCTAGTTTCTAGCTACAGCGGCATGTCTCGCTAGCTAGTTTCTAGCTACAGCGGCATGTCTCGCTAGCTAGTTTCTAGCTACAGCGGCATGTCTCGCTAGCTAGTTTCTAGCTACAGCGGCATGTTTTTTTATTTTAATTTTTAAATTATTTTTATTTCACCTTTATTTAACCAGGTAGGCTGGTTGAGAACAAGTTCTCATTTGCAACTGCGACCTGGCCAAGATAAAGCATAGCAGTGTGAACAGACAACACAGAGTTACACATGGAGTAAACAATTAACAAGTCAATAACACAGTAGAATAAAAAAAGAGAGTCTATATACATTGTGTGCAAAAGGCATGAGGAGGTAGGCGAATGATTACAATTTTGCAGATTAACACGAGTGATAAATGATCAGATGGTCATGTACAGGTAGAGATATTGGTGTGCAGAAAAGTAAATAAATAAAAACAGTATGGGGATGAGGTAGGTAAAAATGGGTGGGCTATTTACCGATAGACTATGTACAGCTGCAGCGATCGGTTAGCTGCTCAGATAGCAGATGTTTGAAGTTGGTGAGGGAGATAAAAGTCTCCAACTTCAGCGATTTTTTGCAATTCGTTCCAGACACAGGCAGCAGAGACCTGGAACGAAAGGCGGCCAAATGAGGTGTTGGCTTTAGGGATGATCAGTGAGATGCACCTGCTGGAGCGTGTGCTACGGATGGGTGTTGCCATCGTGACCAGTGAACTGAGATAAGGCGGAGCTTTACCTAGCATGGACTTGTAGATGACCTGGAGCCAGTGGGTCTGGCGACGAATATGTAGCGAGGGCCAGCCGACTAGAGCATACAAGTCGCAGTGGTGGGTGGTATAAGGTGCTTTAGTGACAAAACGGATGGCACTGTGATAAACTGCATCCAGTTTGCTGAGTAGAGTGTTGGAAGCAATTTTGTAGATGACATCGTCGAGGATCGGTAGGATAGTCAGTTTTACTAGGGTAAGTTTGGCGGCGTGAGTGAAGGAGGCTTTGTTGCGGAATAGAAAGCTGACTCTAGATTTGATTTTAGATTGGAGATGTTTGATATGAGTCTGGAAGGAGAGTTTACAGTCTAGCCAGACACCTAGGTACTTATAGATGTAAGACAGCAATCCATGATTTTGTTTGGTTTACCTGGAGACTGTCTTCAAAGGCTAACTTAAAGTGAAAGGGGTGATACCTAGTCAGTTGTACAACTGAATTGCATTCAACTGTCGGAATCATATTCTAGGTCGGAATCATCCAGGGTGGTGATGCTAGTCGGACGTGCGGGTGCTGGCAGCAAACAGTTGAAAAGCATGCATTTGGTTTTACTAGCGTTTAAGAGCAGTTGGAGGCCACGGAAGGAGTGTTGTATGGCATTGAGTCTAGCCAGACACCTAGGTACAGGTTTTCAGTCTCTCGGTCCCTGCTTTGATGCACCTGTACTGACCTCGCCTTCTGGATGATAGCGGGGTGAACAGGCAGTTGCTTGGGTGGTTGTTGTCCTTGATGATCTTTACGGCCTCCCTGTGACATCGGGTGGTGTAGGTGTCCTGGAGGGCAGGTAGTTTTCCCCCGGTGATGCGTTGTGCAGACCTCACTGACCTCTGGAGAGCCTTACGGTTGTGGGTGGAGCAGTTTCCGTGCTCTCGATTGTGCATCTGTAAATGTTTGAGTGCTTTTGGTGACAAGCCAAATTTATTCAGCCTCCTGAGGTTGAAGAGGCGCTGCTGCGCCGCCTTCACCACGCTGTCTGTGTGGGTGGACCAATTCAGTTTGTCCGTGATGTATACGCTGAGAAACTTAACTTACTACCCTCTCCACTACTGTCCCATCGGTGTGGATAGGGGAGTGCTCCCTCTGCTGTTTCCTGAAGACCACGATCATCTCCTTGTTTTGTTGACGTTGAGTGTGAGGTTATTTTCCTGACACACCGAGGGCCCTCACCTCCCTGTAGTCTCGTTGTTGTTGGTAATCAAGCCTACCACTGTAGTGTCGTCTGCAAACTTGATGATTGAGTTGGAGGCGTGCATGGCCACGCAGTCATGGGCGTACAGGAGAGGGCTCATAATGCACCCTTGTGGGGCCCCAGTGTTGAGGATCAGTGGGGTGGAGATGTTGTTAACTACCCTCACCACCTGGGGGGGGGCGGCCCGTCAGGATTCCAGGACCCAGTTGCACAGGGTGATGATGAGTTTGGAGGGTACTATGGTGTTAAATGCTGAGCTGTAGTCGATGAACAGCATTCTCACATAGGCATTCCTCTTGTCCAGATGGGTTAGGATAGTGTGCGATTGTGTCGTTTGGACCTATTGGCAAATTGGAGTGGGTCTAGGGTGTCAGGTAGGGTGGAGGTGATATGGTCCTTGACTAGTCTTTCAAAGCACTTCATGATGACGGAAGTGAGTGCCACGGGGCAGTAGTCGTTTAGCTCAGGTACCTTAGCTTTCTTGGGAACATGAACAATGCTGGCCCTCTTGAAGCATGTGGGAACAGCAGACTGGGATAAGGATTGATTGAATATGTCCGTAAACACACCAGCCAGCTGGTCTGCGCATGCTCTGAGGACTCGGCTGGGGATGCCGTCTGGGCCTGCAGCCTTGCGGGTGTTAACACGTTTAAATGTTTTACTCACGTCGGCTGCAGTGAAGGAGAGTCCGCAGGTTTTGGTAGCGGGCCGCGTCAGTGGCTCTGTCCTCAAAGCGAGCAAAGAAGTTGTTTAGTCTGTCTGGGAGCAAGACATCCTGGTCCGTGACGTGGCTGGTTTTCTTTTTGTAATCAGTGATTGACTGTAGACCCAGCCACATACTACTATTGTCTGAGCCGTTGAATTGCGACTCTACTTTGTATCTATACTGACGCTTAGCTTGTTTGTTTGCCTTGCGGAGGGAATAGCTACACGGTTTGTTTTCGGTCATGTTTCTGGTCACCTTGCCCTGGTTGAAAGCAGTGGTTCGGGCGAATGCTGCCATTAATCCAGTTTCTGGTTTGGGAATGTTTTAATAGTTGCTCTGGGTACGACATCGCCGATGCACTTGCTAATAAACTTGCTCACCGAATCAGCGTATTCATCAATGTTGTTGTTAGACGCAATGCGGAACATATCCCAATCCACGTGATTGAAGCAATCTTTAAGCGTGGAATCAGATTGGTCGGACCAGCGTTGAACAGACCTGAGTGCGGGAGCTTCCTGTTTTAGTCTCTGTCTAAAGGCAGGGAGCAACAAAATGGAGTCATGTTCAGCTTTTCCGAAAGGAGGGTGGGGAGGGCCTTATTCTAACTTCCGCGATGCATATAACAATGATCCAGGGTTTTTACCGGCCCTGGTAGCACAATCGATATGCTGATAGAATTTAGGGTGTGATTATAATCGGAAGAGAATTCTCTTGGTAGATAATGCAGTTGACAGTTGATTGTGAGGAATTCTAAGTCCGGTGAACAGAAGGACTTGAAGTAGTTGAACTTATTTGTCCCCATAAACACAATAGTATGATAACTTGTTGCATTCTTGTGTCCCTAAGGTACCATTGACAAGCACTCTGTTGAGGTCACCAACTGTTTCTCTGTCCCCCACAATGAGTCTGAAGATGAGGTGAGTAGAAACGGATGCTATCTATCGATCTCTGTAACATAGAAATGAGTAAAGTTGGTACATGTGAAACTAGAAGTGTCACTTCTATTCTTTGTGATGGTGACAGGTTGCTGTTGACATGGAGTTTGCCAAGAACATGTATGAGCTCCATAAGAGGGTGTCACCCAGCGAGGTCATCGTCGGATGGTGAGTAGGCCAATGTTTTCCTACTCCCATCCAGTGAAGCTTTTGTCTCATGCCAGTACTAACAATTAATGACCCAATGTAATGTATTCAATCTAATGGAATTAGGTACATTCCCTAAAATAAAATGTGGTTCTGTGTCCAAAAGCCTATGCTGGAGTTAGAACTCTGCTCTAAAGTGAAACCATTCTCCTTCATCAGGTATGCCACTGGCTTTGAGATTACGGAACACTCTGTGCTGATCCATGAGTATTACAGCCGAGAGGCCACAAACCCCATTCACCTGACCATGGACACGGCCCTGCAGAGTGGCAAGATGAACATCCGCGCCTACCTCAGGTCAGTGACTTCCCTCACAACCAGTCGCACTGCTGTCTCATTACTTGTTTGTCCAATGGAAGCTATTGCTGACGCAATTAATTTCAACATGGTCTGGGAGGCTCACAAGGATATTGGTATCCACAGTACTCCACCAATTATATATATTTCAACTCAATAATTAATATATTCTCCCATTTAAGCTTTAAAACTGCAATGTTTTCTCTTGTCCTCATGGCAAAATGTGTAGAATTGCTGGATATTAATGTGAAAGCTGCAACAACAAAACATCTCTACCCATGACAAAATGTGTAGAATTTCAGGAAATGGGTTTGAAAAAAATGCACTGCACGGGGTCATCGTAAAACTCCTATAATGATATTTTTTATATCGCTTGAGTTGTTCTGATTGAGAGGGTTCCTGATGAATTTGCTTTCACAAAGGGGATCCCTGCTTTATACATTAAATTAATAATAATTATTCCGTTGCTTTGTTTCCTCTGACAGTGCCCAGATGGGTGTGCTGGGAAAGACAGTCGGTGTGATGTTCACCCCTCTGAGTGTGAAATACAAGTATTACGACACCGAGAGGATAGGCAGTAAGAATGTTCTCTCTTTGCCATGTTTTCTGTCCATTTAACTTTTCTATGTCCCAATTTGTGCCTTTCTTGGACATAGTTGTTTATTTTTTATGTCATATGTTACATTGGAGGTGGAATGGAACACCCCTTGATAAATGGTAAATAATGGTCTTTATATTTCAGTTGACCTTCTCGAGAGGACGAGAGATGCTCCTAACACCACCAATGGACTGACCTCTGACCTCTGCCAGGTTGGCGGGGCTGCTGGCCGGGTTCAGGACATGCTGGCCACGGTACTGACCTACATAGAGGATGTGTTGGTGAGTACATACACAGAGCCTATAAATGGGGATGCCACATTGCACCCTATTCCCTATGTAGTGCACTACATTTGACTAGGGCCCGTAGTGCTCGGGTTCTCAGTCAGTAGTCTCTGTTTGCATTGCTATTGGAGTGATCTGTGTGTAGATGTCAGCTGCATGATATGTTATAGACAGCTCTGGGTAGTGTTTACAGCGACGTTTACATAGCTTCGTTTTCTGAAATACTTTTCTCTCTGTGGCTGTTTCAGTCTGGTAAACAGACAGCCGATAACAGTGTTGGACGTTACCTGATGGATCTGGTCAACAAAGTTCCTAAGATCACAGCAGAGGACTTTGAGACCATGCTCAACTCCAACATCAACGTGAGTATGCCTCCTTTGGATATGGGCCTGTTTTTATCAAGTGTCTCAGAGTACGAGTGCTGATTTTAGCATCAGTTTAGGCTTTTAGATCACAATGAATGAATACGATTACATGGACTGCGTGGAGCTGTTCTAAAATCAGCACTCCGACTCAGACACTCGTACGTACAGCACCTGAGCTGTAGAATTGATTCAGTTGAACAGCTCTAAAACATACTGTATTTGTCCCTAGTCCTCATGACGTTTGTGTAAATGTATACCTTTTACTATTTGCAGGACCTGTTGATGGTGACCTATCTATCGAATCTGACTCAAGCACAGATCGCCTTGAATGAAAAAATCGTGGTACTCTGAGCATTGGGGGATTGGGTTTGTTTATTTCTTTTCTTTTTTGGAGTTGTATTTCATTTTTTGTGTATATTCTTAAGCTCAAATTAATAAAGGTGTTATAACAGTACCTAATTGCTACGGTTGCTTTTATAACGGAAGTAATGTCTTCTAACTAAGACACTTTATTTACCAATTCCACAATGTCCTGAATAGGACAATGCATGCGTAGTTGTAGGGTCCTTTTTAATTTCTGGAAAAGGGGAGGTCCGATACATTTGCTTGAGTGAATTCTATTTCCTTCTATGGGTGTTGTCACAAGAAATACAAATAGAGCTCATACTGTATTCAGATTAGTTGCCACTTCACCAGTCCCTAGGATGAAATCTATCTTGTCCACAAGGTGGCACTGAAGAGCTCAGGCCTGTTCCCTTGCATGGTGAGGTCCCCGCTGTTTCCTAGGCAACAGGGGTCATGGCCAGGGAGAGGACAGAATATGGTAGAGGATGAATGAATTCTGAGGACTAGATGGTCAGAGGGGTCTGCAGAATTCCCAGTAACAATTTGGGATGCACATTGAGATAATAGTAGTCTTTTTTTTTTTGTATCTGATTTTATGTACATCCTATATGCCTCAGACCCTCCTTTTACGGAAGATTTCTTTGACTGAGATCAACATCAATGAAACCTAGTTCATGCATGCATACATTCATTTCTTTGAATTTTGATTTTAAAACTGTTTAGTGAACTTCACTATCAGTTCAGTCCTTTCCCCCATCGTTACCATGAATAGAATTAGTATCGAGGGGATATGTTTAACAAGTGTTGACATTCTCATCCTAGTCGGATCAATGCAGCTGTGTTGTAATATAATTATCATATACTGTTTAACAAATTACTTTGAGCGTCTTAAATGTCCTTGAGTACCCTGAAAGCCATCCGCCACAAAGTGTATTATAATAGCTGGCATGCAAACCCTGCTGTCATTATCTAATAAACTATTACAGTATTATGATCTGAGGAAGTGGGTTTCACTAAGTTTGAGTGTGTGCAAAATGGCATTTGTATTCCCTGTATGGTGCAGTACTGTTGACCAGAGCCCTATGGCTCTAGGAAATAGGATGCTATTTAGAATGTGTCCTTAGTTGGAGCTTGAAGGGGATAGAGGGTCAGGGTAGTCGGCAGCAGTAGATTTGTGTAGTTATGCTCAGTAAGTAACATTTAACATTTAAACTCCTTATACATACTGTATGCATCCAAAATTGCACTCTATGGGCCCTTGTAAAAAGCAGTGCACTATAAAGGGAAAAGGGTGCCATTTTGGATCCTCAGTCACTGTCTCATTAGGCCTTGACCACACCACAAAAAAGGTTATTTGGTAAACCATATTGCAGTTCTATAGTCAATCTTACCTACAGTAGGCCTAACTCGGTCTTTGCAATTTTCCCTCTTTTAGGGTAGTGGAAGCATTATACAAGTGAGGACTCATAATGTACCCATGAATGATATTTAGTATTTCTGCTCTTTAGACAATGCCACAAAAAGAGCTCTCATCCCAATTCCATTAAAAAATAAAGCCCAAGTGCCAGTAGTCTGGTTTCTAGTATTTTCCCCTGTGTGCTCCACAACCCCATATTTGCCATTCACAGGCACCACTTCCATTTCATAATGAGAGGCCAGTGTGTGTAAACCCTGCCAGGCCAAAGTTATAAGAGCAATGGAAATGTATGCTTCTGTTTGTGGAATGAAGTAAGGAAAGTCTGTTTGAATCTGAGATTTTGGGAGATTGTTGCTGTCGCTCCCACTGCTTTGTTTTAGTTGTGCCAGTTATGAGTGCAAATGCATATCTTCTGGGGAAACAGATGACTTCAGGTTTGTTTTCACTGACACTTCAACCTCTCACTGGCTGTGTCCCGAACCAAATGGCCTCTATGCACTGCACTACTTTTGACCAGGGCCCATCGGGCTGTGGTCAAAAGTAGTGCGTTTATGTAGGGAATAGGCTTCCATTTGGGATGCAACTACTATCTCCCCCTCCCATGGCTTATTGCCAAGGAATGCCAGTGAGTCACAGAATTCCAACTGGTAGCAGAACTTTGGTGCTGTTGGTTGGTGCCCCATGAGGTGGCGATCTGTACAGTACTCTAGATGGAATACTTTTGTATGCGTGGGACATTTCTCACCCGAGTGCTCATTCTTTGATTAACTATGTCATGACAATTTAAAAGGTCTTGAATACGTTACATATATTACTGTTGCATTTCCATGTATACAGTGCCAGACAGTGGGTGTCCTCAAGTATTTACCACGTCAAGGAATAAAACCCCTGGTCTTTTTGTAATGTCTTCATAGAGCCGTAGGGCTCTGGTCAAAAGTAGTGCACTATATAGGGCATTGTTTCCCAACCCTGGTCCTTGAGTACCCCTGACGGTACACATTTTTGTTGTAGCCTTGGATAAACACAGCTTGTTCAGCTCTTTGAGGGCTTGATGATTAGTTGACTAGTTGAATCAGGTGTGCTGGTCCAGGGTTACAAAAGTGTACTGTTGGGGGTACTGGAGGACCAGGGTTGGGAAACACTGATATAGGGTGCCATTTGGGACACATCGATGGTCTCCATATTATATGGTACTTATGTGATGATCGTTTCCAGGTTAGCCTTTCCAGGGTCCTAAACTGTCTATCAACTAGATGAGCCACATGGCTCTACCACAACTATTTGTAACAAAAACCAAAATGGCAGCTCTATTTCTATAGTCTCCTTTACTTCTAGATAAACTACTGTTCAAAAGTTTGTCACTTAAATGTCCTTGTTTTTGAAAGAAAATCACTTTTTTTGTCCATTTAAAGTAACATTTGTCAGAAATACTGTGTATATATTGTTAGTTTTGTTAAATTACTATTGTAGCTGGAACCGGCTGATTTTTATTTTAATGAAATATCTACATAGGTGTAACAGAGGCCCATTATCAGCAACCATGACTCCGGTGTTCCAATGGCACATTGTGTTAGCTAATCCAAGTTTATAATTTTAAAAGGCTAATTGATCATTAAAAAACCCTTTTGCAATTATGTTAGCACAGCTGAAAAATGTTCTGATCGAAGAAGCAATAAAACTGTCCACCTTTAGACTAGTTGAGTATCTAGAGCATTAACATTTTCGGGTTCGATTACAGGTTCAAAATGTCCAGAAACAAAACTTTCTACTGAAACTCGTCAGTCTATTCTTGTTCTGAGAAATTAAGGCTATTCCATGCGAGAAACTGCCAAGAAACTGAAGATCTTGTACAACGCTTTGTACTACTCACTTCACAGAACAGCGCAAACTGGCTCTAACCAGAATAGCAAGAGGAGTGGGAGGCCCCGGTGCACAACTGAGCAAGAGGACAGGCACATTAGTGTCTAGTTTGAGAAACAGTCCAATCATAAATCTACACTACCATTCAAACTGACTGAACTGTCTAGTTTGAGAAATAGACACCCCACAAGTCCTCAACTAGCAGCTTCATTAAATAGTACCCACAAAACACCAGTCTCAACGTCAACAGTGAAGAGGTGACTCCGGGATGCTGGCCATCTAGGCAGAGTTGCAAAGAAAAAGCCATATCTCAGAATGGCCAATAAAAAGAAAAGATTTAGATGGGCAAAAGAGCACAGACACTGGACAGAGGAACTCTGCCTAGAAGGCCAGCATCCCGGAGTCGCCTCTTCACTGTTGACATTGAGACTGGTGTTTTGTGGTTTTCCATTTGGGTCACATATTGTGTCTCCAGTCTGATACAACTTCCATAAGACCCAAGTGCTCTTTTGGCTTTGCATTTCAACATATGAACTTCCCATTAGTCAGAAGTGGTAATTTTGTATTGAAAGGATTTTATTACCCTGTAAGTCAACCCTCTGTTCTAAAATAGGCCCAACATGGCTTCAGTTAGGGTTAAACCACCCATGGACCGCCAGACATTGTGCCACGTGGCAGGAAACGGGTAAGGCTGAACGATTTCCCCTCTGTCATTTAATGATATGCTCCTATTACAGAGTCAAACACTGCTAGCTAGCAGTATAGACCTGAGTTCAAATACTATTTGAAATCATTTCAAATACTTTGAGCTGGATTGAGCTTGACTGGCACAATAGAACCAATAGAATAGTTTCAAATCTGTAAACCCTACCTTATTTGAAAGTGCTGGAAGAGATGATGCAGCACTCACTCAGAGCCTTGTGATTCCTGTGGCGGGAGATACGGCTGCTTGTCATCACCTAACCCAAATGGCGCACTATTCTCTTTGTAGTGCACTACTTTTGACCAGGGACCTTAGGGTTTAAAGTGGTGCATGATATAGGGAATAGGGTGCCATTTCAGACACATCCATCATCATGGAGTAAATGAGTCCAAATATAAAAATGAAAGACTAATATGCACTCTCTACAGTAAAAACAGAGACTACTGGACCCTCTACAGTAAGAGAAGAGACTAACATATCCTCTACAGTACATTATATTCCTCTCCTCTGAGAACAGTACTGGTACTGTACTACTGACTGGCACTGTACTACCACTGACAACATTCCTAAAAAGCATGTACTATCAGAGCACAGTTTTCCACAGACAGCACAGCAGCATGTTCCCTCGGTGCTAATTTGTAACTGTATGGCAGTCAGAGAGCTGAAACATGCCCTTGGTGGTGCATGGTGGATGGTGATGACTCGCCAGTGAGTGTCCCCCCTCCCGTCCAATGCCAAGACAGCTTGGTTAATTAAATGCACTCTGTTCAGACCTTCCTTCCTGTGCCAACTGTGACATACTGCACTTTGAGGGAACCCCTGTGTGCCATGACAGCCTCACCGCTCTCTGAAAGATTTGTTTATTACAGACCAACCAAGTGTTACTGTAAAGCCCAAGCAAGGCAAATAGAAACAGTGTGGATCCCAAATGGAATCCTATTCCTTATATAGTCCACTACTTTTGTCCAGGGCTCTCGTTAATAGTAGGTCAAAAGTAGTGCCCTGTGTAGAGAATATGGTGGTATTTGTGATGCAAGCTAAGACAATGTTGGCCTACAGTAAATAGCAGAGGGAGGGGATGGAGGACTTGCAATCCAGTCATCAGACAAGAAAAGCTTTATTTCCCCCACTTTTTTGGTGTGCGATTGGAAATAACACCAGAGAGCAAAAGGACACATGTCCAATACTGATTGGAAGATGAAGTTGCACTGTATTGTTTTTCAGTGGCAGCATAGTTCATAAATGGCACTTTATTCTTTATACTGTATAGTACACTACTTTTGACCAGACCTGTTCAAAAGTAGTGTACTATATAGGGAATGGGTGTCATTTGGGACGCACAATACATAGGCAACGTGCCCTAGCTGTGGCTAGTATGCTGTGTGCTCACTGTCTGTATGTGTATGTGCATACCCATGTATACCAATCATGTATACTCATGTATACACAGTACTTGAATGTATTCAGAGCCATATATTTATGGAATAAATGGCTCTGTATGTATGGATACTCGTTTCAATATAAACACACAATGATATGGGAAACATTTATTGCTGCCTCTGGCAAGAAAAAAACAAGTTATTACACAGTTTGGAAGAAACCATTTTGAAATCCCTTTTTAACGAACAACAAACGCACAGTGTAGCGGCTGGTTTAGCGCGTGAGAAGAACACACTCCACCCTGGCAACGCGTCCTCCGCTATCGTTATAGGCATGCTCAGCAGAAGGGCTGTGCTGTGCTCTCAGCGACTGAAGCTGGGCGCAGGGGAACTGCAACCGCCGCGCCGAATATCTTCCAGGTAGGATGCGTATCTATGCCATTAAGCGTTTATAACGATCTCGCAAATATGTATACTAGGAGTATTCTTTACCATGCAGATATTGTTGGTTTTTTTCAGGGGAGGGGCTGTCTATTTTTGCTTCACGTACAAGGTAGCGCAGGGTGACTGTTTGAGTCTTGGTAAACACACACACAGTCAGCCAAGACGCATCTGCAAAAGCCTTAAATTAACGGCGCTTTAAATTTGTACTCGGGAAAATGTTCACCCTTTGATTAATCAACATTTAACAACGGTTGATGGCGAGATCTGAATGTATATTTTATGACATGATGGGTGTATTTCGGGGAGCATGTAAAATTGCAATGAGGTTATGATTTGGCTAACGACTGTTCGTCAATGCCGACCGCTCACATTTTCATTTTACTTGCGTGCAAGTATCGATTTTTTTCTCCATAGGCGCTAGTAGCCTATATAGCCTACCTGCAGTAACCTATAGCCTACAGTGTAAAGCAATGTGTTTTGTATGGAGTGCAAAGCTGACTTGAGAAATCATTCTTAACAGGTCAATTTTATGTATAGGCTGTATCAGTTAACACTGCATAATAGCAAGGTTCTATGGAGTAGGTCATACCATAGCCTACTGTATCTATCTAGTCTACATAGTAGCAGGATCTGTTATTGATTGGCAGTGGTGGCATATAGTAAGTAGGCCTATCTGTTTCTAACGATAGTGACTGCATAGAGGCATGTGGAATCAAATATCTAGGAAAAGGTCCAAACATAAATACTTGGTTTCAACTTAGATGGCAAAGTTCATAAACCTGCCCAAGCCATACAAAACAGTGTGCCTGTTTGACTTTTAGGTCTCCAATAAAATGGCATGGTAGATATCCATCATAAGGTAAGAGTTAGGATGCATGGTGTTGCAAGGCTTGCGTCCCAATGGCACCCTATTACCCAGATTGTGCACTAATTTTGACCAGCGCCCTTGCCATTTTGGGATGCAACCCTGGCAACAGTGGGGCCTCACTCAACAGAGCCAGGAGATCGGAGGTGAGCTGAGGGAAGGGGAGGAAGAGGTGTGTGCCAGGTCAACAGCAGACAGTAACTCTGGAAACCTCAGCACACCCTGCATGCATTGAATCAGTCAGTCTTTACCGTATGTCATTGCCTTCTCTGCTGGAGTTTGCATGGTGTTCTTCTTCCAGTAGTGACCTTGCTCAATGAGGCATTGTTTAGTGCACTATTTTTGACCAGAGCCATAGGGCCTGGTTAAAAGTAGTGCACTATATAAGGAATAGGGTGCCATCAGGGACCCAGTTACTGAATGGTTTCAATATAGCCACATCTCTCCTTCAGCTCCTCAAAAGTAGTTTCTCTCTGTAGGCTACACTTTGTTTGGTCTGCTGGTTTGTTATATATATATATATATATATATATATGAGGGAGAGAGAGAGAGAGTAATTGAACATCTACTTTCCATTGTGTCAATTTAGACTTGCCATATTTACTCTTCTACATTGTGCCTGGTGTGTGTGCTGGTTTCCAATGGAAACCCTTGAGATATTTTGTGTGTTATTGTAGAGAAGCAGGCAGGCAGCAGGTGCTTCAGCTGTTTTGACACCACACACAAGGGGCCTGGAGTCATCAAAGGGCACGTAGGCTGTTTTAGATGTCAGAGATGATTTGAAGATGTTATTTACTCAAAGTTCTACCTCAAGTGCCACCTTTGGGTGCTTACTAGAGACTCATGAAGTGAGTCCCAAATGGCACCCTATTTCCTGTATTGTGCACTACTTTTGACCAGAGCCCTATGTGCACTATATGCAGTGGTCACCAACCTTTTCTGAGTCAAGTTCACTTTCACAGTAAAAAAGCAAGCCGAGCTCTACCATTAATAAAAACAGTCTGTAGGAATGCAATTTGTACAGTAGGGCTAATACATTAGCACAGTATATTGGCTATATTCTAGGCCTGCCAATATTGTTCTTCTCGAACCATATTATATTTCAAAACTATAGCTTTGATAACAAAAAATATCACTTGTTGTATCACTTGTGAGGCATAGCTGAACATAAGTTGAAATAATGAGCTTTTTTAATTTTATTTTACTGGACGATGGTAGCTGCCATCTGTTGGTCAGTCTCGGCGGAGGGAGGGAGAGAGCAGCAAAGGGTCTGCCTCATGGTCCCTGCTCTCTTTTCCTCCGGTGAGACTGACCAAAGGGGATACCGTCCTCCCACTGATGGCGAAACTCGAGTCGCACTTCATTATTTCTGCCTCATGCACAAATTCATGTTCTTCATATAACCAGAGAACGTGAAATATTCCTTGATATTAAAATAAACATGAGGAAGTGCTCATAATAAAAGCACAGGGCAATCGATACACTTCTGATCCAGTGCAGCTTCAGCGCGGGAGTCTGGAAGAAGTGCGTTTTATAAAAACAGTGTTGACAGTGCTGCATGAACTTGAACATATAGCTCTTTCCTGTATTCTTTGACCGTTTCACTCTGGTCGTGGTTTTAAAAGTTTGAACTAGCCAGAGCTCTCCTGGTCTGCCAGGTAGGCGGAGTTTGTCCCTTCAGACAAATTAAATGGTTCAAAATGCCTACCCGTTGCGCAGTGTTTCTGAATCAAGTGTACCTTCCGGCAAAAGAACAAGCCTTTATCGTTGGCTTGTCTGCATAAATGTTTGGTGACTGACTAGGAATGCCTAGATGATGGAACAGTTGATCGCAAACGACCGGTTGGTGACCACTGCCTTACAGAAAAGATACATGATTTCACTTTTGGAAAATGTGCAAAACAGGTGTTTTTGGAACACTTCACGTCATCACGTTTTCACTTGTAGTTTCACGTTATCACACGTTGCTTTACATGTTACATTAACTTCACATAAGATCCCATGTGATCGCATGAATGCATGTTTTTTTTCTGTAAAGGTTAGGGAATAAGGTGCCATTTTGGACATTTACAATGTTTTTAAAATTATGAATGTGCCAAGGTCAATTCGAGGTCATGAGAATTTGCTGGACTATAAGTAGACTGAAAGTGAAAAAACGTTATGTAAATAGTACATGGCAGGTGAGAAATGATGTGGATGTACATACAGTACAGTCATATGACCCTTGTCCATTAGTGGTCCCTCTGGTTCAAGATGGAGATAAAGTGGAAGTGTGCTTCCCAAATGGCATCCTATTCCCTTTATAGTGCAGTACTTTTGACCAGGGCCTATAGGGATCTTGTCAAAAGTAGGATACTATATGGGGAATAAGGTGCCATTTGGGATATATGCACAGATTTATTCCTGCATAATAAATATTTGTAATAACTTGTATCAGGAAAATGCAGATATGAATCAGCCCCGCTAACCACAGTTTGAAGGTTAAATGTTTCTCCATTCTATGACTATATTATTAAACACTAAACACACACCTTGGCTACCTTTCCCCCCACAAACTATACCACCTAATTTGAGTCTTGTTTATAATGGGCAACTATACTTTATTTGTGTCCCAAATGGCACCATTTTCCTTATATACTGTACTACTTTTGACCAGGGGAAGGACCCATAGGTCTCTGGTCAAAGTAGTGTAGTATATAGGGAATAGGGTGCCATTTGGGATGTAAGCTTTGAATTGTTTTGATGTCCTACCAAAAGTGCTCCATATGGACATCTGTTGCTGACTTCTCTACTGCTTTGGATTTGAAATTGTGTGCATTTGTTTATGGCCTAAGCCATCTGTTTAGAACAAGCAGCTTCCATCTGTTTAGAACAAGCAGTTTAAACGAGGAACCTGGAATTGCTACATTGATACGTTTCTTCAGTGCCATTCCTTATCTTTTAACCAAAAAAGTGGCAGGGTGTACACTTTGTTTTTGTTTGAATCCCTGATTGCTTCTCAGTGTTGATCTTGTTAGAACAGTGTTTCTCAATCCATTCCTGTGGGACCTACAGGGTGTGCACATTTCTGTTCCAGCCCTGCACTAACACACCTGATTGGGGTAATCACCAAACCCTTATTAGTTGAATCAGGCGTCTTAGTTAGTAAATGTGCTACCCTTGGGAGGGATTGTATTGAGGAACACAGAATAAGGTTCAGTTACCTGTTGCCATGTAGGACTGGTTAAAATATCCTTTCACGTTGCTGTCATTGAAAAATGCTGTGTAGTCCTGTTAAAGGGATAGTTCAACTTAATTATCCAAATTTTGGTCACCCAAACAAAAAAATGATGTGTTTTCCTGTAAGCAGTCTATGGACAAGGTATTTTTTATTTAACCAGGTAGGCTAGTTGAGAACAAGTTCTCATTTACAACTGCGACCTGGCCAAGATAAAGCATAGCAGTGTGAACAGACAACACAGAGTTACACATGGAGTAAACAATTAACAAGTCAATAACACAGTAGAAAAAAAGAGAGTCTATATACATTGTGTGCAAAAGGCATGAGGAGGTAGGCGAATAATTACAATTTTGCAGATTAACACTGGAGTTATAAATGATCAGATGGTCATGTACAGGTAGAGATACTGGTGTCCAAAAGAGCAGAAAAGTAAATAAATATAAACAGTACGGGGATGAGGTAGGTAAAATTGGGTGGGATATTTACCGATAGACTATGTACAGCTGCAGCGATCGGTTAGCTGCTCAGATAGCAGATGTTTAAAGTTGGTGAGGGAGATAAAAGTCTCCAACTTCAGCGATTTTTGCAATTCGTTCCAGTCACAGGCAGCAGAGAACTGGAACGAAAGGCGGCCAAATAAGGTGTTGGCTTTAGGGATGATCAGTGAGATACACCTGCTGGAGCGCGTGCTATGGGTGGGTGTTGCCATCGTGACCAGTGAACTGAGATATGGCGGAGCTTTACCAAGCATGGACTTGTAGATGACCTGGAGCCAGTGGGTCTGGCGACGAATATGTAGCGAAGGCCAGCCGACTAGAACATACAGGTCGCAGTGGTGGGTGGTATAAGGTGCTTTAGTAACAAAACGGATGGCACTGTGATAAACCTGGACCCGTACAAATCAGCCGGGCTTGACAATCTGGACCCTCTATTTCTTAAACTATCCGCCGCCATTGTCGCAACCCCAATTACCAGCCTGTTCAACCTCTCTTTCATATCGTCTGAGATCCCCAAGGGGGAGACACCCTGGACCCAAACTGTTACAGACCTATATCTATCCTGCCCTGCCTATCTAAGGTCTTCGAAAGCCAAGTCAACAAACAGGTCACTGACCATCTCGAATCCCACCGTACCTTCTCCGCTGTGCAATCTGGTTTCCGAGCCGGTCACGGGTGCACCTCAGCCACGCTCAAGGTACTAAACGATATCATAACCGCTATCGATAAAAGACAGTACTGTGCAGCCGTCTTCATTGACCTTGCCAAGGCTTTCGACTCTGTCAATCACCATATTCTTATCGGCAGACTCAGTAGCCTCGGTTTTTCTGATGACTGCCTTGCCTGGTTCACCAACTACTTTGCAGACAGAGTTCAGTATGTCAAATCGGAGGGCATGCTGTCCGGTCCTCTGGCAGTCTCTATGGGGGTGCCACAGGGTTCAATTCTCGGGCCGACTCTTTTCTCTGTATATATCAATGATGTTGCTCTTGCTGCGGGAGATTCCCTGATCCACCTCTACGCAGACGACACCATTCTGTATACTTCCGGCCCGTCCTTGGACACTGTGCTATCTAACCTCCAAACGAACTTCAATGCCATACAACACTCCTTCCGTGGCCCCCAACTGCTCTTAAACGCTAGTAAAAACAAATGCATGCTTTTCAACCGTTCGCTGCCAGCACCCGCACACCCGACTAGCATCACCACCCTGGATGGTTCCGATCTAGAATATGTGGACATCTATAAGTACCTAGGTGTCTGGCTAGACTGTAAACTCTCCTTCCAGACTCATATCAAACATCTCCAATCTAAAATCAAATCTAGAGTCAGCTTTCTATTCCGCAACAAAGCCTCCTTCACTCACGCCGCCAAACTTACCCTAGTAAAACTGACTATCCTACCGATCCTCGACTTCGGCGATGTCATCTACGAAATAGCTTCCAACACTCTACTCAGCAAACTGGATGCAGTTTATCACAGTGCCATCCGTTTTGTTACTAAAACACCTTATACCACCCACCACTGCGACCTGTATGCTCTAGTCGGCTGGCCCTCGCTACATATTCGTCGCCAGACCCACTGGCTCCAGGTCATCTACAAGTCCATGCTAGGTAAAGCTCCGCCTTATCTCAATTCACTGGTCATGATGGCAACACCCACCCGTAGCACGCGCTCCAGCAGGTGTATCTCACTGATCATCCCTAAAGCCAACACCTCATTTGGCCGCCTTTCGTTCCAGTTCTCTGCTGCCTGTGACTGGAACGAATTGCAAAAATCGCTGAAATTGGAGACTTTTATCTCCCTCACCAACTTTAAACATCTGCTATCTGAGCAGCTAACCGATCGCTGCAGCTGTACATCGGTAAATAGCCCACCCAATTTTACCTACCTCATCCCCATACTGTTTATATTTATTTACTTTTCTGCTCTTTTGCACACCAATATCTCTACCTGTACATGACCATCTGATAATTTATCACTCCAGTGTTAATCTGCAAAATTGTAATTATTTGCCTACCTCCTCATGCCTTTTGCACACAATGTATATAGACTCTCTTTTTTTTCTACTGTGTTATTGACTTGTCAATTGTTTACTCCATGTGTAACTATGTGTTGTCTGTTCACACTGCTATGCTTTATCTTGGCCAGGTCGCAGTTGCAAATGAGAACTTGTTCTCAACTAGCCTACCTGGTTAAATAAAGGTGAAATAAATAAAATAATAAACTGCATCCAGTTTGCTGAGTAGAGTGTTGGAAGCTATTTTGTAGATGACATCGCTGAAGTCGAGGATCGGTAGGATAGTCAGTTTTACTAGGGTAAGTTTGGCGGCGTGAGTGAAGGAGGCTTTGTTGCAGAATAGAAAGCCGACTCTAGATTTGATTTTAGATTGGAGATGTTTGATATGAGTCTGGAAGGAGAGTTTACAGTCTAGCCAGACACCTAGGTACTTATAGATGTAAGACAGCAATCCATGATTTGGTTTGGTTTACCTGGAGACTGTCTTCAAAGGCTAACTTAAAGTGAAAGGGGTGATACCTAGTCAGTTGTACAACTGAATTGCATTCAACTGAAATGTGTCTTCCGAATTTAACCCAACCCCTATGAATCAGAGAGGTGCGGGGGGGGGGGGGGGGGGGCTGCCTTAAGGGTGGCCTGCCTTAATCGACATCCACGTCATCAACGCCAGGGAACAGTGTTTTAACTGCCTTGCTCAGGGGCAGAACAACATATTTTTACCTTGTCAGCTTGGGGATTTGATACAGCAACCTTTCGGTTACTGGCCCAACGCTCCTACCCGCCAGGCAACCATTTTGTAATTTGGGTGAACTACCCCTTTAAGTTGCACTTATACATGTGCAGCAATAATGTAATTGCACCAGTAACAACATTGGACTATTTATTAATAGGTTTTGTCAACAGGAAGCCGCGACAGTATCATTTGAAACTTATGTTTCAAGAATATACATTTAACTTTCAACATATATTTCCAACAGTATTGTACCTAATGAGGTAAAAACTGCTGAATCAGTCCAGAAACGTGTCGTGATTGATTTATTTTGATGATATACCAATAATCACCAAAATGGGTTTTCCCTCCCTACTGTTTATAGACACACACACACACACACACACACACACACACTACTTTTTTTGTAAAAAGAAAATATGGGTAGGCACGACCTGCCTAATTCTCACTTGAAACATCGTTTTTGGGGACTCCCGAGTGGCACAGCGCTCTAAGGCACTGCATCGCAGTGCTAGAGGCGTCACTACAGACCCAGGTTTGATCCCGGGCTGTATCACAACTGGCCGTGATCGGGAGTCCCCTAGGGGCGGTGCACAATTGGCCCAGCGTCGTCCGGGTTAGAGGAGGGTTTGGCCTGGGGGGCTTTACTTGGCTCATTGCTCTCTAGCGACTCCTTGTGGCAGGACAGGCGCCAACAGGCTGACCTCAGTCATCTGGTGACTCGAGCCTGTTGGGGAGATGCAGCGATGAGACAAGTTAGAGAAAAAGGGGGTAAAATACCAAAAAATAAAATAGTTTGTGTTTACTAGACAAAGATATCTAGATATTTAGATATGATAATATTTCATGAAGTAGTTTGGATGTAGTGAACTACTTTTTCAAAGTTACTTTAGTTAATTAAACTATATTTTTCTTAAGGGGAGCTTTAGTGTAGCTTAACTTCTAATTGGTATCTATATTTTCAGAGTAGCTTCTCCAACACTGCTCCCGAGCAATGTTGCAAGTCACTCAGCCAGGACAAACACAATGTCACTCAGCCAGGACAAACACAAAAGTTCAAAATACCACTTTTCAGTTTATACGTTTCTTTCATGTCAAACATTGAGGCATTTCTTTTATCTGGCAAGTCAATTTAATATTATTAAAATGACTGGGACTACAATTATTGTCAGAAAGAAGAGCAACAAGTATATTTTTAAACGTTGTTTTTGAATGGCATCTGTTTATAGCAACCCCTGCTGTGCTAATCTGGAAACAGATTGATTTGGGCTGAGTCAGTCGGAGACAGAGAAAAAAATACACAGCCATTCAATAAATACTGAAAGGAATGTGTTACAGGTTTGCGTCTCAAATGGCACCCTATTCCATGTTTAGTGGACTACTTTGGATGAGAACCCATAGTCTCTGGTTAAAGTAGTGCAGTACAGTGCCTTGCGAAAGTATTCGGCCCCCTTGAACTTTGCGACCTTTTGCCACATTTCAGGCTTCAAACATAAAGATATAAAACTGTATTTTTTTGTGAAGAATCAACAACAAGTGGGACACAATCATGAAGTGGACGACATTTATTGGATATTTCAAACTTTTTTAACAAATCAAAAACTGAAAAATTGGGCGTGCAAAATTATTCAGCCCCTTTACTTTCAGTGCAGCAAACTCTCTCCAGAAGTTCAGTGAGGATCTCTGAATGATCCAATGTTGACCTAAATGACTAATGATGATAAATACAATCCACCTGTGTGTAATCAAGTCTCCGTATAAATGCACCTGCACTGTGATAGTCTCAGAGGTCCGTTAAAAGCGCAGAGAGCATCATGAAGAACAAGGAACACACCAAGCAGGTCCGAGATACTGTTGTGAAGAAGTTTAAAGCCGGATTTGGATACAAAAAGATTTCCCAGGCTTTAAACATCCCAAGGAGCACTGTGCAAGCGATAATATTGAAATGGAAGGAGTATCAGACCACTGCAAATCTACCAAGACCTGGCCGTCCCTCTAAACTTTCAGCTCATACAAGGAGAAGACTGATCAGAGATGCAGCCAAGAGGCCCATGATCACTCTGGATGAACTGCAGAGATCTACAGCTGAGGTGGGAGACTCTGTCCATAGGACAACAATCAGTCGTATATTGCACAAATCTGGCCTTTATGGAAGAGTGGCAAGAAGAAAGCCATTTCTTATAGATATCCATAAAAAGTGTCGTTTAAAGTTTGCCACAAGCCACCTGGGAGACACACCAAACATGTGGAAGAAGGTGCTCTGGTCAGATGAAACCAAAATTGAACTTTTTGGCAACAATGCAAAACGTTATGTTTGGCATAAAAGCAACACAGCTCATCACCCTGAACATACCATCCCCACTGTCAAACATGGTGGTGGCAGCATCATGGTTTGGGCCTGCTTTTCTTCAGCAGGGACAGGGAAGATGGTTAAAATTGATGGGAAGATGGATGGAGCCAAATACAGGACCATTCTGGAAGAAAACCTGATGGAGTCTGCAAAAGACCTGAGACTGGGACGGAGATTTGTCTTCCAACAAGACAATGATCCAAAACATAAAGCAAAATCTACAATGGAATGGTTCAAAAATAAACATATCCAGGTGTTAGAATGGCCAAGTCAAAGTCCAGACCTGAATCCAATCGAGAATCTGTGGAAATAACTGAAAACTGCTGTTCACAAATGCTCTCCATCCAACCTCACTGAGCTCGAGCTGTTTTGCAAGGAATAGAATAGACATGGTAAAAAATAATGTAGACATGAATAAATACCTTTCTATAGCTTTACAATGGTGGGGGAGTGTTTTGAGGCGCGGTGGCTTCAAAACAGCGCCCCCTGTCAGACATCTAGTGTAACTAGAAATCATTGGTAGTTATGCTATTGAAGCTAGCTAATTGTTACCTCTCTTCTCCCCATAGGGATGGCCTCTGCTGAGCCGTTGTGCTCCAGTTTCTACCACCAGCACTGCGCTTAAGGAACAAAATAAACACCTTTGCCCTCCTGCTGCCAAGACAGACACACACCACCATGTACAGCGTGGAGGACCTCCTCATTTCTCACGGATACAAACTGCCCAAGACAAGCATCCCCTGCCCCTCTTCAACTTCATCCGCCACCGCGCCTTACGAGAAGCAGCGCCACGCCGCCGCTGATTGCCACCGTGAAATCCCAGCAGCAGAGAACCAGAGATCTGGTCGTGGTGGACCACTGAGCGGGAATGAACAGGCGGGAGACAGAGGGGCCTGCGTCTTCAGCAGCAGCAGGCAGGCACTACTGGCGAAGGGCTACCCCGGCAGCTGCGACAATGAGAGCGGCGAGGAAAGGAACCAAAGGAGAAAAGAAGCTGTCAGCGGTAACCTAGGTGACAGCCTCGCACAGCCCCTGGCCGATTCTCTCGCCACGGATAGCGGGTGAGTTTTTTTCTCTTTCTCTCTCTTTTGAGATCCCCACCATACCTTCCCTCCCTTTTTTTGTTTTGCCGGGCCCTTCGGCATTGCATGCAAAGCCAAGCCACTCAGTCTACACTGTGCAGGACGATGTGTTTTCTTCCTTCCCGTTTCCTTCCTTCCAGAGCTGCAGAACGAACACTGAGGCTGCTGCACCACTGCCTTGTCTTGCCAGATGCTGCGAATGCCACACTGTTCCCTATATAGTACACTACTTATAGGGATTAGGGTTCCATTTGGTCAAAAGAAGTGCACTGTATAAGGCAGTGGTCACCAACCTTTTCTGAGTCAAGATCACTTTCCCAGTCAAAAAGCAAGACGAGATCTACCACTCAGATAAAAAATAAATAAACATGACTTCAAAAATGTAACATTAACCTACTAAAAACCATTCTGTAGGATTGAGGTTTGTGCAGTAGGTCTAATACATTATCATAGCATATAGGCAAATGCCTGTCCAGCCAATATTGTTATTCTCAGGCCATATTTCAAAACTCAAGCTTTGATAACAAAATAGATCAGTTGGTGTAGCACTTGCGAGGCACTGTGGAGCATAAATTGAAATCATTTGCTTGTTTATTTCACTGGACTGATGGTACCTGCATCTGATGATCATGGTGCTTTCAAGACAACTGGGAACTTGAAAAAAAGAGAGAGGTCAAATCATGACGTCAGTGATCATCAGGTTGGAAAGTTGGCAGTCTAGAAAGATGCCAGAGTTTCCTACTTGAATTTCCGAGTTCAAAAAGATGTTCTCAGTCGGATCTCGTCCCCCCCCCCCCCCCCGAGTTCTCAGTTGTCATGAATGCACTGAAGTTGGAGATTTCCATTTGTTTTGAACACAGCATTAGTCTCAACGGAGGGAGGGGGAGAGCAGCAGAGGGTCTGCCTCTCACAGTACCTGCTCTCTCCTTCCTTTTCTCTGGTGAGACTGACCAGAGAGAGAGGGGAAATCATCTTCCACTTGATGGCAAAACCCCAGTCGCACCGCATCTACCTCATGCACAAATTCATATTGTTCCTATGACCAGAGAAATAAAGACACTATCGATACACTTGGCTACTCATTCAACTGGAAGCACGTTTTATGTTTTGTAATAGAGCTATATAAAAACGTAGACATGAACTCACTCATAAAAACAGCAGTTCTTTGGAGTGTTCTTTGACAGTCTCTCTCTGGTTATGGTTTTAAAAGTGATGAAATCTCACATAGGCTAGTATAAATTTTGCTGTGGCCGGTGTCGTGGATGCTGTAGGCGTGATGATTTGAGCGCAGTAGGGGCACTCGATTTAGCTACAGCTCTTCCAGTCTGCCGGGTAGGTGGAGTTTGTCTTTTCAGACAATTGAAATTGTTCAAAATGGGAACACTTTGCCCACCCGGTGCGCAGGGCTTCTGAATAAAACTAACAGGGCAAAACACAAATAAACATGTCACAAAGGGGTGCAATTGTTTATCATTAACTTTTCTATAGAAATGTTTGGATGATCGACTAAGAATGGCTAGACCGGTTGGTGACCACTGATATAGGGAGTAAGGTGCCATTTGTAATGACACCATGATGGATGATAATGTATACAGGGTTATCCTCCAATTGATTTAGTATTCGTCAATAGACTCTTCACAGTCTTTAGTACCTACAGTATGGTTGTTCAGATAGGCTACTATAGATCTATATGTAGACTCATAGTTACATGAAACTGCATAAAGCTCACAGTAGATTATATTATAGCCCTCCCTGAATTTCACTTCCTTACTACTCTAGGTTACTGATATTTAGTTTGCGTCCCATGTGGCACACTAAATTAGACTGCGTCCCAAGTGGCACACTATTCCCTATATAGTGCCCTAGGGCTCGTAGTGAGCTGTATAGGGAATAGGGTGCCATTAGGGACATTACTCTGAATGCTGTCCATTGGACTGACTGGGTGCATGCTTTAATGTGTAGATAATCAGGTGCATCACACAGCCTGAAGGCCACTCTTTTTGCAATAGATTTTCTTAGGATCATTATTACACAATTACATTAAATCCTATTTCTGGTCCTCCGAAAGGGGCGGTGAAAAAGTAGGAAGTAGCCCATATATTGTGTCAAGTTTTTCTAAGTACTCGGTTCAGAATATATCCCAGAACTTTGTTTGGAAATAAATTAGTTTATTTTTAGATTAATTTAAATTTTACAAGCCCCAATGTAGCCAAGTCTCCTGAATTGGATTGAATGGATAAGAAATAGGAAAATGGAGTTGTTTGTCACTCTGCATATGGTCACATCACGTGATGGGGAACTGGCATTTATAAACAAGTCAATAATTTCTTGCTCAGACTTGAAGCGCGCTTAGCAGTGGCAGCAGGGGCAGGCAGGCAGTGCCTTTTCCCTACATAGTGCACTACTTTTAACCAGAGAGCCTTATGAACCTTGGTGAAAAGTAGTGCACTATATAGGGAATAGGATGTCATTTGGGACGATTCCCAGCTTTCTGAATTAAGGTCAGCGTGTGTTTTAATATGCAGATCATATTGCAGTACATTTTAAATGGTAACTTCAAGGGAGTTGAGAGTCTCTGACTCAAACACTTCCATCAGATATGTGTGCTGTCTGGCTCTCCCCTCTTGGGTTGGAGATGGACAGTTGTAGATTCCTACGGCAATGTCCAAAATGGCACCCTATTCCCTATATAGTGCACTACTTAGGACCAGAGTCATATAGGCGAATCGGGGGCCATGTGGGATGCAGTACCTCTTCACCCTCAAAGCCAAAACATCAGCTTAGAGGCTAGCCAGAGATACCAGCGTTTTAAATGTCACAATTATCAATATTGCATCAAATCATGGCAGGCTGGTCAGCATTGTATCATCACAGTTAAACAAGCTTCTGCAACCTAAAATACTTCATTTCTTTTGGTGTTACCACTGCAACCTAGCCACAGTTTTGCCATTTATGTTCATGTGCAAAAACCAAATAATCATACATACAGGTTGTTAGTGTTACAACATGTTTACCGTTTATAATATGTTTTGATGTTATTGTAAATATTACATTTGTTATATTAATGAATTAATATTGTGCACTGAATTGTGCATTCTTCTCTTTCCAGGTTCTATGACGCGCCCAGCTTAACCTATTCTGAGCAGGTCGAGAGAAGAGAGCAGTTGGATGAGAGGGATGTCTTCTACTGGAGGAGGAGAGGCCAGGACTTCAGTGTCCTCCTGGATTACGCCGACGGCCAGGAGCTGAGAGCATCCGCTGGCTTTCTGAAGGCCTCTGAGGCGGCATGGCGACCACAGGCCCTGATCGCAGAGGACCATAGGGGAGAGAGGGAGAAGCTGCAGCAGCAGAAGCAGCTATGGGAAGACACCTCCATCTCCTGGCTGAGAGAGGCCGATGCGGCTCCTAGACAGTTAAGGGTAGTGACTGGGATGACTGGGGAGCGGAAGTGCCAGAGCCTGGGCACAGAGGAGTGGAAGCCTGCAGTGGGGCTGGGGAGGCAGCTGTCGGATGGGGAGGGCGAGAGGTGGGCTCAGGAGCAGCAGCACCGCCTGAGGACTCAAGAGAGCACTGGTTCTATCCTCCCCAGAACCAGAAGGATGTCCCAGTCCCTCCCCAGAGTGTTGTCACCTGCTGGAGCTACTGAACACGCAAACACACTGTCCAGTTTGGTCAGTTTCCAGCTTCGACCAGGCCAGGTTGATAGACAGCGAGTGAACAGCACCGTATTTTCCGGGCCTTATAGTCGGTATTACCACAGTGCCGCAGTCAGCAGGGACCGGTGGGTCAGGAACAGTTGGCAAAGCGTCGGACATGTTGCACTTTTACCAAAGCCCAGGTTCAGCAGGCCTGTCAAGCCTCCATCATACGAAATACACCAGCAGACTAGGGGTAGCCAGGAGATGCTCGCTGTAGCTGTAATAGATCAGCAGGGAGGGTCCAAACAACCGAAAGACAACAGGCCTGTCTATTACCCACGGGGTGGAGAATTGCAAAGACAAGACTATTTTGCACAACACTCTGCTATCTTTGGCATGGAGCCCCCCGGTTATATCCCGCCCCCGTCTTATAAGAGAGCCCTGCCCCCAATCAGGGGAGGACCAATCAACCGCAACGAAGTGGCAAACTATAAGTGGAGGGGGGAGATGAAGATACAGATGCACATGCCTATGAGCTCAGAGGCGGGAAAGTGGTTCTCCGGACAGACAGGAGGGTCGTGGCTGGAACACTACGGGGATCGGGGTATACCCTACAGGAAACAGGTTAACGCTAACCCAAACCTTAACCCTGGATACACCGAGGAGCATCTGGGTCATGTTCACTATTTACCCTTTGATAATCCGCGAGTGAGACATATCTCAGGAGGGCCTGGCGGAAATTCTCTTACTGACACTGACAAGTTTATCCGAAACATGAAGAAAGAGACTCCCTGCGCTAAGGTTTTAGGACAATCTACACACGATAGTGCCTTTCCCCCCCCACAGGGGCTCTCTCTCAATAACGACTGCCGCAAGACATCTCTCAATGACAACGACGGTGGTAGTAGTACTAGATGGTGCAACAGGGGTTTAATAAACAAAGGAAATGTAGACAGTGTAGCTCCTGATCAGAGCTGTGGTATCTATCCAACAGCTTTTCACATTAGACCTGCCCAGCAACTGATCAGGCATGTGGACCGAGGTCAAGGTGTGTCAGAAACTGTAACTCAAGTGAAAACGTCAGTCAATGAGCCTGACTCCACAGAGAAAGAGAAACCAAGAAAAACTGACTCCGAGAAAACAGAAAAAAATGAGAAAAAGAGTGTAAAACAAAAACTTAGTGAGACAATATTCTGTTTGATGTCTGTTCCCGTCCCTCTAACGCCGGGTGGTACGTCCCGTGATCAAAACAACAACAACAACGAGAAGCTACCAAGCCCAGTCCGGCCACCAAGCCCAGTGGAAAGTCCGAGTGAGAACAAAACGGGCCACTTAACAAACCAAAGTTTCCAAAGCACATCTTCAGCAGAGGCTGAGCTGCAAGCACTAACCGGTAGCATAGCGAGCAGCAGATCAAGCAGCAAAATAGTGAGAAAACTCCCTATTAAACCCCCCAAAATAAACCATCACATGGAGCTGAAACTCTCAGGTGCCTGGCCTGGGAACCAATACCGGGACCAGGAGACCCAAACTAGCCCAGAAGCCCGAAAGCCTCAGCATCCCCCTCCTCCAGGCACTGAAAACAAGGAAGCACAAGACCCTCACGTCCCTGCCCCAGGCTCCTCTGACGTCATCACCCAAGATCCCAGCGGTGTGGGCAATACTGCATTCAGCTGTCCTATAAAAGGGGTGAAGAGCCTGAAACCATCCAGCAACAGCGCCTTTTCCAGGACGGCCACTTTCTCCATTTCCAGCCAGCTGGTCAAGAGCACAGCTCAGCCGCCAGCAGCGCCACCACCACCACCACCACCCTCAGGAAACATGATGGAGGCCAAACCAGCAGCGACCTGCAGTGGGCAGGAAGCCTTCGGTCAGTTCCTGCTGAAGCCCGTCAGCAGGCGGCCATGGGACGCCATCGAGGAGCTGGAGACTATCAACAAAGAGTTCCAGGATCAGCAGCAGAAGCAGCAGCAGAGCAGCAAGAGACCCAGTGTTGACCAGTGCATTGAGGACCTCAACGAGGCCTACAAAGACATCCTAGAGCTAGGCACTGCCAGCAATAACATTTCCAACAATAGTGGTGCTGTGCAGATCCCTGAGCGGATCAAGATAAGGCTGGCGGGGGAGGCGGGGCTCAGCAAGCCCAGCAGCCTTAGGCGCAGTATCGAGAGCTGGTCTGTGTCCGTCGACCCGGAGTACGGGGAGGTTAAGAGCGCTTTCTCCAGACCTGCTGAAAGAAAATCTGTGACTTTCAGCAAGCAGCTAAGAGAGGAGCTCCCTGTCCCACCACGCAAGCCTACAGGATTCAGAGAATACAGGGTTGTTTCGAACTTGTCGCAGAGGAGAAGTAGCTGCAGTGGCAGGACAGTGAAGCTAGACCTCCCTTCGCCTTCGGAGACACCACCGCCTTGTCACTTCACCGGCCCTAGTGACTTTACTGACTCTCCTAGTGATCCCAGCAAGACCAGAGACTTCAGTCCAATGACTCCAACAACGCACACGGCAGCAGAAGTCCCCTGGGCAGATAGGCAGCCGATGCAGGACGCCTCCACACTTACGAGTCCCCCTGACTATGAGGACATATGTCAGTCTTTACAAAAGACCCGAGACTCAGAGGTTAACAAAACGTTCACCGCCATATCTAAACCTGGTGGTGGTAGCTGCGATACAGAGCCTCTAGGGGGAGCCTGTTTAGACTCTGCAGAGGAATGCCCTATTTGTAAAAGAGAGAGCGAGAGCCAGATGTCCAGACCAAGTCCAATGTCTCCGCTCCACGAGGAGTCAAGCCCAGACTTATCCGATCAAAGTAGCGCAACGATTGTTGGCGACCGTGACAGTCCACAAGGAGCTGAAACGTCTGAAGAACCAGCTGAAGGTGAAGGAGACACAAAGGTATCCTCTGACTCTGGCTCAAATCATTCAGAGGCTCAGACTATATGTTGCGATTGGAGGAAGCAGCTGTCACTCATAGATAAGAAGGTGGAGGGGAGTGTCACTGCTGAGAAGACCAAACAAAACCAAGCTCTGGCAGTGGCAGAGAACATTGGCAATCTATACAAACTTAAATGTGCTGAGGGCATTCCAGAGAATGAATCCATAGAGGAGAGGGCAGCCAGGATATTAGGGATTGATGTACCTGCAAAGTCTTTAGTCACAGGGGAGCAGCGGGTTAGCGAGACGGCAACAGAGAGTAAACCCGCTGCTAGTGAAGATACAGAAAGCAGCAGGGCAAACGAACAGACAGTACAAACACATGTGAGAGATCCAGATTCTGAGGAACTGGACTCTGGAATGGTTTCTACAGTGCCTCCTGACAGGCAGGAGGCAAAAGAAAAGGAGACACCACAGGATAACCCAGAGTACATCAGGAGTGCCAAATGGACCCATCTGGGTCGAGAAACTCCAGGTATGCAGGAGTTTCCGCCAGACAGACTACCGCTTTCGGTCCCCATTAACCCTGACCTTAAGCTGTCCCACAGCCTGGAGGGAGAGATGAGGGGCAGAGGACCCTTGCAGCGCGTAGACGCCCTGCAGGATAAGCTGGCTGCATCGCCCAGCCACCGGGTGGCGGTAGAGCGCCGGGCACGGATGAAGGAAGTGGACCCAGTGTCGCGCATGAAACGCCTCAGCATCAGGAGCACAGACTCTGGGGAGGAGGGGGCAGAGATGGAGGGGGAGACCAAGCGTGGCGGTGGGCAAGTGGAAGTGCTCTCCCTACCTGCTTCCTCCCAGAGTGATACTGTGGAAGATAGAGAGGCCTCTGAAGACACAGTGTTGCAAGATGAGGTGTCATCCCTCTCAGGTAACTACTTCATACATTTGATTTGTTCAAGTATTTTTTCTGTTGAACTGTGTTACATGTTATTCTGAATACAAGTGTTTCATCGAGTTAATAATGTAATATTTGTTACACATTTGTGCATCATTTTCACTGCAAAATACACTACAATACCAGAAGTATGTGGATGCCTGCTCGTCGAACCTCTCATTTCAAAATCATGGGCTTTAATATGGAGTTGATCCCCCCCCCCCCCCCCCCCCCGCTGCTATAACAGCCTCCACTCATCTGGGAAGGCTTTCCCCTAGATGCTGGAACATTGCTGCGGGGACTTGCTTCCATTCAGCCACAAGAGCACTGATGTTCGGCGATTAGGCCTGTAGGCCTGGCTTGCAGCCGGTGTTCCAATTCATCCCAAAGGTGTTCTATGGGGTTGAGGTCAGGGCTCTGTGCAGGACATTCAAGTTCTTCCACACCGATCTCTTCAAACCATATTTGTATGGACCTCGCTTTGTGCACAGGGGCATTGTCATGCTGAAACAGGAAAGGGCCTTCCACAAACTGTTGCCACAAAGTTGGAAGCACAGAATCGTCTAGAATGTCATTGTTTGTTGTAGCATTTAGATTTCCCTTCACTGGAACTAAGGGGCCTAGCCTGAACCATGAAAAACAGCCCCAGACCATTATTCCTCCTCTGCCAAACTTTACAGTTGGCATTATGCATTCAGGCAAGTAGCGTTCTCCTGGCATCCGCCAAACCCAGATTAGTTCGTCGGACTGCCAGATGGTGAAACTTGATTCATCACTCCAGAGAACGCGTTTCCATTGCTCCAGAATCCCATGGCGGCGAGCTTTACACCACTCTAGCCGATGCTTGGCATTGCACATAGTGATCTTACGCTTGTGTGTGGCTGCTCGGCCATGGAAACCCATTTCATTAAGCTCCCGACGAACAGTTATTGTGCTGACACTGCTTCCAGAGGCAGTTTGGAACTCTGTAGTGAGTGTTGCAACCGAGAACAGACCATTTTTCATGCTGTATGCGCTTCAGCACTCGCCGGTCCCGTTCTGTGAGCTTGTGTGGCCTATCACTTCGCGGATGAGCCACTTTCCACTTCACAATAACAGCACTTCAGTTAATCGGGGCAGCTCTAGCAGGGCAGAAATTTGGCAAACTGACTTGTTGGAAAGGTGACATCCTATGACGGTGCCATGTTGAAAGTCACTGAGATCATTCTACTGCCAATGTTTGTCTATAGAGATTTAATAGCCCTGTGCTCGACTTTATACACCTGTCAGCAACAGGTGTGGCTTTATACACATACATTTGTGTATATAGTGTATAGCAACACAAAACTTGTTTGGCAATGACTTAATGTTTTGTTATTATTATTTGAGTGTTTAGTTTTACCTAGTGTTATTTTATGAGGCAAGCATTTCAAGCAGTGTAATTCTGGCTGTTACTATGGAGTCTTTCCACAAGAGGGGGCTATTGTACTTAGATATAACACTTCAAACTAGAGACCTGCACAGGTCAGTTTATTGGAGCCGCCGCCACCCTGTGCCGGCCACCTCAAGTCTGAGCCCCATCTGACATCAGGACAGATTTTTTTCCGCAATCCCATCCACCCACATAGAATTGTTCTGAGAGCCGATCCGTGACCCGCCAAATTAACATGCATTTATTTAATTGTTTTTACGACAACAGCGTAGTAGGCTTTAAGGCTATTCCCATTCCCTTCATGAATTAATTTGTCTATTCAACATTTGGATAAAAGGAAACCTTGCCATGAATTAAGAAGAATAAAATCTTATTTTCACAATGGGATGCTCAAATCCCTTTGAAAATAAGCCTTCTAATTAGCCTTCTTCTTACCTAATGAAAGCCTATTGCCGACAGAAGAAAACAGTTTTATATTCAATATTGTTTAACTAATCAAGTAGTTTAATTGAAACTAATTAAACAATTCCAAAACTCTATAGGCTGCAGATTTATTTAGTAGGGGCATTTGCATCTCAAAGGACCCATGAGCACCAACATATGAAGTTCATAGGAGCATGTCAAATGAAAGCTATTTTTTTTGTCTATTTTTTTATATTAATTAAGGCATATATACATTTCCATCCTAAAAATTAAGATTAACCAAAGGCTTTGAATTCTGAACTGTTTTTTTTACTGAATTCAAGCTTGCTTATGAGTTAAAGTGATTAAAACTCTGCTGTTACCAAATCGGTAGCAGAATGACAGAAAAATCTGTAACAGAATTACTGCAATTGATTTGGATACAGTGGGAAATCATAGTAGTCACAAACCACAGGTTGGTCACCTGCTATGGTCCAACCAAATGTGATATTTTTGTGATTATTCTAATGAGCTCCGCCAGTGTGTGAGGGAATCCCCTCCTATTTGAATGGCCTGTGGCCCACGTAAAACCTTTCCCGGTCAGAGGAATAACGGAACCTTACAGAGTTCACACACACACACACACACACGGAACTTTATTGAAAGTACAGAGAAAGAGAAATAATGAGTACTATACATGTAATAACTTGGGTATAAACAGTGCAACAGTGCAAAGTCATGCATAGAGTAATGACCACAATAGCTCAAGTAGTGATAATGATAAATAGAACAAAGAACTGTAGAAATGTAAACATAAACATGTTACCTGAACAGTAATAACATTACAGGGAATAGATAATAGCAACTGCTACTAACAGTAACAGTAAACACACACAAATCTCAACCATAACAACAATAAACACTACCCACTTCTACCCACGCATTCCATGAACATACTGCGATAAATCCACCTCTTATCTGTGCTGAAGGAAAGATCATCCGGACTGGGTCCATTTATGGGGATGCAAGAGCATGCATCGGGCCTGATTAGACAGTGCAGGATCAGCTAGATGTCCTTTGCCAATCAGAGGTTGTATGATCAGCTCATGTACAGAGTTTCGGGCAAGTGGTCACCAGCTGATTGGCTAAGACCACAGGGCTGAATACTGAACAATATTTCCTCACATGAGAGCCAGACTCAGCAGAGCCAAACAAACAATTGCCACAAAAACCCTGTAAATTAAAGTGTGCTGCAGCACCCTCAGCAGGGGGGGATTATCTACACAGTGTGTGGAATAATACCTACAAATGCTAAAGGATATTGCATATTTATATATTTGTGTGTCTATTCAGGATACATCTATATTAATAGAATGATATGCATAATTATGGATATGACTCTGTATAGTACAGATCAGGGACCTGATTACCGTAATTCCATTTCCGGAGGTAAATCCACTTCACACCTACTGTAGTTCAATAACCAAAATATTTTCCTAACTCAAGGTGTCATGTCATAGCTGACACCCCATTAATTCTGCAGACATCTTTGAATCTCCTTCTCCATCCAAACCGGGCATTTCACTCGGACACCACCTGTTTCCACTAAGGTGTATTTCAGCGTTATAACACCTTTCTTTTTATTGATTCTGTTACGTTAGCCAAGTGAGGAGTCAGGGAAAATAAACTTTGCTATGTATTGTCGTGTGGCAAAAGGGAACATAAGCCCTGCACGTGGACAGCACCACACAAATAGGCTCCCAGCAAACATGTCCACATTGGCACGATGTGACCCAATGCGGGCTAAAATATTGACCCCATGTAGGCTGCCAACATTGGGCCAATGTGCCTTTTCTATTTAATAGGAATTGATTTACTAATAACAATTTAACTCAATACATAAATGTAATAATTTTCAAGCCCTGAATGTACTTGGGGAAAGTGATACATTGTATCAGAAAGACAACGAAGTTGTTACTATCATACATATATTTTTACATGAGAAACTTAAGTTTCTCATGTCACATGCACTTTAGGTATTTTTTTTTTTTAAGACATCATTGGTAGGGTACAAGATTATTTTTTTAATCGGCATCAAACTTTCACACAGAACACTTAGCTGCAATATGTTAATTTTTGGGTGACCTGACCAATATAACAGAAGTGTGTGTTATAGATCTGTAATTCTCATTGTAAGCAAGTGTAAGAAGCGGTAAATCTGTTCTGTGTGCACCATTTCTTTGCTTCCTATTATGTTTTTGCATCTTTTATTTGTGTACACCAGCTTCAAACAGCTGAAAATACAATATTTTTGTTTATGGAAAATGTGTTTCACAGCAGTTTAGATGGTACAAGGATTCTCTACACTCTACTTGCTTTTTTTGTTACATAAAATTAAGCAAACTATTTGAATTGTAGCAACCAGGAAATGGCAGAGGGATTTTCTTTTAACTAGAATGACACTCAGTAATGGTTGCAAAAAAGAACTGTGTGCAAACCACACACAAAAATATTCTAATGAGCCCCCGCCTGGTGTGGGCTAGACCCTGTTGGGCTTGGTGTGGGCTGGCCCCTGTTGGGCTGTTGTAGGCTAGCCTGTGTTGGGCTTTTGTGGGTTTGGTGTAGGCTAGTCCACGTTGAGCTTGGTGTGGCTGGCCCACCATGGGCTGGTGTGGGCTAGTCTGTGTTGGGTTTGGTGTAGGCTAGTCCACGTTGAGCTTGGTATGGCTGGCCCACCATGGGCTGGTGTGGGCTAGCCTGTGTTGTGCTGGTGTAGGCTAGCCTGTGTTGTGCTGGTGTAGGCTAGCCTGTGTTGTGCTGGTGTAGGCTAGCCTGTGTTGTGCTGGTGTAGGCTAGCCTATGTTGGGATGATATGGGTAGCTTGTGTTGGGCTTGGTGTGGGCTAGCCATGCCCACCGAATTCCCACATGGGGCCAATGGGGTCATGTTTGCTGGTCTACTAATGGAGAGTTTCATGCTTCCCTCCCTCGATGAGTGGCTGGTAACCTAAGCCTAGGCTATGTCTGCCTCACCACTCACATAGCCTAATGGAATACACAACAAAATATATATATATATATATATTATCTTCAGTGCTGAATCTTTACTATAGGACCTAGGCGTTCAGAGGGACCAAAATCTTCCAATACGTTGTATAAATAAAAACAAATCTAGTAAATAACAGAAGACATATCACTTAATGCACCCGACATGATATTGTCTGTAGTCGGGACCATTCTAGTGATATTTTTTATCACGTTATGAATGAATCAAACCCATCAAAAGGTGAGGCTCATGGTGCTGAAAGGACAGCGACCGTAATACCGGTGCACTCCATGGCACTGAAGGAGAGACCATTTTGGTCAAACACATACATGGCTCACAAACAGGCAACCGCAGTCACACACAGCATCAAATAATGTTCAAGATTATGCATCCCATTACTCCAGTTGGCCCCATGAAATCATACAAATACAAAAGCACAATCATTTCACGTCCAAAATTAAATTAACCAACCAACTATGACTTTCCATTGCAAATATATTTTAATCACGTTCATCGCACTAACCGGTGATCTGAAGTTTAAAATGCAACAATATTTCACAGTAATTATTTTCAAAGAGATGTGCCACTCACCAGATGATAATTTGTAAACAAAGTTTGAATGTTAGTATTGAAATAGCTGATGCTAACAAATTAGCAACATCCACCTTGAAGTTGATAACAGCTGCTGCAGCCGCCATCGTCACTCTACAACACAAGCTAGTTAACGTTACTTGCTGACAATGTTACATGCGCTGCAAATTAAATGTACACATACAAGTTGTTCAATAATTTCAGCCACACTGCTCTCACGTGTCAACGAGTGTCTGCAGTCAGGCGCTGAAATAGAACTTGGTTCCATTTTTTTACGATTGACGCACTGCAAGTACTGTCTCTCCCACCTTGGTTTTTAGGAGCTGTAACGTGCGCTGAGAGTCGGGGAGTTCAGGGAGTGAATAATATAATTCATAACTGAAACATGACCAACGCACAGCCATGAAACTGAAAAAGAAACAATGGCGCCTGGGGAAGGAACCAAAGGGAGTGGCATATATAGGGAAGGTAATCAGGGACGTGATTAGAGTCCAGGTGAGCGTAACGATGCTGACAGGTGTGTGCCATAACGAGGCCGGAGAGGGAGCACAAGCGACAGGAGCATATACCCACGTGGTGTAATTGAAAGATGAACTGAGGTCCACACTCCAGTCCAGTTGTTGGCGGTAATGCACCTTAAAGTTGGTTGCCAACCGCCATATAAAGTCCATAGATGAAGAAGAAGACTGAAGGGGGCGAGGTTACTAGAAACAAACTAGGTTTCCCCTTTTATCTGTGGATTAATTGTCGGAGTAGAGAATACACTATTTTGTGTGACTCAAAATGGGTCGATATTTTACAAAGATCCAGCAAAAGAAGGATCTTGTAGATTTCAGGTAAAATAACAACAAAAGGTTTATATCCCAGGACAAATGATCAAGCAACAGCAAGCTAGCTAGCTGAATGTCCATGAATGTTTCATAAGTGTTTCGACCTGTCCCCAAATTAATATAGTTGGTTCAGAATTAGTTTAGATATTTCAAACTGCGTGTCCTGATGGACAAAATCAACATGCGAGAGATGGCGCAAGCGGGCGAATGCGCGTGCCCGATGTAGTCAGCATGTTAGCGTGGGAAGACTACTGCTTGCGACACTGATTATTTTCTCCTGCATGCTCTTACATTTGACATTTTTGTCATTTAGCAGACGCTCTTATACAGAGCGACTTACAACCTATTAGTGTATTGCCGCCACCTACTGTATTTGCTGTTTATCAGCCTGCTATTCTGTATTATAAATTCATTACCTCTTGCGCTCAGACTAGTGAGGTGTGTAGGCCTTGGAGTCCTAGACATGTCCTAGACATGTCACAGCAACAACAAAAAACGGTCCCACTCATTGCAAGTATAAATGTAATTGGTTCATTCCACTGTCACTCCAAAATTCTACTCAAATACAGTTGAATGGCAGAGGCCTTCTGTCCAGCTTCTTTCTGAAGGCCTAGCCTTCAGATCTAGCTAGATTTTTCTACCCAGAGACCACCAAAAAAAATCCTTACTGGATTTTGTCTATTCAGTATTAACCCTTCTCTTTCCAACACAAATTGAGGAGATTAAATCAGAAAATGATTTACAATTATTGTAAAATGAAATAGAAATTAAAACATAATTTGATCAAAAATAAAATATTTATACATTTTTATAAATCCTTAGGCCTTCTCTGATGTTCTAGAAGGCCCTGATAGTTCCCCACTGATCTTTATTTAAAATGTTTCCGACCCACAATATAATTGTTCTGAACTGTGAGCCGACTCGCGGGTTGGAAGAATGTTTTCATTCCACCCGCGAGCTGATTTTTTTGGTGGGTCAACCGCGGGTAACCATGGTTATCCGACCCAATACAGGACTCTCTTCAAACCTACCACCACACACAACTGATATATAATTATTTTAATACATTTTCCAGACATTTTTGTGAAATGTGAAATACATTTTGGATAATTTATGATGACTGTCACATGATCAGTGGCATGTCAAGAGGGTGGCCCAGGGTGGCCACTAACACTACTAACACAGAGGGGTGCTGTTTGCCTCACTCGGATGCTTCCTCCGGTGAAATAGATTCAGCCTCTTGCGAATTGAAAGAAAATTCTGAAACACTGATAGACACAAATGAGAAATCAATTGATAAGTTTGTTTCTTTTTTTATTGCAACCATTTTTGGGTAAGCCTTTGGCATCCATAAATGCACATCACTTTGTAGGCTGAATGTCATTACACAGTGTTTGTAATAGATTCCATTCAAATGGCGGATGCACAGTGCACTGTTTGGATGCTGGACTTATTTTGGAGTAAACAAACGTACGCAGGTACCTACTTATCCTACTATTGAAGTGATTTGTTTGACAATCAGATTTAAACACCACGACATGTCTTTACTATAAAGCCTTGCATACATACTGTAGGAGGTCCCATAAAAAAAAATTTGAGACCCAGGGCCTTCTGAGTGGCACAGCGGTCTAAGGCACTGATTAGTGCTAGAGGCATCACTACAGATCCAGGTTCGATCCCGGGCTGTGTCGCAGCCGGCCGCGACCGGGAGACCCGTGAGGCGGCACATAATTAGCCCAGCGTCGTACCGGTTAGGGGAGGATATTCTCGACTGGGATGTCCTTGTTCCATCACGCTCTAGCAGGCACATCCACACATTGGTGCGGTTGGCTTCCGGGGTAAGCGAGCAGTGTTTCAAGAAGCAGTGCGGCTTGGTGAGGTCGGGTTTTGGAGGATGCATGGCTCTCGACCTTCGCCTCTCCCGAGTCTGCACGGGAATTGCAGCGATGGGACAAGACTGTAACTACCAATTGGGGAGAAAAAAGGGTAGCAAAAAAATTAACAGAGACCCTCGAAAGTCACGGTTTAATTAGCAAATTTTGAATGGACCTTTCGAGTGAATTTTCTGCTGTATGTTAATACCCTTATATAAAATTCTGACCTTTAATGCAAATAATGCATCAAGAGTTTTGGAATTGATTCATTTGAACAGGGAAATGTACCAAACCTAAGCTGAAGCATTTGATGCATTGATCCTAAACTTGGACTGTGCCTCACCTTGGCCACCTCATGCTAAATTGTCTGGACACACCACTGCACATGATATAAGGTGAATCCCAAATGGCACCCAATTCCCTATGTTGTGTACTATTTTTGACCAGGGTCCATAGGGCTTTGGTCAAATGTAGTGCACTATATAGGGAATAGGGTGCTATTTTTAACGCACACATATTTACTCTAAATGATTAAATGTATCCCTTCTTTCTTTGTATTATACCAGAGGCCTACGACCCAAGCGGAGTGGAGAAAGTGTAGAGCGACTGAGACGCCCATCATCTTTTTCCATCGGAGGTTTAGATCCCTCCAACACTGTGACCTGGCAGCCCACTAGAATGCCTTCATCTTATCCCAACACAGAAATGGCCTTCTTCTCCGACAAGAGCATTGTGTACACCCTCACCCTCGGCGTTGTTGAGTACTATGAGTACCAAGTGTCCCACTGCCAAAAGGGAGGTGTTCCCCCACCTAGGGGTAGCTTCCAACTAACCCCCCTCCTCCCCTTTACCTCCCCTCAACCCATCCTCTAAATGTGTTTCTACTAGTATGCGGCCCAAATGGCACCCTACTTCCTATGTAGTGCACGACTTTTGTAACCCTACTTCCAATGTAGTGCACTACTTTTGACCAGGGCCCTTTTTGACCAGGGCCCAGAAAGCAGTGCACTACATAGGGAATAGGGTGCCATTTCAGACTGAATTCCTAGTCTTCTGGTAGTGGCTTGTCCTTTCTCCTTTCTTATTCTACCCTCCCAGATTCTTTTCATTGGCAGACATTATGCAAATCTGTCAAGCGTATAACAACTTAAAATATGTTGAAATTGAATACAGTTAGTTGACTCATCGTTAACATGCTGTATGATTCTGTTTGTTTATGGGCGAGCTGTTTAGATATAAATGTAAGTCCTTATGTTTTACATAACGGATACATAGGGAGAATATTCATCATAAAAGCTGTTCCATTACATTCAGTGTCGATTACACCAAAATAGTTACATTGTATTGTTATTATGGAGAGTTGAGAAGAAATATATTATATTGGACGTCAATGTCTTTGGCTCGAGAACTGTTTTCTTTTTCAGATGAATCGATCAATCCATCAGTCTATTATTATTTTGATACACTGTGGCCTGTCTGTCTCGTCGCTTTCCCGCATACTGTAATCATAACCCATAAAGCTCTTCAATGAAGAGTCACTCTATACCTACCTATGTGGCATAATGGTAAATCAGTGATATGTATTCTGAGGCATTGGTTCTACAATTATAGGGGGAAGGGAGTTGACTAGCCTGAGTGTCAGTATATTTGTGCTATCATGTCACTCATTGGCTTTCATGGTTGGGATCAATTCCATTTAAATTCCAGTCTATTCAGAAAGTAAACAAAATGTTTTAAAAAAATAAATAATTAAAGTTTAAAATAATTTCAGTGTACTTCCTGAATTGGCTGGAATTGAAAAGAAATTGACCCCAACCCTGTTGGATTGACAATGAGCATTGGACTTGTCAAGAGCACAAACAAATCTAGGACCAGGCTAGTAGTTGCCATCTGTATCCAGATGTGCATGTATAAGCTGGGTCAGGATATATAAGACCATTCTGGGTAGTTAACTTAAATGTTGTAAAAAATCTGGTGTATAGCTCGATTTCCCAGGTCATTTCAGGAAGCAATAATGGCATGGAGTGTGGCAGTTTGAGTTGTAAACAAGAATTATATGGACAAGATAGAGCAATATTGCCATACAAACAGCTGTGGCTTAGTCAGTGGAGCTGGGAACCATTGTCAGGAATCTCGTTGTATACTTACCCAAATGCCACCCTATTCCCTATATAGTGCAATACTTTTGACTAGAGCCCAATGAGTCATGGTCAAAAGTAGTGCACAAAATAGTCAATGGGGTGCCATTTGGGATGTAACACTTCCCGCAGCAAAATGGAAATGTGTCAGAGTATACTGGGTGTGGGTGGGTGCTTATTTCATTGAAAATATCAGTGGCCATACTTGTGTATCATGTGAAGAAACTATGGCCGTGTCTGAAATGGCACTATTCACTATATAGTGCACTACCTTCGACTAGGACCTATAGGGCTCTGGTAAAAAGTAGTGCACTATATAGGGAATATGGTGCCATTTCAGACGCAGCCTACATTTCACTGAATATTTATTTTTGTTATCATTGAATTGTTAATCAGTTTGCATAATGTACAAAATAAAGTATATTTTAAATATTTTAAGAGGTATTTTGTATTTAACCATTATGGTTTATTTCTGCATACTTTGATCACAAGTTGAAAGTATCATAATGTCTGTACAGTACCATAATGAGAGTATATAATTTTCTAGTGCAAAAAAAACATTTAAGAAAATAGATTGACATAAAGAAGGATGACCTTACAAGTAAAGCTGTCTGCCGTGTGCCTTGATCACACGGTTGTTCTGTGTAGTGACAAGATGAGGGTTTATCTTCTTTCTGAGTATTGACTTGATGGGAAAATCTGGTTGTGCCATGAGTTCCTATTTGTAGTGCATTTTCACATGAAAAAACAGTTGAACATTTGATGTTGGGCATTCTTTATTATATTTGATCCATCGCAGCTGTGTTCTTATGTTTATGGTCAGCTGTGACCTGCAGTGTTGTGGTCAATTCCATTTGAATCCCGGAACATAATGCTCAATGCTGGTGTATGGAAAAAATGTGGAATCAGAATCGTAGTTTCAGTTCACTTCCGGAATTGACCCCAACTCCGCTGACCTGTCTTATTTAGTTTTTTTATGTCTTCCAAGCCAAGTCACATACTGTTGTTTTGTTGCTGATTCATAGCAACACGTTTACAAATTTAAAATAAATCCAATATTTTATTATTGCAACTTAACATTTCTTTATACATTGAGCGACGTTTGAGTTTCAGACAGCTGTCAATGATACAATGGTTAGGGAAGGATGTATAATGCATCGATAAAGGTGCACATTAATGTTGTTTTCCTATTTGTCAAAGGTGAATACATCTACTGCTCAATCCCAGTTTTATAACGTATACTTTAATGTAGCATTATTGCGGCTGAAGTATTTCATTGACTTAGAACTTTATGCTACGCTTAATATATCTGACCAACATATTTACATTTTTTTAATAATCATGGCACCTAAGGCAATTGTGTGCATTACATTATTCTTAAGGCAATGACAAATAATTACTAATTGCACACTGTTACATCATTTTAGGTGTTACAAACAACTTATTCTGGTTCTGCCACTTCTTAAGCCTGAAAGGTAGCAATGTTGACTGCATACTTATATAGTGACTGCCCTTCACATACTTTTCTCTTGTTGTAATATTTTCTATTTTCATAAGAGATTTAATTAAGAGCTTTTTGTACTCACTGACATTTTTTTCTTACATGAAATGCAAGAGAGAGGAGGATTCTTTTTTTGTTGTTGCATACAGTATATTTGCATTTGGTACTCTCCAGTAGTCAAAACGAACGAATGGGCAACCATTATCTCTCAGAATTGTATTTACAAAACTATGCCAAGTATTTAAAGGCAATTTTTTTAGTAAAATCCAATGGAAAATCATTCATTTATTTTTCATTTTAAAGCATTTTATTTGCTTTGTATTGATGAATATGAGCATAATACATAGTCAAATGATTGTGCTACTGTTGTATGACACTGCAGTCTGATTCATAAATAAACTCCTTGCATGAAGGTTGTCTTTGTGATCAATCAAACAGTTTTGTTCTAGAGTGTTAGTTTAGATACAGTATCGTGATGTCCTTTTGCCAAACATCAAAACGTTGTACTGTACGCTGTCACGTGCTATTCCCACCCGGAAGCGGGAACTATGGCATTTTCATCCCAAATTGTCCCACTCACTCTTTAACAGTGACGTTACTGCCCTACAAGCCAGTGTTAACTCTAGAGACCTAAATTCTTGTGTAAATGGTCAGCTGCTCGATTAAGTTCTGGGTCCATACGTTTTAAGAGAAGGGATCAAGAGATGCTAGAACGAGGAGCTCCACCCTCTCTCTTTGCAAGTTACGGGCTGAATGTTCCTCCTCTTTTGATATTCGAAAGATGCTAACACCTGCGAAATTGTGATATGTCCAAATAACCAGTGCTAATAAACCTAAACACCGGGACTACACTGCTCGTTATCCCACTCATCACGCTCCTTCCCCACAGATTATACTGTACCATTAATTATGTTTTACATAGATTTGTCCACGAGAGATTAACTCTAGAGGGCTTCTTGTTAGTTTGTTTTTTTGGGGCTGAGAGAGGAGATAGCTTTTCCTTCTAACGCAATAGTTCATAAAATATAATAATACTATATAAAATACTAATAACTTCCAGAGTAATGTAGCAAATACAGCAGTTCAGTCAATAGTCAATCAAAGATATTCACTTCTAGTAACCTATAACAACAATTAATCTTGCTATCGGCAGTACACCTACAAACAGTAGCGGCATCGAACACCTTTAGTAAAGACCGACATACAGTACATTCGGAAAGTATTCAGACCTCTTGACCTCTTTTTTCCATATTTTGTTACGTTATAGCCTTTTTCTACAATGGATGAAATATTTTTCCCCCTCATCAATCTACATACAATACCCCATAATGACAAAGTAAAAACTGATTTTTAGAACTGTTTGATAAATTGAGCTCAGGTACATCCTGTTTCCATGGATCATTCTTGAGATATTTCTACAACATGATTGGAGTCCACCTGGGGTACATTCAATTGACTGGACATGATTTGGAAAGGCACACACATGTCTATATAAGGTCCCACAGTTGACAGTGCATGTCAGAGCAAAATCCAAGCCATGAGGTCGAAGGAATTGTCTGTAGAGCTCCGAGACAGGATTGCGTCGAGGCACAGATCTGAGGAATGGTACCAAAACATTTCTGCAGCATTGAAGGTCCCCAAGAACATGGTGGCCTTCATCATTCTTAAATGGAAGAAGTTTGGAAACACCAAGACCCTTCATAGAGCTGGCCGCCTGGCCTAACTGAGCAATCTGGGGAGAAGGGACTTGGTCAGGGAGGTGACCAAGAACCAGATGGTCCCTATGACAGAGCTCCAGAGTTCCCTATCGTGAAGAGATGGGAGAACCTTCCAGAAGGACAACAATCTCTGCAGCACTCCACCAATCAGACCTTTAAGGTAGAGTGGTCAGACAGAAGCCACTCAGTAAAAAGTACACGACAGCCCGCTTGGAGGCTGCCAAAAGGCACCTAAAAGACTCAGACCATGAGAAACAATATTTTCTAGTTGATGAAACCATGATTGAATTCTTTGGCCTGAATGCCAAGTGTCACTTCAGGAGGAAACCCGGCACCATCCCTATGGTGAAGCATATGTTTTTCAGCGGCTGGCACTGGGAGACTAGTCAGGATCGAGGGAAAGATGAACGGAGCAAAGTACTGAGTAAAAGTACTGCTTATGTAAATGTGATAATTACATTTTTTTATTTGTAATATATTTTCAAAAAAAATGCTAAACTTGTTTTGGTTTGTCATTATGGGGTATTGTGTGTAGATTGATTAGTGAAAAAAAACAATTGAATCCAAATGTGGAAAAATTCAAGGGGTCTGAATACTTTCTGAATATTTATTTATTTATTTATAGATTTTTTTTTGAGAGAGACTACCTAAAAAAGTAAGTGAAAATGTCCAAATTATCCAATGGATTATGATAATTTTCTGGTACAAAAAGTGGATGTGCAAAAACAGAAGTTTGCATCCCCTATTCTTAATTGTTCCATGGCTCAGGTGGCCAAGTAAAGGCAAGGCTGTTTGGATCATCTTAGTCACGAAGATGAATAACTTTGCATCTGTTTCTGATTGAATAGCCATGCTTGTGGATGGTAACGTTCAAATAAAACTCAGCCCTGAAACGTAGGCTGAAAACAATTAGTATGTCTTGTCATAGGAAAAGACTGCATTCACACAGATTTGCACAAAGTGGGCAGTTTAGATTTTTCACTTCAAGACCAAATATATCATACTTTGACTAAAATTATGACTTATTGACTTAAATCGTTGCGCAATATCATGGGTAGGTTCTGGCCATTGTCTTTCAGCTTGAAAAAGTGACTCTTGCTATATATTTTCAAATAGATTTAAGTCACAACTGTAACTCGGCCACTCAGGAAAATTCACTCTCTTCTTGGTAAGCAACTGGTCATGGTTCACATTCATCTTTCAGCAGGATAATAACCTAAAACACAAGGCCAAATCTATTTTATTTTTTTAATTTTTTTTATTTCACCTTTATTTAACCAGGTAGGCTAGTTGAGAACAAGTTCTCATTTGCAACTGCGATCTGGCCAAGATAAAGCATAGCAGTGTGAGCAGACAACAAAGAGTTACACATGGAGTAAACAATTAACAAGTCAATAACACAGTAGAAACCAAAGGGGGAGTCTATATACAATGTGTGCAAAAGGCATGAGGAGGTAGGCAAATAATTACAATTTTGCAAATTAACACTGGAGTGATGAATGATCAGATGGTCATGTACAGGTAGAGATATTGGTGTGCAAAAGAGCAGAAAAGTAAATAAATAAAAACAGTATGGGGATGAGGTAGGTGAAAAAGGGTGGGCTATTTACCAATAGACTATGTACAGCTGCAGCGATCGGTTAGCTGCTCAGATAGCTGATGTTTGAAGTTGGTGAGGGAGATAAAAGTCTCCAACTTCAGCGATTTTTGCAATTCGTTCCAGTCACAGGCAGCAGAGTACTGGAACGAAAGGCGGCCAAATGAGGTGTTGGCTTTAGGGATGATCAGTGAGATACACCTGCTGGAGGGCGTGCTACGGATGGGTGTTGCCATCGTGACCAGTGAGCTGAGATAAGGCGGAGCTTTACCTAGCATGGACTTGTAGATGACCTGGAGCCAGTGGGTCTGGCGACGAATATGTAGCGAGGGCCAGCCGACTAGAGCATACAAGTGGGTGGTATAAGGTGCTTTAGTGACGAAACGGATGGCACTGTGATAGACTGCATCCAGTTTGCTGAGTAGAGTGTTGGAAGCCATTTTGTAGATGACATCGCCAAAGTCGAGGATCGGTAGGATAGTCAGTTTTACTAGGGTAAGCTTGGCGGCGTGAGTGAAGGAGGCTTTGTTGCGGAATAGAAAGCCGACTCTTGATTTGATTTTCGATTGGAGATGTTTGATATGAGTCTGGAAGGAGAGTTTGCAGTCTAGCCAGACACCTAGGTACTTATAGACGTCCACATATTCTAGGTCGGAACCATCCAGGGTGGTGATGCTAGTCGGGCATGCGGGTGCAGGCAGCGACCGGTTGAAAAGCATGCATTTGGTTTTACTAGCGTTTAAGAGCAGTTGGAGGCCACGGAAGGAGTGTTGTATGGCATTGAAGCTTGTTTGGGGGTTAGATAGCACAGTGTCCAAAGACGGGCCGAAGGTATATAGAATGGTGTCGTCTGCGTAGAGGTGGATCAGGGAATCGCCCGCAGCAAGAGCAACATCATTGATATACACAGAGAAAAGAGTCGGCCCGAGAATTGAACCCTGTGGCACCCCCATAGAGACTGCCAGAGGACCAGACAGCATGCCCTCCGATTTGACGCACTGAACTCTGTCTGCAAAGTAATTGGTGAACCAGGCAAGGCAGTCATCCGAAAAACCGAGGCTCCTGAGTCTGCCGATAAGAATATGGTGATTGACAGAGTCGAAAGCCTTGGCAAGGTCGATGAAGACGGCTGCACAGTACTGTCGTTTATCGATGGCGGTTATGATATCGTTGAGTACCTTGAGTGTGGCTGAGGTGCACCCATGACCGGCTCGGAAACCAGATTGCACAGCGGAGAAGGTGCGGTGGGATTCGAGATGGTCAGTGACCTGTTTGTTGACTTGGCTTTCGAAGACCTTAGATAGGCAGGGCAGGATGGATATAGGTCTGTAACAGTTTGGGTCCAGGGTGTCTCCCCCTTTGAAGAGGGGGATGACTGCGGCAGCTTTCCAATCCTTGGGGATCTCAGACGATATGAAAGAGAGGTTGAACAGGTTGGTAATAGGGGTTGCGACAATGGTGGCAGATAGTTTCAGAAATAGAGGGTCCAGATTGTCAAGCCCAGCTGATTTGTACGGGTCCAGGTTTTGCAGCTCTTTCAGAACATCTGCTATCTGGATTTGGTTAAAGGAGAACCTGGAGAGGCTTGGGCGAGGAGCTGCGGGGGGGGCGGAGCTGTTGGCCGAGGTTGAAGTAGCCAGGCGGAAGGCATGGCCAGCCGTTGAGAAATGCTTATTGAAGTTTTCGATAATCATGGATTTATCAGTGGTGACCGTGTTACCTAGCCTCAGTGCAGTGGGCAGCTGGGAGGAGGTGCTCTTGTTCTCCATGGACTTCACGGTGTCCCAGAACTTTTTGGAGTTGGAGCTACAGGATGCAAACTTCTGCCTGAAGAAGCTGGCCTTAGCCGGACTTCCCTGAACAGTTGCATATCACGGGGACTATTCGATGCTATTGCAGTCCGCCACAGGATGTTTTTGTGCTGGTCGAGGGCAGTCAGGTCTGGGGTGAACCAAGGGCTGTATCTGTTCTTAGTTCTGCATGCTTATCTAAAATGGTGAGGAAGTTACTTTTGAAGAATGACCAGGCATCCTCAACTGACGGGATGAGGTCAATGTCCTTCCAGGATACCCGGGCCAGGTCGATTAGAAAGGCCTGCTCACAGAAGTGTTTTAGGGAGCGTTTGACAGTGATGAGGGGTGGTCGTTTGACTGCGGCTCCGTAGCGGATACAGGCAATGAGGCAGTGATCGCTGAGATCCTGGTTGAAGACAGCGGAGGTGTATTTGGAGGGCCAGTTGGTCAGGATGACGTCTATGAGGGTGCCCTTGTTTACAGAGTTAGGGTTGTACCTGGTGGGTTCCTTGATGATTTGTGTGAGATTGAGGGCATCTAGCTTAGATTGTAGGACTGGCGAGGTGTTAAGCATATCCCAGTTTAGGTCACCTAACAGAACAAACTCTGAAGCTAGATGGGGGGCGATCAATTCACAAATGGTGTCCAGGGCACAGCTGGGAGCTGAGGGGGGTCGGTAGCAGGCGGCAACCGTGAGAGACTTATTTCTGGAGAGAGTAATTTTCAAAATTAGTAGTTCGAACTGTTTGGGTATGGACCTGGAAAGTATGACATTACTTTGCAGGCTATCTCTGCAGTAAACTGCAACTCCGCCCCCTTTGGCAGTTCTATCTTGACGGAAGATGTTATAGTTGGGTATGGAAATCTCTGAATTTTTGGTGGCCTTCCTGAGCCAGGATTCAGACACAGCAAGGACATCAGGGTTAGCAGAGTGTGCTAAAGCAGTGAGTAAGACAAACTTAGGGAGGAGGCTTCTGATGTTGACATGCATGAAACCAAGGCTTTTTCGATCACAGAAGTCAACAAATGAGGGTGCCTGGGGACATGCAGGGCCTGGGTTTACCTCCACATCACCCGCGGAACAGAGAAGGAGTAGTATGAGGGTGCGGCTAAAGGCTATCAAAACTGGTCGCCTAGAGCGTTGGGGACAGAGAATAAGAGGAGCAGGTTTCTGGGCATGGTAGAATATATTCAGGGCATAATGCGCAGACAGGGGTATGGTGGGGTGCGGGTACAGCGGAGGTAAGCCCAGGCACTGGGTGATGATGAGGGAGGTTGTATCTCTGGACATGCTGGTAGTAATGGGTGAGGTCACCGCATGTGTGGGAGGTGGAACAAAGGAGTTATCAGGGGCGTGAAGAGTGGAACTAGGGGCTCCATTGTGAACTAAAACAATGATAACTAACCTGAACAACAGTATACAAGGCATATTGACATTTGAGAGAGACATACAGCGAGGCATACAGTAATCACAGGTGTTGAATTGGGAAAGCTAGCTAAAACAGTAGGTGAGACAACAGCTAATCAGCTAGCACAACAACAGCAGGTAAAATGGCGTAGACTAGGCAACGGGGCCAACAGATAGAACAAACAAGCAGAATGGAGTACCGTGATTAATGGACAGTCCAGCGTGCATCAGCTATGTAGCCAAGAGATCAGTGTCCAGGGGGCAGCGGTGGATGGGGCAGGGAAGCTGGCCTGGCGAGTGTTATCCAGGTAAAAAAAAAACTAACAATGACTAAATAGCTTGTAGCTAGTTAGCTGGTTAGCTTCTGGAGGTTCTTGAGTGTGTTCTAAAAATAAATAAAAAAATAATAGCGATTCCGTATCACATTGGGTGAGGCAGGTTTCCGGAAGGTATAAACAAATTAAAAGTCAAAAGAGATAGAAAGTAAATATGGGTCCGGTGAGCGTTTGAGACGCGGCGATTCAGGCGGTTAGCAGGCCTGTGCTAACAAGCTAACAGTTTGTAGGCCCGGGCTAGACAAGGTAGCAGTTAGCGGGCCGGAGCTGGACAAGCTAGCAGTTAGCAGGCCGAATTAGCAAGCAGGGAGATAGCGAGGGCTAGAGAGTTAGCCTTTGGGGGACGTCGCGATGGGGTGAGTCTGTTTATTCCTCTTCATGCGATGACATCGGTAGACCGGTCGTGGGCCCGGGTATTGTAGCTCAGGAGTATGCTACGGTGGTAGCGCAGGTGCTACGGCCGGGCTAGCTTCAAGCTAAGTGGGTGGAAACGCTAGCCAGGAGTAATCCGAGGTTGCGGTTTAGCTAGATAGCTAGTTGCTGAAAAATCCAGCTGAAAGATGTTCCGTTTGCGGTGGGAATCCGGGGATGAAAAATAAATAGGTCCGTTGTGCTCTGGTTAAAGTCGCGTTGTACGAACAGGCGAGAGCTTTCCGAACTACAGGTTAGCTGATGACCGGTTAGCTGGAGACCGCTAGCATACCCGCTGGTTAGCTGGCTAGCTTCAGTTGAGGGGTCCCGAAGTAAATATAAATACTTTAGGAAAAATAGCTACATTGGGTGAGTCGGGTTGCAGGAGAGTATTTGGAAGCTTAGGGTTTAGCAAGATGTTTTCAAAGAGATATGTGGAGAAAATATGTAAAAAAAAAAGAAAAATAAACGATATATACAGGGACACGACAGGACAGGACGACCTACTGCTACGCCATCTTGGGGAGTTTGTGTTATATAAACTGGAAACTGAAAACTATTCCAGTATAGATTTGGCCTTGTGTTTTAGGTTATTATCCTGCTGAAAGATGAATGTGAACCATGACCAGCCTTTCAAAGCACTTCATGGCTACCGACGTGAGTGCCATGGGGCTGCAATCATTTAGGCAGTTTACCTTTGCTTCCTTGGGCACAGGGACTATGGTGGTCTGCTTGAAAGATGTAGGTATAACAGACTCGGTCAGGGATAGGTTCAAAATGTCAGTGAAGACACTTGCCAGTTGGTCTGCGCATGCTTTGAGTACACGTCCTTGTAATCCGTCTGGTCCCATGGCTTTGTGAATGTAGACCTGTTTAAAGGTCTTGCTCACATTGGCTACCGAGAGCGTTATCACACAGTTGTCCAGAACTGCTGGTGCTCTCGTGCATGCTTCAGTGTTGCTTGTCTCGAAGAGAGCATAAAAGGAATTTAGCTTGTCTGGTAGGCTTGTGTCACTGGGCAGCTCGTGTCTGGGTTTCTCTTTGTTGTCCATATTAGTTTTCAAGCCCTGCCACATCCGTGTCAGAGCCGGTGCAGTAGGATTCAATCTTAATCCTGTATTTACGCTTCGCTTGTTTGATGGTTAGTCTGAGGGCATAGCGGGATTTCTTCTGTGTCAGGATAAGTTTCCTGTTCTTTGAAAGCGGCAGCTCTAGCCTTTAGCTCGATGCGGATGTTGCCTGTAATCCATGGCTTCTGGTTGGGAAATGTACGTACGGTCACAGTGGGGATAATGTTGGCGATGCACTTATTGATGAAGCTGATGACTGTGGTGGTATACTCCTCAATGCCATTGGATGAATCCCATAACATATTCCAGTCTGTGCTAGCAAAACAGTCCTGTAGTGTAGCATCCACGTCATCTGACCATTTCCGTATTGTGTGAGTCACTGGTACTTCCTGCCTTAGTTTTTTCTTGTAAGCAAGAATCAGTTGGATATAATTATGGCCAGATTTTCCAAATGGAGGGTGAGGGAGAGCTTTGTATGCATCTCTGTGTGTGGAGTAAAGATGGTCTGGAGTTTTCTTTCCCTCTGGTTGCACATGACACATGCTGGTAGAAATTAGGTAAAACCGATTTAAGTTTGCCTGCATAAAAGTCCCTGGCCACTAGGAGTGTTGCTTCTGGATGAGCATTTTCTTGTTTGCTTATGGCCTTATAGAGATGGTTGAGTGCGGTCTTAGTGCCAACATCAGTCTGTGGTGGTAAATAGATGGCTACGAATAATATAGATGAGAACTCTCTTGGTTGATAGTGTGGTCTACAGCTTATCATAAGGTACTCTACCTCAGGTGAGCAGTACATCAAGACTTCTTTAATATTAGACATCAAGCACCAGCTGTTATTAACAAATAGACACACATCCCCACCCTTGTCTTACCTGACGTAGCTTCTCTGTTCTGCTGGTGAATGGAAAATCTTGCCAGCTCTATAATATCCATGTCGTCGTTCAGCCACGACTTGATTAAGCATAAGATATATCAGTTTTAATGTCCCGTTGGTAGGATAATCTTGATCGTACGTCATAAATTTTATTTTCCAATGATTGTACATTGGCCAATAGAACGGATGGCAGTGGGAGTTTACTCGCTCGCCTACGATTCTAAGAAGGCAGCCCGACCTCCGCCCCCTTTTTCAAAATTTTTCTTCAAATGACGGGGATTTGGGCCCATTCCCGGGAAAGCAGTATATCCTTCCCGTTGGATAGGTGGGTCCCCCACGGGACGGTTGAGCTAACGTAGGCTAATGTGATTAGCATGAGGTTGTAAGTAACAATAACATTTCCCAGGACATAGACATAAAGCTTAAATTCTTGTTAATCTAACTGCACTGTCCAATTTACAGTAGCTATTACAGTGAAGTAATACCACACTATTGTTTGAGGAGAGTACACTGTTATGAACTTGAAAAGTTATTAATAAACCAATTAGGCACATTTGGGCAGGCTTGATACAAAATTTTCAACAGAAATGCAATGGTTCATTGGATCAGTCTAACCCATTTCACATACACTGCTGCCATCTAGTGGCCAAAATATGATTTGCGCCTGGGCTGCAATAATACATTATGTCCTTTCTCTTGCATTTCAAAGATGGTACAAAAAACAACACAATAAACATATGTTTTCTTTGTATTTTCTTTTACCAGATCTAATGTGTTATGTTCTCCTACATGAATTTGATATTTCCACAAACTTCAAAGTGTTTCCCTTCAAATGGTATCGAGAATATGCATATATGGCACAATTGGTTAGGAGCACTTATAGTGTCAGCCATCCCCTCCAGCGCCATTATACATTATGATGCAGCCACCACTATGCTTGAAAATATGGAGAGTGGTACTCAGTAATGTGTTGTATTGAATTTGCCCAAAACAAAACACTTTGTATTCAGGTGTCAAAGCTAAAATACCAACCCGGCAAGATTATCAACTCAACTATAGTGTAAAAGTAGCAGGCAATGTGTGGTGTTCAATTTAGGCCTACAGTCCATGAGACTTTTGAAAAAAACATGCAGGGCTTGACATTACCTGTTTATCCACTTGTCCTCCAGACAAGGTGACAGAAAATGTAGTCTTGCTGCTTAATGCAAGAAACCACTTTACAAAATAAAATGCATTATTATTCCCATACCATTATTTCAGAGAATCATACAAATTATGCTACCCTCTGCCTATTGGCTACTTAACTTATTCAAGCCAGTCTCAAAATAGAACACTGTCCCTTTAATTTAAAAAAAGCTCTTTACCTGAATCGCTTTTCAAAGATGTCTAGAAATGTACACGTTTATGCTCTTGTAGGAAGCAATCACTCCCCTATTGCTGACTACAAATGATCTATAACTGGGCTAATAACTCACTAACTAGCAAAGGATATGAACAAAATGTGCACATGTGGCTACATGCATATCTCGCTTTGATCTCAAAACAAGTGCATCTACTTACAACTGCTCATGCTGTAAACACAGTCCAGTTCAAAGTAAATGGCACAGATACATATATGGCAATGGTCTATTTGCATATAGATCTACTTCAGCTCTGATTGTTTATGCTTCACCGGTCTGTGTAGAGTACGGGCTGAGTAGTGTGTCAATGCATTAGAATCCTACTCTGATGCGTTCTGCCTACAACAAAATCTCTTGCATAGTTATTTTTGTTTCAGCATGTTGCATTGAAAGTTGCTAATGTTGCATTGATTAGATCACAATTGCCACAGTAAAGGGAAACGTTGATAGTGTTAACAGGAAAACAGTTGTCACCAACCTTTTCTGAGTCAAGATATGGCTTATAAAAGTGTTGAATACAAAGTCTTGACAATGCAGAGTAAGCATCTCTTTGCTGTATTTGTTGACAGTCTCTCTCCAGTCATGGTTTTGAACATTTTGAAATGTCACAGTATCAACTTTGCTGTAGCTTTCTTTTATGCCTGCTATGTTACAGCAGACACGTCATCTGAGCAATCCGATTGGCCAGCGGTAAGCCTATAGTGCACTTGATTTGCTCTCTAGGCCCACCGGGAAGGCAGAGGTTTTACCTTCAGACACATGAAATGGTTCAAAATGGCAACAGTTTGTCTACCCAGCGCTAAATTTGTTGGTGACCACTGCTCTAGAAAGTTGAGTGAAGTTCAATCTTGTGCTCTGTGGGCTGCTTTTTCTGTGTGGCAGTCCAGGGGGAGCTGCACGCATGCAATTTAGAGAGAACATTGCTTGTATGACTCTTTCATGACATAGGTTTCCAGAACAATAAAGCAAGTTAATTCCATAAACAGGCATAAAAAAATCCCAGATCAATCAATCAATCACAAATCAATCTTCCTTCAGCAGACGACAGTTTCTTCTAGCAAGCTCAGAGTCCCACCTCTCCCAAAATTCCTGCCTCTTTTATACCCTAATCCTCATCTTCTGCTAACTCATCGTGGCTAACACCTGGCCAGATTACACATTCAGTGGTTGACACCTAATGCGGCCATTTCTCAAAAGGTGCTTTTTCAGCACTCACTAGCCCCCACATTTTCTCGTTGACAGGATGCCTCCTCCTAGAAGCCCTTAGTACACTCCATTTTTAAAACATTTATTTTTAAACATGAACCTTTCTTACTCCACTCAATTCCAATTTCACTCCAACCTCATTTATTACTCCCAATACATCCTAAACATCCAACATTTTAAACACTTCAACATTATAACATCTCATTATCAACCTCCTAAGGCCTTGTCCTTGAAGCCTAATAAGCATAGTCTATATGCATCACACTGTAACGGCATTCAGAGGTGGAAGAAGGATCGGACCAAAGCGCAGCGTGGTTAGTGTTCATCTTTTTAATAAGAAACTGACCACTGAAAAAATACAAAACAACAAAGTCACAACCGAAACAGTTCTATCTGGTGCAGACGGACAAAGACTGAAAACAACCACCCATAGAACATGAAGGAAAACAGGCTACCTAAATATGGTTCTCAATCAGGGACAAGGATTGACAGCTGCCTCTGATTGAGAACCATATCAGGCCAAACACAGAAATAGAAAATCATAGAAAAACTAACATAGACAACCCACCCAACTCAGGCCCTGACCATACTAAAACAAAAGAGAAAACAAAGGAACTAAGGTCAGAACGTGACACACACAGTACCTTAAAGCAAACAACATTGTTAACCATTACTGAAATTACTTTAATCACCCTTAAATATATCCCACTGTATACTAACATTTAACATATTTAACCTTTAAATATTATTTTAATAAAAAATAAAAAATAAAATATTTTTCTTCTTCTCTTTAATCAACTTCAATTCTCTCTTAATGTTCCTTCTTCTTTGTGCTCCAGGTGTGAAAGTGAAACATATGAGTGTGTGCGTGGGTGTATGCAAGTGGGGCCTTACAACCCAGGACCTGTGTCACAGACAACTGAGCCTTAGCCTACTGCTCTTGACACAGGACATAAAGTGAATTGCTTTGCTTAATTTGTTGTAGTATTACTTTAGTGCCTTGTTGCAAAAGGATGCATGTTTTTAAATAAGCTTCCTTCTTTTCACTCTGTCAATTAGGTTAGTAATTGTGGAGTAACTACAATGTTGTTGATCCATCCTCAGTGTTCTCCTATCACAGCCATTAAACTCTGTAACTGTTTTAAAATCACCATTGGCCTCATGGTGAAATCCCTGAGCGGTTTCCTTCCTCTCCGGCAACTGAGCTAGGAAGGTGACTGCGTGTATTGACACACCATCTAAAGTGTAATTAATAACGACCATGTTTAAAGGGATATTCAATGTATGCTTTTTTCTTATTTTTACCCATCTACCAATAGCTACCCTTCTTTGTGAGGCATTGGAAAACCTCCCTGGCCTTTGTGGTTGAATCTGTGTATGAAATGCATTGCTCGACTGAGGAACCTTACAGATAAATGTATGTGTCTGGTACAGAGATGAGGTAGTCATTCAAAAAAAACAAAAAAAACAGTATTACTGCACACAGAGTGAGTCCGTGCAACTTTGTATGTGACTTGTTATGCACATTTTTACTTCTGAACTTATTTAGGCTTGCCATAACAAAGGGGTTGAATACTTATTGACTCAACGCATTTCATATTTACATTTTTTATTCATTTGTAAACATTTCTAAAAACATAATTCCACTTTGACATTATATGGTATTGTGTGTAAGCCAGTGACAAAACAAATCTAGATGTAATCCATTTAAAATTTAGGCTGTAACACAACAAAATGTGAAAAAAGTCATGGGGTGTGAATACTTTTTGAATGCGCTGTAGATTTGCTCACCTCCGGTGTCTTCTCTACTCTGTCCTCTTGCCTCTCTTATAAAAGGTCACAGTTAATCAAGGAGAATCGGCAAGGAGAGTAAACATGGATGGGAAAGCCCTTGCTTGAAATGAGACGGTTCTTCTCCACTTGCACGTCATTAGGAAAATGACGTTTACAGGGGTGGATGCCAAAATAAACGTGTAAAGTGATATTAGTTGTGCAAGACATTTCATAGATAAAACATAGCATAATGTTTTTTTAAAAACTTGTGCATGTTTTTCTCCTCTGACAAAAAAGCAGATTCAAAGGGGGTATATTTTGTATTTGTATTTATTATGGACCCCCATTAGCTGCTGCCAAAACAGCAGCTATTCTTCCTTGGGTCCAGCAAAATTAAGGCAATTTATACCATTTTAAAAACATTACAATACATTCACAGATTTCACAACACACTATGTGCCCTCAGGCCCCTAATCCACCACTACCACATATCTACAGTACTAAATCCATGTGTATGTATAGTGCGTATGTTATTGTGTGTGTGTGTGTGTGTATGCATGTGTCTGTGCCAATGTTTGTGTTGCTTCACAGATCCCTCTGTTCCATAAGGTGTTTTTTTAAATCTGTTTTTTAAATCAAATTTTACTGCTGGCATGAGTTACTTGAAGTGGAATAGAGTACCATGTAGTCATGGCTCTATGTAGTACTGTGTGCCTCCCATAGTCTGTTCTGGACTTGGGGACTGTGAAGAGACCTCTTGTGGCTTGTCTTGTGGGGTATGCATGGGTGTCTGAGCTGTGTGCCAGTAGTTTAGACAGACAGCTCGGTGCATTCAACATGTCAATACCTCTCGTAAGTAAAAGTAGCTATGATGTCAATCTCTGAGATTGACATGCATATGATTAACATTAGCTCTCTGTGTACATTCAAGGGCCAGCCGTGCTGCCCTGTTCTGAGCCAATTGCAATTTTCCTAAGTCCTTTTTTGTGGCACATGACCACACGACTGAACAGTAGTCAAGGTGCGACAAAACTAGGACCTGTAGGACCTGCCTTGATAGTGTTGTTAAGAAGGCAGAGCATTGCTTTCGTATAGACAGACTTCTCCCCATTTTAGCTACTACTGCATCAGTATGTTTTGACCGTGACAGTTTACAATCTAGGGTTACTCCAAGCAGTTTAGTCATCTCAACTTGCTCAATTTCCACATTATTTATTACAAGATTTAGTTGAGGTTTAGGGTTTAGTGAGTGTTTTGTTCAAATACAATGCATTTAGTTTTAGAAATATTTAGGGCTACCTCATTCCTTGCTACCCACTCTGGGTGTGGCATATTTCAAAACACTTCCACGGTAGGATACACATAAGTATCAAAAGGGTTTTCTAGTTTAGGTAAAAGTATGTCCTCAGTCCTCAGTACTCTCTCCTCTGTGACCCGGAAACCAATAAGTGGTCGAGGAGTGTGTCAATTTGTTAGTAGGCAAACAGAAGTGTCCTCCCTTCCTAAATAGCCACCGTTCATCGAGGATATTGATGTGTATCCTACCGTGGAAGAGTTTTGAAATCTGCTTTTGTTTTATCAGAAGAGAATAACATGCACACGTTAAATGCTTTATGGTATGTTAATTGCTTAATTAACTCAGGAACTACACCTGTGTGGAGCACCTGCTTTCAGTATTCTTTGTATCCCTCGTTTACTCTGGTGTTTCCTTTATTTTGGCAGTGACTTACAATGTGTTATAAGTTTACCTTTCCGTTGGTCAGCACCTCTGTGTCTATTAAGGGGTGTGAGTCAGCTTATGCTTTGTATTGTTCTGCCGAGAACAGAGTTGGGGTCAACTCAAATTGAAGGCAGTCAATTTAGGAAGTGATTTGAATTGAAAAACTTAAATAGCTTCTTCTTTTCAGTTTATTGAGAAGTAATTGAAAAATACATGCAATTTTTTTCCATTATTAAATTATTGCATTTACTTCCTGAATTGACTGCATTCAAGAAACACCTCATGTGTCTGCTATGCTGCACTCCTTTGTGTTATAGATCTATGGTGTTAGTTAGCTCTGCTCTTCCCAGCATGGTGAAAGTGGAGCCCTGTGTGTGTAGACTGCTGGAGCTGCAGTGGTAGACTAGATTGTTGTTTCAACAGCTGATTCGATCCCTCTCTCCCTCTGAGCTAGCCTCTCCCTGGCTATTTATGGCAGATTCCCCGCTATCAAAGCTCCTCTCTTCAGCCCATACATGGTTGCTCCTGTATGAAGTTACCACCACGCTGCTTTTGGCACACAGTCCTCCTCAGCACAGTCGTGGAAGCGCGCAAGGCCGGCATCTCTCTGCTTCTTAGTGTGAGACAGTCAGAGGCCTAATGTTAGTTGTTAGAATGGACATTTTAGAAAATCCGGCAGGCAGGAACAGCGGACCGGTTGATGGATTGCTGGACTAGTTTAGAGTAGAATCGAAGGAAGTTAGAATTGAGAACTTTTGGAATAGTTTTAAGAAGAACCACCTGTGGACTATTGCTTATTTTTTACTACCCCTGTTTATTTCCTGTCTCTCCTCTCGTCCTCTTTCACTCCCTCCCTAACCCCATTCCCTGCCCACCTCTCCTTACCCCTCTCACCCCTCTCGTCTTTTCTCTGCTGTGTCTACTTCTTGGACTGATTTATTTGGCACAGCTTTTTCCAGAGCGGTCTGGAATGCACTGTTCTATATTTGTCGGCTGCTGAAGCTATCTTCTCCATCGTGGATGAGGCTGAATCCTGGTGCTCCTTTGGGAAGGTGTGGACCCTAACCCTAACCCTGTCACACCAGCACCACCTCCAGCCTCCTCACCACTGATAAGACTACTGGCCTCCCAGGACTAATAAGAATCTTTTCCTTCCTTGGCTTCAAAACCCTGAATTCGTTTTTTTTTCAGGACAGGTGAACTTCACTATTGTGGTGTTGCGCCACCATATCAATCACCTGCTGAGAGTTTGAATATAGCTGGAACCAAGGAAAAGTACGTGAATTTACTTCCTTCCTCTTATTGTTTACTTAAGACTTGCTAGTCTTACTTTGTGCTATTCATCTTTCAATGTTGATGTGAATATGTATGATATGTATTGAGTCATTCATAGGATTAGTAAAGTGCTATCTTGTCATTTTTAAGTGCTCTCCCATTTAGCCTGGGGTTAAGAGAAAAGGGAACACTACTGTCTACTGCAGACCGCAGATCACACCACTGTAAACCCCAAACCCACTGTATGGGGAGTCGTGCCTTACCTCAGTCATGCCTTACCTCAGAAGGCATCAAAATAGATTTTATGTAGGCTAACATGTCATCAGTCACCTGAATCTCTGGGTTATAGTCTCAATATATCCCCTGACCACGTCTAGATATATAGCCTGTGGTGTGTTGTGACTCTCAGACAGAAACAGGATTTGCTGTAAATCTATTTGTTGCTGTCGTGTACTAGTTGGGATCTGCATCTTTCCCTTTCAAGGTGATTCGATACATGGGCTCCAATATGATACAGGAACGATGTGTCATAGTTTGAAACAATTCGGTGCAATTCGGTTTTATTAGAGAACTAACCGATTTGGTTTGATGCGATATGATTCAATGCACTAACTAACACTTGCTGCATAAACATATTCATTATTTAATCAGATGGAGCTCATGAACTGCGCCTCTCCGAGCTGACGTGTGTGTGTCAATGATGCATGTCTATGGTGTATGTACTACGTGTGTGTGTCAATGATGTATGTACTATGTGTGTGTGTAAATGATGTATGTCTATGGTGTATGTACTATGTGTGTGTGTAAATTATGAATGTCTATGGTGTATGTACTATGTGTGTGTGTAAATGATGTATGTCTATGGTGTATGTACTATGTGTGTGTGTAAATGATGTATGTCCATGGTGTATGTACTATGTAGCCTATGGTTTGCCCCCCCCCCCCCCCCCCCCAAACAATGACTATATAGCACAACTTTGGATTTCACCCCCATCTCAAAATCAAATGGTTTTGACCATAAACCCCATTCAGCAGGTACAGCCAGAAGAGACATGTTTCTGTTAACCCTAAAACACAATTTTCAACAGCACATAGATAACAATAACCTAGCAAATTACATAGGATGTCACTCAACTAATAAAGCCCAATATCACGCAAGCCATTATAGTATTTGAATGCTGAAGGTGCCGCGTAGATGTGCAAGATCAGTAACATAGGATTTCCACCACTTCCGAATTAGCCAGACGAAGTACCGCCTCCATACAATTTCAACGGGAGAACGCGTAGCAATGCGCAGGAGATCGTGGGACTGTGAGCGGAGCAGTATAAAAAGTTCAGCTCTGCTCTATGCCACCGCTGCCGTTAACCAATCAGGTGAGAAGCAAATGTTTGCTTGAAGATCTTCCTTTCATTGGAACATACTATAGTTTCTGCCTGGCATTAGTTCCAGGCAAGGACAACCAAAAAATGGAGGAAAGCCAATCATCACTGTGTCTGGTTTTCCAATTCTGTATGATTTTGCTTTGGTACAATACAGAGACAAAATCACAAGGTCAATGGCATGGAAGAGGATTGCAGAGCTTGTTTGTTTGTGCTGCTAGCTAGCTATGAACGTCAAGCAGCCTAAAAACTGTGATCAAAGCCACCAAATTGTGAAATTTGTTTACCAAAGGATATACATTACCAGTAACACGCAGTATAACATGGTAAAATGAATTCTTAGTGTATAATTTACTATCTGGTATTTTAGCATTATGATTCTGAAATGTAATAGCTTATGGCTCTTTAATTATACTTGTGTCATGACATTGATCATTATAGCTTACTTCCTGTAAAATACATAGGCCTACATGCAAATGAATGGGTACTTTGGGTAAAGGAAATTGTGGCGTTGACTTGCAAACATTGTTGTGAAAATCTCTCTTTACCCCTCATCAACACCAACACCTCTGTATGCCCCCATGCCATTGAACTTCTGATTTGGTCTCTATTCTAAAATCATTTTCAGCAAATGAACAAGGTAGAATTAAAATGCTCTCCACCCCACATTATTTTCCTTTTTTATATTTTTTATTAGCTTACAAGTTGCCAGCTCTTTATTTGAATGTACCTAGAGTACAAGGGTTGGATATGCACTAAACAATTTAATGTCAGAAAAATAATGTTGAAAATGTGCCTTATGGTTAGCCTCATATACATTATCTAATAGTATCATTTTAAATTGAGAACATACACAACCGTTCAAAAGTCTGGATACACATACTCATTACAGTTTAAACCATTTTTAATAAGAATAATAGTGAAGACAGGCCTACATGTAGTAACCAAAAAAGTGTTAAACACATCAAAATATATTTGAGATTCTTCAAAGTAGCCACCCTTTGCCTCGACGACAGCTTAGCATACTCTCGGCATTCTCTCAACCAGCTTCACGAGCTAATCAATTAATTTAAATTAACAGGTGTGCCTTGTTAAATGTTAATCTGTTTAATTTATGTCCTTCTTATTGCATTTGAGCCAATCAGTTGTGTTGTGAAAAGGTAGGGGTGGTATACAGAAGGTAGCCCTATTTGGTAAAAGACCAAGTCCATATTATGGCAAGAACAGCTCAAATAAGCAAAGAGAAACGACAGTCCACCATTACTTTAAGACATGAAGGTCAATCAATCTGGGAAAATTTCAAGAACTTCGAAAGTTTCTTCAAGTACAGTAGTAAAAAGCGATGTGATGATACTGGCTCTCATGAGGACCACAACAGGAAAGGAAGACCCAGAGTTACCTCTGCTGCAGAGGATAAGTTAATTAGAGTTACCAGCCTCAGAAATTGCAGCCCAAATAAAGGCTTCACAGAGTTCAAGTAACAGACACATCTCAACATCAACTGTTCAGAGGAGACTGCGTGAATCAGGCCTTCACGGTCGATTTGCTGCAAAGAAACCACCACCAAAGGACACCAATAAGAAGAAGAGACTTGATTGGGCCAAGAAACCTGAGCAATGGACATTAGACTGGTGGAAATCTGAGACCAAATTTGAGATTTTTGGTTCCAACCCCCATGTCTTTGTGAGACGCAGAGTAGGTCAACGGATGATCTCTGCGTGTGTGGTTCCCACCGCGAAGCATGGAGGAGGGTGTTATGCTGTGGGGGTGCTTTGCTGGTGATTTATTTAGATTTCAAGGCACACTTAACCAGCATGGCTACCACAGCATTCTGCAGCGATACACCATCCCATCTGGTTTGCGCTTAGTGGGACTGCTATTTGTTTTTCAACAGGACAATGACCCAACACACCTCCAGGCTGTGTAAGGGCTATTGGACCAAGAAGGAGCGTGATGAAGTTCTGCATCAGATGACCTGGCCTCCACAATCACCCGACCTCAGGTGAAATGGTTTGGGAAAAGTTGGACCGCAGAGGGAAGGAAAAGCAGCCAACAAGTGCTCAGCATATGTGGGAACTCCTTCAAGACTGTTGGAAAAGCATTCCAGGTGAAGCTGGTTGAGAGAATGCCAAAAGTGTGAAAAGCTGTAATCAAGGCTCTAGGGTGGCTACGTTGAAGAATCTCAAATATAAAATATATTTTGATTTGTTTAACACTTTTTTTGGTTACTACATGATTCCATATTTGTTATTTCATAGTTTTGATGTTTTCACTATTATTCTACAATGTAGAAAATAGTAAAAATAAAGAAACCCTGGAATGAGTATTTGTGTCCAAACTTTTGTCTGGTACTGTATACGACAGTTACGCCATCATACTGTAGGCCTATGGCTGCATTGGGGATGCATGCCATTATGACAAGCTGAACAATTAGTTCACATGGCTGATATCCTGAGACAGAGTGACAATCAAATAAAACCGTTTGGAGAGCTCACAACTGGACAGACAAAAAGCTGATGTTAATTTGAGAAAGCAACACAGAAACACAGACAAATTACAGACAGATCCCATTCACACATTTTTATTGCAGAATTGTGATCTGTGATGAATTAACATTGACACTAGTTCATCTTGAAAAACGTTTTAAAGTTAACAGTTAACACAACTTTAAACACTTCACTTCAATGAATCAACATTGAATTAATCAGCATATAATTTCAAAATGTACAAATAATATCACTAGTTTGTAATTGTAATACATCTTTAGTAAGTAGGCTATTATTACTAAAGCATACTTTCGAGTGAACAAAAAAGTTCATACCAGAGGTGGCCAACTTGCTCCACTCCCTGATCTACTGTATGAGCAGACTTCAATTACAGCCCAGCAGTAATGCACATTAATATCAATTTAAGTTTTACAAGTTGAATCAGGTGTGTTAGTGGTGGGCTGGAACAGAAGCCTGCACACCCAGCATACCTCTAGGAGAACGATTGGCCTGCTACAGTTTTAATATACATTTGTAGCCTATATTGTTTGTGGCTTTTAAGTGTAATGTTGTATACAACATTTCCTAACTTAAGTACAACCCATGGCATACAAGGATGTGCCAGCAGTCACTTGGGACATTCACTGAGACCTCTTCATCTGCCGACAGGCTTTCACAGCTTTCCATATCTGAGGACAGACATCACAAAGACACAGACTTCATTATATTACAATCAGACAGACCAGATCTTTCTGTCTGTCTTCATAGTTTTCCTCTCTAGGTATCAAACTGGAGAAATATTTTCAAAATGTCAACCCACAACCTGCAGTATCTAGCTAGTACACCTACTCCCTTTTGTGACAGCTGGAGAAGAATAACATTGCTGTTATTTACAAATGCATTTGGAGCGTGAGTTTTTAATCTACAATCTTAAAAAGGCCTACATCAAGATAGGTTATCTAGCTGATGATATTTCACTGAGCTATAGTATGTAAAGTTGGCTGGTTAGCTAACAAGCAGCTCATTATCCTACACATAGTGGCCTGCTGTAGCTAACTAGATAGCTAATAAAACATCGTTTTTTAACATTTTCTAAATGTATTTACTTACTTGAATAGGTTCATGCCTACGCCCACAAAGTAGCCAGTCTTTTGGAGCGAAGAGAAGGAGGCATCACTTCTGGTCAAAACTTACAGTAACAGGCCGCATACCTCGCATTTTTTTTTATTTTTTATAATTTCACCTTTATTTAACCAGGTAGGGCAGTTGACAACAAGTTCTCATTTACAACTGCGACCTGGCCAAGATAAAGCAAAGCAGTGCGACAAAAAACAACAGAGTTACACATAAACAAACATACAGTCAATAACACAATATAAAAATGTATGTACAGTGTGTGCAAATGTAGAAGAGTAGGGAGGTAAGGCAATAAATAGGCCATGGAGGCGAAATAATTACAATTTAGCATTAACACTGGAGTGATAGATGTGCAGAAGATGAATGTGCAAGTAGAAATACTGGGGTGCAAAGAAGCAAAAAAAAAATAACAATATGGGGATGAGGTAGATTCGATGGGCTATTTACAGATGGGCTGTGTACAGGTGCAATGATCGGTAAGCTGCTCTAGCAGCTGATGCTTAAAGTTAGTGAGGGAGATATAAAAATCCAGCTTCAGTCATTTTTGCAATTCGTTCCAGGCATTGGCAGCAGAGAACTGGAAGGAAAGGCGGCCAAAGAAGGAGTTGGCTTTGGGCATGACCAGTGAAATATACCTACTGGAGCGCGTGCTACGGGTGGGTGCTGCTTTGGTGACCAGTGAGCTGAGATAAGGCAGGGATTTACCTAGCAAAGACTTATAGATGACCTGGAGCCAGTGGGTTTGGCGACGAATATGAAGTGAGGGCCAGCCATCGAGGGCATACAGGTCGCAGTGGTGGGTAGTATATGGGACTTTGGTGACAAAATGGATGTCACTGTGATAGACTACATCCAATTTGCTGAGTAGAGTGTTAGAGGCTATTTTGTAAATTACATCGTCGAGGATCGGTAGGATAGTCAGTTTTATGAGGGTATGTTTGGCAGAATGAGTGAAGGAGGCTTTGGTGCGGAATAGGAAGTCGATTCTAGATTTAATTTTGGATTGGAGATGCTTAATGTGAGTCTGGATGGAGAGTTTTACAGTCTAACCAGACACCTAGGTACAGTGGGGCAACAAAGTATTTAGTCAGCCACCAATTGTGCAAGTTCTCCCACTTAAAAAGATGAGAGAGGCCTGTAATTTTCATCATAGGTACACTTCAACTATGACAGACAAAATGAGAAAAAAAATCCAGAAAATCACATTGTAAGATTTTTAATGAATTTATTTGCTGGTGGAAAATAAGTATTTGTTATATACCCTTTGTTGGCAATGACAGAGGTCAAATGTTTAGTTTGACACTTTCCATTTTTGGAAAGTAGAAATAAAATAATATGAGCAATAACCAAATATCGTGAATTCCAGATTCGTAACGTTTGAATTTTCTGACCGATGCTTTCTACATTTGGATCGGTTTAGGGTCCGTGGAACGACGCAGTAGTATCTTTAACATTTGAATTGGGGACCGAATTGATTACATCCCTACGTATTAGATAGTGTGTCTGGAAGTAGTCAGTGGGTATATTTACTCTCTTTTGTTTGTGTGTGTATGTGTGTGTGTGTGTGTGTGTGTGTGTGTGTGTGTGTATGTGTGTGTGTGTGTGTGTGTGTGTGTGTGTATGTGTGCCCCCTTTTTGCTTTCCTCCCAGAAAACACTATTGGTTTGATAGGAATGTGACAAAGACTTATAGACAAAGACTTACAGTTTGTTGTTCCTGTCTGTGTGTTTTCAATGCTGTCCAGTGGGTCCAGCCTTCAGTTTCCCATATTGTGTATGTGTAAGGGAGGGCCTGCTGGATGGAACTAAGTCTGGATATTGAAGCTGTTTAGTGTCCCTTTGTCACACCTGTCACCTCCATCACAATAAACAGACAGGTTTACTGCTATTCTCCATGAAACTCTCTCCCTTTGTACAAAACACACACTCCCGCATGCAAGCACACACACAATATAGATTATTGGGACACCACCCTCCCCACAGCGTGTGATCACTGAAGATATTTCAGGCTTTGAAGTTTGTGCAGTTAAACTGATTACTGTGGTCAGGTACTATGCTTCCATACATCAGATATGCTTTATACCCGTACTCTTCACTACAAGGGCATCCGGAGTTTATGATTTGTTAAAGCTCATATTACAAAAGTTACCAACACAGATGCATATTTATTTAAAATTCATACTAGGTCATAAACAGTGGATAACAATTGGGGGAAATAATTCACATAGCCTAGAGTACATTGAACATTGAACTCTGTAAAACCAACACCATGGTACAACCATCAATTGATCTGATGTTCAGTGTGTGTGTGTGTGAGAGATGCTCTGTTGTACTGAGTACTTGTTCAGCAGTAAGCATTTCACGGTGAGGTCTACCCCTGTTGTTTTCGGCGCATGTGACGCAACATTTGATTTGATTTGAACCACCCACAGGATGATGAGGCGTTGTAAATGTGGTCCACAAACATGCCGTGCTTTCTTGATATAGAGCATACTGTACGCCTATAGTAGCAGAATGCTCTTTGAGCCTCAGGTGGACCTAGTGTGTGAGGAATGTCTTCCACAATCCCAGTCAACAAGATACTGTCCCACATGCCACTCTATTCCCTGTACTGCGCTACTTTTACGGGCAACCCAAGACTCTCCTTAAAGCTCTCTTATCTTTTTAAGTAGCTACCTTACCTGTTAAGACCCCCCCCCCTCGGTGCAGCCGCGGAAGTAGCCCAACCCCTACCCTGCCCTATCCCGCTGTCTCTCCATCCTGCCTTTATTAGGAGACAGTGGCAGGCAGGCTGTGTGTTTAGGTTAGCAATGTGCTGCTCTGAGCTGAGCCTGGCCAGGGCCAGATAGAGGCCTATCCTGCTCCTTCAGAACGTTTCCTCTGGCTTCCACATGAGAGCCACGTTCCTGCGTTCATTCCTGGCTTGTGTCATTGGAGCTGACATTTTCGGGGCGTCAGTGCAGAATTCTCCCTGGTCTTATATGGGTATCGATGAGCGGAGGATTGAGTTGAAGAGGTGGAGAGACGCACTGAGTTCTGTGGAACATCAACAGAAAGGACAGACTTTCGGAGCAGAGGGGGGTGATGTGTTCAGGGAAGCTCCTGTCCTTACACACACACACACACACACACACACACACACACACACACACACACACACACACACACACAGACACACAGACACACAGACACACACACACACACACACACACACACACACACACACACACACACACACACACACACACAGTGTAAATATATAATCTGACTAAGTCAATTTAGATTTACTGACCATATCTGTCCTGGTCCAAAAATGAATAAATACTGCCTTTGAGACCTACACAGGTTAGAAGTTGTGCAACAGGCTCCTTGAGGCCAACTCGTAGAGACAGCATGTAAACCATACACACACGGCTGATCTGCTGACGGCTGTCTAAGTAGCCTAACTTAAACACATTTCCATTTCACATTTCCTGTCATGTAGCAGATTCTCTTATCCAAAATGGACTTAGTGCATTCATCTTAAGATAGCTAGGTGGGGTAACATACATATCACAGGCATAGAGTTGTCAGAGCTAGAAGGGGGGGGGGGGTGGGTCAAGGTTAGAAGGAGGATTATTTAAGATCATATTTGAAGGTAGGGCTTCAGATGTTTCTGGAAGATGCCCGGGACGTTGCTGTCCTAGCTTCAACTGGTTCCACCATTGGGGTGCCAGGACAGAAAAGGGCTGGGCTGAGAGGGAGGGGTCAGAGGGCCACCTTCTTATACAAAACCCTTAAACACTCAGACACTAACCATTCAAACTCTCTCCCTGGCTCTGTGACTGAAAAGACCAACTTTGAAGCCTTTTACTGCTGAGGTAGACTACCTTCCCCTGCCTCAGCCTGATCCTGTGGTTTAGTGGCAGAGGCCACTTCTCACCTTTGTGTTAGGGACCAGGCTGCCAGGGAACAGTTGGACATGGCTGCAGAGAGACAACAGGTTAGAAAAACTGCAGCACTACAACACACTCCACCACTGGACCCTTACTAGGATAAACCTCCACCCTGGACTTCCAGACTGCGTTAGTGCGTCACTGACCGTACAACCACTATACACTATACACTATTTACTACCACTAGTTCCATCCTTTGTAAAGTTGTGTGTGTCTGTATTGTGTGTGAAAAAAAGTGTGAATTGTACCCCTGTCTCCTGCTGGTCATTATCAGTCCTCTGACCGGGACTCTGGGACAGTTGTACCTATACTAAACTGCCACAGGTGAATACCAACAGTGTGTCATCAAGGCAAAGGTTTGCTACTTTGAGGAATCTCAAATCTCAAATAATCTGTTATATTTTTAACACTTTTCTGGTTACTACATGATTCCATGTGTTATTTCATAGTTTTGATGTCTTCACTACTATTCTACAATGTAGAAAATAGTAAAAATAAAGAAAAACCCTTGAAAGAGTAGGAATGTCCAAACTTTTGACTGGTACTGTTTTGTATACATTATCATAATCATCTACTTCCTCACATATGTTGTTTTTTTAAATCGAGCTTCGCGGACCAGCAGTGAACAGTGTTATCCCCAAAAATATCCTGACAGGGGCCTCCCGGGTGGCGTAGTGGTTAAGGGCAGCGCCAGCTGTGCCATCAGAGACTCTGGGTTCGCGCCCAGGCTCTGTCGTAACCGGCCGCGACCGGGAGGTCCGTGGGGCAACACACAATTGGCCTAGCGTCGTCCGGGTTAGGGAGGTTTTGGCAGGTAGGGATGTCCTTGTCTCATCGCTCACCAGCGACTCCTGTGGAGGGCCGGGTGCAGTGCGCGCTAACCAAGGTTGCCAGGTGCACGGTGTTTCCTCTGACACATTGGTGCGGCTGGCTTCCGGGTTGGATGCGCGCTGTGTAAAGAAGCAGTGCGGCTTGCTTGGGTTGTGTATCGGAGGACGCATGACTTTCAACCTTTGTCTCTCCTGAGCACGTACGGGAGTTGTAGCGATGAGACAAGATAGTAGCTACTAAAAACAATTGGATACCACAAAATTAGGGAGAAAAAGGGTTAAAAAAAAGATATATATATATATATATATATCCTGACACATATCCTGACACGTGCTCAAAAGCACGGTTAATGTGCACTGTCATTCTAGAATCAACCACTATTAACAGTCTACCACTAGGATACAATTCTAAGTTCATGACAGCTTTCTGACAAGTCAATAAAAAAAGTTTTAAAAGTCTTTGACTTTTTTTAGTTTTACAATGTACAATAAACTTATTGTATAGACCTCCATTATCTTTTTTCTGTTTTACAATGTAAAACTTGTTTGTTTTACAACTTGTTGTATAAACCTCCTTTGTCTTTTTTTTGGTAAAAGCACATGTATATTTGTGTGAAACTGATTAGCAAAAACATGGGATTTTGTCATTTATGCAAAAATGTTTTAAGTTGTATGTATAATGTTAGTAGATAGTAGCCAAGTCAAGATACACCATCATGCAATATTGGCACTCTACACTCGAGACAGACCAAGCGGAACAGACATACACCTTCAATTTGGAGGTTAAAAATATCCTTCCAAGTTGACCTATTTTAAGAAAAGCAGTTGTTTAGTGGATATAAAGTCTAATATCTTTGATTGGCTGATGCAGAATTTGTTACAGGTAATAATCACTGTCAGCTTGTGAGGTTAGTATAGGATTAACTTGTGTCAGGTTATCTGATGGGACCAAATACAATGTAGCGTTCTTTCACGTGCAACTAAACTCAGCAAAAAAAGAAACGCCACTTTTTCAGTCTTTCAAAGATAATTCGTAAAAATCCAAATAACTTCACAGATCTTCATCGTAAAGGGTTTTAACACTGTTTCCCAGGCTTGTTCAATGAACCATAAACAATTCATGAACATGCACCTGTGGAACGGTCGTTAAGACACTAACAGCTTGACAATTAAGGTCACAATTATGAAAACTTAGGACACTAAAGAGGCATTTCTACTGACTCTAAAAAACACCAAAAGAAAGATGCTCAGGGTCCCTGCTCATCTGCGTGAACGTGCCTTAGGCATGCTGCAAGGAGGCATGAGGACTGCAGATGTGGCCAGGACAAAAAATTGCAACGTCCGTACTGTGAGACGCCTAAGACAGTGCTACAGGGAGACAGGACGGACAGCTGATTGTCCTCGCAGTGGCAGACCACGTGTAACAACACCTGCACAGGATCAGTACATCCGTACGTCACACCTGCGGGACAAGTACAGGATGGCAACAACTGCCCGAGTTACACCAGGAACGCACAATCCCTCCATCAGTGCTCAGACTGTCCGCAATAGGCTGAGAGAGGCTGGACTGAGGGCTTGTAGGCCTGTTGTAAAGGCAGGTCCTCACCAGACATCACCGGCAACAATGTTGCCTATGGGCACAAACCCAACGTCGCTGGACCAGACAGGACTGTCAAAAGGTTCACTGACGAGTCGCGGTTTTGTCTCCCCAGGGGTGATGGTTGGATTTGCGTTTATTGTCTAAGGAATGAGCTTTACATCGAGGCCTGTACTCTGGAGTGGGATCAGTTTGGAGGTGGAGGGTCCATCATTGTCTGCAGTGGTGTGTGACAGCATCATCGGACTGTGCTTGTTGTCATTGCAAGAAATCTCAACACTGTGCATTACAGGGAAGACATCCTCCTCCCTCATGTGGTACCCTTCCTGCAGGCTCATCCTGACATGACCCTCCAGCATGACAATGCCACCAGCCATACTGCTCATTCTGTGTGTGATTTCCTACAAGACAGGAATGTCAGTGTGCTGCCATGGCCAGCGAAGAGCCCGGATCTCAATCCCATTGAGCACGTCTGGGACCTGTTGGATCGGAGGGTGAGGGCGAGGGCCATTCCCCCCAGAAATGCCTAGGAACTTGCAGGTGCCTTGGTGGAAAAGTGGGGTAACATCTCACAGCAAGAACTGGCAAATCTGGTGCAGTCCATGAGAAGGAGATGCACTGCAGTACTTAATGCAGCTGGTGGCCACACCAGATACTGTCTGTTACTTTTGATTTTGACCCCCCCTTTGTACAGGGACACATTATTCCAATTCTGTTGGTCACATGTCTGTGGAACTTGATCAGTTTATGTCTCAGTTGTTGAATCTTGTTATGTTCATACAAATATTTACACATGTTAAGATTGCTGAAAATAAACACAGCTGACAGAGAGAGGACGTTTATTTTTTTGCTGAGTTTATGTCGACGATTGTAATTGGCTGATGAGCATTTTGAGACGGAAGTTCAGGTATTACTTTTTATAATGTTCGTAATTATGGACCTGCAGTGTTCATACGTCAGCCTGTCCTTCACGTGTGCCCTTGTTCATTTTGGTGCCTAAGCAGCACTGTGGTCTTGTGAGAGGAAACATCATAGCCTGTGCTAGAGGTTACATTCAGTGATTTATTTTGAAGAAGAAGCCCCTATGTGCTGTGGGGACTGGGGTCTATTTTGGATTGTGAGTTTGTGTGATGGGTATTGTGGCCTTTTGAGAAAAGAGACAGCCAGATGTGCCTGGGGATGGGGTGGGGTGGGGGGGTGGGAGGGGTGGGGTGGGGTGGGGGGGGACTCACAGGGATCATGTTTGTTGCCGTGATGGCTGCCAGGAAGGTGGGTGAGGAGAGGAAGGAGAGGGAAAGCGAGCACACACACACACACAAACACTGGTGGTAAACACTGGGTGACCTCTCTCTCTCCCTCCATCAGGCAGCCACTCAGCTAACACGTTACCTTATTTGGGTTGACTACTGGGAGTGGAGGGAGGCAGGTGGACTCGGGAGGGGCATGGGTGAGGCAGAGTTAAACTTGTAAACATTGTCATCTAAGCCCACGTGGTGCCATTCAAGAGAGACAAATCATGTTGTCTTTATAAATGCAAAGCATTTCCAATATCCAAAAAGACTGTGTGTGTGTGTGTGTGTTGCTACACTTTGGTTCTATTTTCATGTTCACTGTGCCTCAGTACAGTGTTGTTCTCTGCAGTGAGTCCAATCTCCATTAACACTTAGTGGGTACCACCATAGGCTAGCTCTAATTTGCCAGGCATCGACCCTCTGGTATACTGTACATCTCTGCTACTTCAGGAACAAAGTCTGCTTCTCAAATGGCACCTTATTCCCTATGTAGTGCACTACTTTTGACCAGGCCCCTATGGGAATATACAGAATATATTCTCTATACACTGAGTGTACAAAACATTAGGAGTACCTTCCTAATATTGAGTTGCACCCTGTTTTTCCCTCAACAGCTTCATTTCGTCTAGGCATGGACTCTACAAGGTGGCGAAAGCGTTCTACAGGGATGCTGGCCCATGTTGACTCCAATGCTTCCCACAGTTGTGACAAGTTGGCTGGATGTCCTTTGAGTGTGGTGGACTACTCTTCACACACACGGGAAATTGTTCAGCATTAAAAACTCAGCAGTGTTGCAGTTCTTGACACACAAACCTGTGTGCCTGGCACCTACTACTACTACTACTACTACCAAAGGCACTTAAATAACTTGTCTGGCCCATTCGCCCTCTGAACGGCACACATACACAATCCATGTCTCAATTGTCCCAAGGTTTAAAAATACTTCTTTAACCTGTCTCCTCCCCTTCATCTACACTGATTGAAGTGGAATGAACAAGTGACATCAACAAGGGATCATAGCTTTCACCGGGATGGTCTGTCTAGGTCATGGAAAGAGCAAGGGTTCCTAATGTTTTGTATATTCCCTATATAGGGAATAGGGTGGCATGTCTGCCTATGTCTGTGTATAAGTTATGGTGTTAGTAGTTGACGGTCCAGATTCTAACTGCTTTGGAAACAGACAGTAGATATTGCAGTAGCAGTAGTGGTAAAGCATTTCAGTAAATACAGTACAATGCAATGAGGATAATGAAATGCAGTTCATTTCAGTAGGGATAATAATAAGTACATGTATACAGGTACAACACTACTGCTGTTGTATTGTGGAATCTTCAGTCGACACATTTAATTAACTAAAAATATGATTATAAAAAGAAAGGCTAATAAATAAACAAAATGTACACCGATGATGGTTACACTATGTAATATTAGTTATATCATTCCTCCCGAGTCCCTGCCCTGTTTGATGTTTTAAAGATGGAAGTAGATGCGTGAGCTGGGGATGATGGGCTCGGGGTCCCTCTCCTCATTAGAGACATCATGTTGGCGTCTGCCTTCTGATTCTTGGATCCCGGGCGATAAGCTAGTGTGTAATTGAACCTGTTTAAAAAAACAGAGCCCACCTAGCCTGGTGAGCGTTCAACCTCTTGGCTTCTTGAATGGAGACCAAGTTCTTATGGTCTGTCTAGATTACGAAAGGATAAGGTGCGCCCTCCAACGAGTGTCTCCACCCCTCAAGGGCCCACTTAACGTTCGTCATAAGGATCGGACCAAGGCGTAGTGTGGTATGCGTACATCATTTTTTTAAATGAATGAACAAAAACAACAAACAACCAAACGAAACGTGAAGCTATACAAACTAGTGCTGACAGGCAACTAAACATAGACAAGATCCCACAACTAACAATGGGGTAAATGGCTACCTAAATATGATCCCCAATCAGAGACAACGATAAATGGTCCTTGCCCGAGAGTAGGGAGATGATGTAGGCAATCATGGCCCGATCAGTGTGGAACGAGGAGGGCTGTATCTCGAACACCAGAGAACACTGAATGAGGAACCCCTTGCATCCTCCCGGGTGGCCGTCATACCGCTCCGGGGCAGGGATCTTGGGTTCCCGGTGCAGGTTCCCTGGAGGAACTACAGGGCGAAGAGACTTGTGCATTTGCTCCTCGTGGGTTGGAGACGTGCCGTGGTTGGGGGAATCGGTAAGTGCCCGGAGGGTCTCTGAGATTTGGGAGAGTTGTCCTTGCTGACATCCCAACAGTGCTTCTTACTGGGTTATCACATTCCTGATCAGGGTAATCTCTGCTGGGTCTATGTTTGGGAAGAAGCTTGCTATGACGTGGTGAGGTTGAACTCAGGTGCAGAGAATGGACCAGACGAGGAATCAATGATTAAGGATAAACGTAAATACTTTGCTGAGAAAAGATAACATTAGGATCACAGTAACCAGGAGAAAACAACAAAGACACTCACTCACTCACTCACTCACTCGACAAACACACACAGGGCAACCAAAATCAAGCTTCTGCAAAGTGAACAGCAAACACACCTCTTTTAAAGGGTGAGGAAATGAGGAATAATGAGGAAATAGAAACAGGAAATAGAAACACCTGAGTGTGATAATAGCCTCTAGGGCTGTCTCTGCCGCCCTGTGGTGCCAGGAGGAACCATGACATGGCTTCCTTTTAGGTGGTTGTAGAATTGAACTGCTCTTTTCTGGATTTTGATCATTAGCTGGTATCGGCCCAATTCTGCTCTGCATTATTTGCTGTTCTACGCCGTACATGGAGGATATTTTTAGCAGAATTCAGCATGCAGAGTCTCAATTTGGTGTTTGTCCCATTTTGTGAATTATTGGTTGGTGAGCGGACCCCAAACCTCACAACCATAAAGGGCAATGGGTTCTATAACTGATTCAATTTTTTTTTGCCAGATCCTAATTGGTATGTCAAATTTTATGTTCATTTTATATGGCATACAAGCCCTTCTTGCCTTGTCTCTCAGCTTGTTCACAGCTTTGTGGAAGTTTTGTGTGCCTCTCTCTCTCTCTCTCTCTCTCACTCTCACACACACTATCTCTTTCTCTCCATGCTCTCTCTGCCTCTCTCTATGCCTCTCTCTCTGCCTCTCTCTATGCCTCTCTCTATGCCTCTCTCTCTGCCTCTCTCTATGCCTCTCTCTCTGCCCCTCTCTATGCCTCTCTCTCTGCCTCTCTCTATGCCTCTCTCTATGCCTCTCTCTATGCCTCTCTCTGCCTCTCTCTCTGCCTCTCTCTATGCCTCTCTCTCTGCCTCTCTCTATGCCTCTCTCTCTCTCACTCTCACACACACTATCTCTTTCTCTCCATGCTCTCTCTGCCTCTCTCTATGCCTCTCTCTCACTCTCACACACACTATCTCTTTCTCTCCATGCTCTCTCTGCCTCTCTCTATGCCTCTCTCTTTCTCTCTCTCTCACTCTCACACACACTATCTCTTTCTCTCCATGCTCTCTCTGCCTCTCTCTCTGCCCCTTCTCTCTTCTGCTTCCCCTCCTTATAGTCTTACTCTATTTGTGATGACTTAGACAAGGGGTATTTCTTGTCCATTATTGGACACTGTCTGAACTATTTCACCATTGTGCTGCATTATTGAAACCTGTCCAGGTTTCCCACAAGTCTATGCCAGTGTGTGTGTACATGTGTGAGTGGGTGTGGCTGTATGTAATCGGGCTCTGTGTGTCTGTGCGTGTGCATGTGCGTGCGTTTAAATCTCTTTCCTGCTACACTCCTCAGTCCTCCTGGCACCGCCCTCCAATCAATTTTCAGCGTTTTTATCATCAGGGCTAATTTCTGTCAGTAATCTGATTAGGGGCTCTGAGCAGCTTTAGCACACTGCCTCCTGCCTCTCATCTCTCTCTCTTTCCTCCTCTCTCTTCCCCTCTCTCTCTCTCTCTTGCTTACACCTGTCTCTCTCTCTCTCTCTCTCTCTTGCTTACACCTGTCTCTCTCTCTCTCTCTCTCTCTCTCTCTCCTCTTGCTCTTGCTCTCCCTCTTACTCTCTCTTCTCTCTTTGTCTGTCTCTCTATCGGCGCTGATCTCCCTGGCTGAGCTCACACACACACCCACCTAAACACACACATACAGTGTCTGTCTGTCTTTCAGGCTGCTGGTCTGAGCTGGCGATCCACTCAGTGGGGGCAGGCCTTAATGCTACTTGCCTCGCTGTGTGTGTGTTTGTCTGTGTAGTACCTCACTGCCACAGTCTGTCAGTCTGTCTGCATCACTGTTGCTGTGACTGTAAGCACCACTAGCTCTGGGACAACCTGGGACAACAGGGAGCCTGTCAGCAGCATATGTTCTGTCCGTCTTCAGCCTCCCTACAAACATGTTCCGGAACCCACGGACCACTAATTATCTGAGCCATGTCAAATACAGTGTCGGTGGGCAAGGTAAGGGCAAGGAGGAGGAGGGGACTCTGGAGTGTGTGTGTGCTAGGCTTTGACTTAGTAGCTAGAACTTATTGACCATTCATAGTAAGGAACTGTCCTTGTGCTGTGATTCCAAGGACATGAGTTACTTTGATTTGGTGCATGCTTTCTCAGGGACTCAACTGGCTTTGTGTGTGTGTGTGTGTGTGTGTGTGTGTGTGTGTGTGTGTAAGGGCTGCTACAGCTGCAGTAGCACCATTGAATAATGAATCAAGTATCTCTTGGTGCATGTGGACTGAAGAAGTGTATCGGATGCTGTTTCTTTATGACTTTCTTCTCATCTGGTAAAAACTTCCCTAGTGGTCAACAGGTGCTTTATCCTTGGTACTTTATTACTGTATTGCTGCAGATCGTTATACCCCTCTCATCCATGTACTTCAGGGCTTGTATCAAGCGTCTTAGGGGTGCTGATCCATTGAGATTTCCGCCAGGATCTGTTAGGTCTTTTATATTCTAAGGAATGGAGAGGGGGGACCTGATCGTAGATCAACCCTCCTACTCTCTCCTATCAGACTATGAAGGCTGATAGAGAGGATGGTTTCCATGACTTTAACTGAGGACGGACACATGGTAAGTCTATTCGCTCCTGTGATTCCTGCCTGCCTTGAGACGAGGTGCAGTTTGTTTAACAGGGTCTATTTTTCACCTTGTGCTTCCCCCTGTGTATTTATAGAAATCTCCTTTCTCCACTGAGCTCACTTTTGACAGACAGTCTCCTAAGCTCATCTTTGGCATGTCCTTTTCGCACGGCTGCCCACGAACCAACTGGACATTGTCATGGGTGGACGACTGACCTGTCTCTGATTTAGATGACCTGATTGACACATTCGCTCTCAGGCCACCACCCATGACAACACCTGCACCCACCCACACATACTCAGGGCCGGCTCTAGCTTTTTGGAGGCCTGTCATGCAAAATAGTATCCCCCTGCCAAACCCCCACCCCCCCCCCCCAGCTTAAAAAAGCTGTTGTTTCGTTCTCATTTTCCAATGGTTATCGATAGATTTTTTTTATTTCACCTTTATTTAACCATGTAGGCTAGTTGAGAACAAGTTCTCATTTTCAACTGCGACCTGGCCAAGATAAAGCAAAGCAGTGTGACACAGACAACAACACAGAGTTACACATGGAGTAAACAATAAACAAGCCAATAACACAATAAACAAGTCAATTACACAAAGAGATCTATATACAGTGTGTGCAAAAGTCATGAGGAGATAGGCAATAAATAGGCCATAGGAGCGAATAATTACAATTTAGCAGATTAACACTGGAGTGATAAATGAGCAGATGATGATGTGCAAGTAGATATACTGGTGTGCAAAAGAGCAGAAAAGTAAATAAAATAAAAAACAGTATGGGGATGAGGTAGGTAGATTGGGTGGGCTATTTACAGATGGACTATGTACAGCTGCAGTGATCGGTTAGCTGCTCAGATAGTTGATGTTTAAAGTTGGTGAGGGAAATAAAAGTCTCCAACTTCAGCGATTTTTGCAATTTGTTCCAGTCACTGGCAGCAGAGAACTGGAAGGAAAGGCGGCCAAATGAGGTGTTGGCTTTGGGGATGATCAGTGAGATATACCTGCTGATATACCTGCTGGGTGTTGTTATCGTGACCAGTGAACTGAGATAAGGTGGAGCTTTACCTAGCATAGACTTATAGATGACCTGGAGCCAGTGGGTTTGGCGACGATTATGTAGCGAGGTCCAGCCGACTAGAGCATACAGCTCGCAGTGGTGGGTGGTATAAGGTGATTTGGTAACAAAACGGATGGCACTGTGATAGACTGCATCCAGTTTGCTGAGTAGAGTGTTGGAGGCTATTTTGTAGATGACATTGCCGAAGTCAAGGATCGTTAGGATCGTCAGTTTTACTAGGGTAAGTTTGGCTGCGTGAGTAAAGGAGGCTTTGTTGCGAAATAGAAAGCCGATTGGAGATGTTTAATATGAGTCTGGAAGGAGAGTTTACAGTCTAGCCAGACACCTAGGTGTTTATAGATGTCCACATATTCTAGGTCGGAACCGTCCAGGGTGGTGATGCTAGTCGGGCGGGCAGTGCGGGCAGCGAACGGTTGAAAAGCATGCATTTGGTTTTACTAGCGTTTAAGAGCAGTTGGAGGCCACGGAAGGAGTGTTGTATGGCATTGAAGCTCGTTTGGAGGTTAGTTAGCACAGTGTCCAAGGAAGGGCCAGAAGCATAAAGAATAGTGTCGTCCTCGTAGAGGTGGATCAGGGAATCGCCCGCAGCAAGAGCGACATCATTGATATATACAGAGAAAAGAGTCGTCCCGAGAATTGAACCCTGTGGTACCCCCATAGAGACTGCCAGAGGTCCGGACAACATGTCATCCGATTTGACACACTGAACTCTGTCTGCAAAGGCAGTCTGATATTGAAGAAGTGAATGCCTTATTTAGGCTGGACTCTGGAGTTAGTCACCGTAGCAGGCATGTGCTGGTTATCTACAGTGTGTAATTCCATCATGTTTCCATTTAGGTTATGATGATGATGTAATATGCTTTATCGTCAGACTGCAATGGAAGATTGAGTCATTGTAAAATGTGGTGGATTCCTGTTTTTGGTCCACTCTGACACATTCTTGATATGTCTTTGTAATATTTATGTAATCAGTCCTTTTTATCAGTTAAGTCATTTGGCGAGTTTCACCACACTGTTTCACCACACCGTGTGACAGGAAAAATCGAACCAATTAACATACACAGAAGTAGGACATATTTTTCTAACATATTTTCTCTGTCTGTTTCTCCAGGCTTTGGAACTGAGGCTCCAGTCAAACTCTGCACTTCAACCCCATTTCCAACAGAAACTCTAAGGTAGAGGAAACCATTTTGTATGCACTTTTCACTTGTCATATTCTAACATATACAGTAGACCCATTTCACAGTCGTGTTGTGGCACGCACAATTATGCGTCAGAAAGAGAGTGTTTTTATCAAAGGAAGTGATTGAGCCAACATTAAACTTCAGGTGAACGTTAACAAATGTAAGGTAATTTGATCAGGTTGTTATAGCAAACGTTACACATTGTAATCCTGAAGAACATGCTTATCGGCCTCATGTTGCACCATATACTCCAGCTTTTAATGCTTACTGGGCTAATTTTGCCCAGTAAGCATTAAAAGCTGACATGCTTGGAGCAGCTTATCCTAAGATACTTTGTTCAAATGGCAGAACAGAAGAACTGTAATACCTACATTCAGGAGTCCCTCCCTCCTATCCTGATGGAATTAGTGTACTTCTGTAACTGACAGCTCAGTTTCTGTACCCATTCAAAGCTAGTCTATGTCAATATTCTCCACCCTTTTCCAAAATTGTGCACTTGCACACTTCCTGAGATGGATTTAACAGTGTTAAACATTCCTTTCTACCAATGCTCACACCAATCTAATGTCATTACATATATCATACTAAAGCAGTCGAACGTAATATATCATACTGAACGGGTCAAAGCAACCTGTTGCGATCAAGACGTAGGATACTATACGCCCTATAATTCCTATTATATTGTATGACCGCTCTTACATTGGTAGGCAAATGTAATGTCATTTGCGAATTATAGGATTTCTATGGTCATGTGGCCATTCATGAATGTTTCATAGAGTTGTACTGTTTCACATCGGACCATTATGAGATCTTTTGATTGACAGGTATTTGGGTCAGAATGTTTCGTTGTGACGGCAGAGATGTTTAGAAGATACTTGCCTGGCTATGTGTCCTTTTGATTGGTCTGTATAAAACCACTAGGACATGATCCTGATCATTTCCTGGAGGTGTGCCATGTTAGGGTTAGGGGTTAACCTAGTTCTTAGCTAGATCCCTCTTCCCTCACGGAAGTCGAAGCACAGTACAAAATTACCCGAACTGACTCTGGGGACTGACAGTATGTTTATCCACTTAAAGGCAGTAATAGTAGTAGACATGACGGTGTCTTCACAATCTTAAAATGGTTTATCAAAGTCAGCAACTTAGTGGCCTTGTGGTTAGTGTCAGCTCTGAGATTGGAAGTTTGGAGGTTCGATCCCAGCTCGGGTCATACCAAAGACTCTAAAAATGGAACCCTATGCTTGGCACTCAGCGTTAAGGAGTTGGATTAGGGGCCTGCGAGAGACTAGTGTGCTGTCCAGGGGGTGTACTTGTACATCAAGCTGCCTCACGCTACAGAAACATGAGATAGGATCATTTCTTTTAGTCATTTGACCAATATGTGAGATGATATATCCAGTACGAATTTGTGTGGCACCTTACTGAAGACTGGTATACAACTTAAATACAGTACATCTTCAATAGCAATAGTCTCATGATAAGATGCTAGATTATTTGGAACTCTTTTACTTTCAGCTTTCAGAACGACTTTTCCTTCGGGGACAAGACCGAGCTGGTCAAGAGTGCCACTGATATCGATGCCAATCTTCTGTCAGTTCTACCCAAGGGTGAGCTTCTTCCCAAACACAGACAGCATCCCAAATGGCACCCTATTCTATATACAGTGCACTACTTTTCACATGTAGTAAACTATGTGTAGGGGATTTTGGGACGCACACTTAGTTATTGCGATAGGAGTAATGAACTAACTAACAGATTACTGTCGTGCCATGTTTTGTAATATTTTACATATATTTCTTCCCAGTTTCAGAATTAAAGAAACATTTTGAAAGCGTTGTCTCGAGTGATTTAGAAATGAACAGGTATGTTTGCATATGTCGAAATCGTAATCCTTGACAACACTCCCTCTGTCCCTCCTTTCCATACATCCTTCAGTTTTCCTCAACTCTCGTAGTTACCTCAGACCATTTCATGTTGTTATTGTGTAGGGCTGCAAAATTCTGGGAATTTCCCAACATTCCCAGGTTTTCCTTATGTCTTGCTTACTCCATTCTAATTCTGGGAATGTTCCAACTGAGATTTTTGGAAAACCTGGAATTTTGCAAACCTCTCCTGTAAGAGAAACAGACTTCTGAAGTTGTTGAGTATTGTGAGGTTGACAGTGTTTTGATATGCAGTTGGGTAAACGGTTAACAGCACAAATGTTTTGCATGTTTATCCATGTAATGTTTCAGAACAAGTTATCCTGATTATTGAGTCACTGTTGAGGACCTCTTTACTGAGGAATGTGGTTGTTTTTCATGATTATGTTATATTTTGTTGGTGTATTTCCTATGCTCCTATGCTGCCTTGATTGTGCAATTGTTGTGTACTTGTTGAGAAGCAGGGCGCCCTTGCAAAAGAGACTCATAATCATAATAAAAAATGGCAATATATGATATTATCATATATATCTATATCCCCCTGTCTGTCTCTGCCTGGTATGAAGCAGGAAGGAAAGGATAGCCAGACGCCTAGAGGGTATCGAGAGTGAGGCTCCTCTTACCCTGATACCTAGCTGTGCCGGCCTGGTGGCCAACCGCATGCTGGAGGAGGACCCGCCACGATACACCCGGGCCTCAGACCCCTGTGAGCCAATCATGGGTACGTACCACACAAGGCAATGCAAGCCCTGTATGAAACATATACTGTAGGCTTGGCCTACTGTACTTAGATTTTTAAGCTCCTCGTAAAGAAAAGGTGAAGCCTCATAATGTATGCTAGTGAGGGGGAATGCATATGACACCTAGACCCTTATTCAGAGCATGGGTTGTTTGGTGCTGATTATTTTGGGATGGAGAAAGATTATATTTGGGAGAGAGGCATGGTAGGTCTGCATGTATGTTTAACTGTGTGTCTGGGTTTCTCCTGGTTCCACAGTGAGACCATGCCATGTTTGAGACATCGTTGTGTTCATATGATTTAGGGTACGTCCCAAATGGCACCCTGTTCCCTATATCAAAAGTGGTGAACGGTAAAGGGAACAGAGTGCCATTTGGGACAAACCCTTACTGTGTGCTTGTCTCCCTCCTCGTTCCACAGTGAGACGTTACAGCAGAGAGCAGGTGGAGGCCCCACAGATGCCGGTGTCCTCCCCAGACAGACAGTCTAGGACCCGGGGCAGACCGGGGGACCATCCTGGACCGGCCGCCCATCCCCATGCAGAGCCTGTCCTATCCCCTTCCGGTGGCCCAGTGGACCCAGCCAGCCTCAGTTCCAAGGCCGAGCGGATCGCCCGCTACAAAGCAGAGCGCCGGCGCCAGCTCTCTGAGCGTTACGGCATCCTCTTGGATCAGGAGATAGACATGGACTACAGTCCTCGCTACTCGTGCTCACGTAGAGAGTCTGACGCCTTGGATAGAGTGGCCCCAGCAGTCACAGAGCGTAGGAGAGACAGAGATAGAGAAAGACAGGAGGTGGAGGAAGGAGGAGGAGGGCGGGAGAGTTCCCGCAGAACTCCCTACAGCTCTGGAGTGGGCAGGATCTACATGCAGGCTCACCCTGCTGAGCCTTCTCCTGGCCACGCTCCTGCCCCAGGTCACGGTCCAGCCCCTGCAGGCCCTACCCATACTCAAGCCCCTCTGCCAGCCCGGGAGAGGGCCGGCACCTTCTCAGAGCGGGAGAGGATGATGAACCTGGAGAACTACCGGCGGGCCCAGGAGAGGACAATGCCAGGGGGCCTCAGAGGAGCCAGTAACAGGCCCCATGATCATGCCCAGGCCCCCTCCATCCAGCAGCTCAGCCCTCCTCTATCCAGGGCCTCCTCCAGAGAATCCTGCAGCGTGGCGGCCATCCCCAGCTCCCCTCGTACGGCCCGCCGGGCCTCCCTGCCCTCCACACGCTATGGCATCTCCCCCGGGGACCTGTTCATCGAGCAGCAAGCTCAGGCCATCCTCAGCAGACAGGGGTGAGTTCAGATCAGATTTGATGTCATACTGCACTCTGTCTCCAATGAGTTTGATCTCTGTGCTCAGGTTGCTTTCAGTATGAAATAGGTGCAGGTGCCGAGCACAAAAAAAAGAATGTAAAGATATTGGCACAGTGATGAATGCTCCCACTGTCTCCGGGGTGGGCGGAGTGGCTTGGGTAAAAAACAGGTTGCTTTCACCATTGACTGACCACTTTAAGGAGTAGTTGCAGTATTTTGTTGCGATTGTGCTGTTGTTGGTAACAGTGTTTTTGTGGTGCCAGTGGGGGTTGTATCCGGACTGTGGACTGTTCTGGTTTCATGGAGGAGGTACTCTGCCTGCTTGGGTATCTCATCAGGAGCTGCAGAGGGGCTACAGGGTGGGTTTTTGTGGGGGTAAGGGGGCCATCTATGATGGGGGATTTGTTAACTTGGTTGGGTTTCACAGCTTGCCCTGTAAGGGCAGACCCATAGAGTTAGATAGAGTGCTCATCTTTGCCTCTTAAAACAGGCTTTGTGCCAAGTGTGCCCTCTATCCATCTCTATGGCCAGAGCAGAGATGGTAGAGAAAGCAAGACATCTCACTGGCTAATCCTTTCTTGTCAGGTGATGCGAGCAGGGAGGTGACAATAATTATACCAGTGCAAGCTGTTATTGGGCAGTTTCTCATTGAAAATAAATGCTTTCTGTGTAAGTGGGCCTTAACTCTCTCGCATGAACATGCCAGAGATTATGGAGAGGAATCATGAGCTCATGCAGGAAAGCATGCTCACGCGAGAGAGGGAACGCTCACTTACAAAGACAGGAACCTTGAAAAATGTTTCCAATGGTAAACTGCCTGAGTAAGACATCTTCATGTATCCACCATCTTTGGCCAGACCAGAGAGAGCGAGTGGACAGGGTCTAAATGTCTTCTTGTAGGATTGATTAATATTGATATTTCCGAAATAGTGCACTGCTTTTGACCAGAGCCCTCTGGGCCCTGGTCAAATGTAGTGCACTATATAGGGAATAGGGTGCAATTTGGGACATAACCACAGTATTATAGTAGTCCTAATGACCCAGCACCATTCTAAGCTATGTCGTCATCTTCACCACATTGGTCCTGTAGCCTGGCAGTATTGTCTCAGAGCGACTGGTCTCTCCAGACAGACTCAGAAGATGATGCTGCTGGCACTCAGTCTGTCATCAGTTGGCCTTCCAGGTACGGTGGTAGGAACATACTGTAGGGCCAGACCTGGGTTAAAATACTTTCCGCATTTGCTTTAGCCTGCAGGTCGGTGGGGTTTGTCATTTAGAGACTTTATTATTGGTTCTATTGCAACAGGCAAGTTCACTCAAGCACATATTTGAAATGATGTCTAATGGTATTTGAACCCAGGTCTGTGTACCGTATGTGTGTGTAGACCCCAAAACATCTACCTAACACATCCTCCCAACAGATAGACAACCTATATCATTTATATGATAATATATCCTGTATTATATATTACTATATAATCATAGTAATCATTCCCCTTTGTCATCTCCAAGTTAACTGCTGTTTTCTAGTTCTCAGTGTGAGGTTTGGATTGCAGTTCTTTAACTCTCCTTCCCAACCCCCTCATTTTTCAAATTAACGTTTGGTCTTCTCATCCATTTGAATGATCCTTAAAACTTCTAAGAATGTTATCTCTCAAAAGTCATCAAGCGTCCTCATCAGGGAATCAGATGGAAACCTGAATGCACACAGGTAATAGAAGTGAATGCTTTGGTCACACGTTAGTGATTGGTCAGATATGTAGTATACAGTAGTAGGACAAGCACTTCCAGTCACAGTGTAGGGTGCTAGATGCAACTGACATTTTGAGAGTGAGAAAGGATGTAGGAAGCTTGCCTTAAAGCGCTAGGCATCTTGCCATGACATGCGTTATCTGAATTAGGCCCACAGAATATCTCTCCCACATGAATTACACTTGTAACGTGGTCAGTAGGCAAAAGTAACCTATGCTTCAGAGGGGAGGGGCAAATCAAATCAAATTTTATTTGTCACATACACATGGTTAGCAGATGTTAGTGCGAGTGTAGCGAACTGCTTGTGCTTCTAGTTCCGACAATGTAGTAATAACCAACGAGTAATTTAACCTAACAATTCCACAACTACTACCATATACACACAAGTGTAAAGGGATAAAGAATATGTACATAAAGATATATGAATGAGTGATGGTATAGAACGACATAGGCAAGATGCAGTAGATGGTATCGAGTACAGTATATACATATGAGATGAGTAATGTAGGGTATATAAACATAAAGTGGCATAGTTTAAAGTGGCTAGTGATGCATGTATTACATAAAGATGGCAAGATGCAGTAGATGGTATAGAGTACAGTATATACATATACATATGAGATGAGTAATGTAGGGTATGTAAACATTATCTTTATATAAGTGGCATTGTTTAAAGTGGCTAGTGATACATTTTTACATCAATTCCCATCGATTTCCATTATTAAAGTGGCTGGAGTTGAGTCAGTGTGTTGGCAGCAGCCACTCAATGTTAGTGGTGGCTGTTTAACAGTCTGATGGCCTTGAGATAGAAGCTGTTTTTCAGTCTCTCGGTCCCTGCTTTGATGCACCTGTACTGACCTCGCCTTTCTGGATGATAGCGGGGTGAACAGGCAGTGGCTCGGGTGGTTGTTGTCCTTGATGATCTTTATGGCCTTCCTGTGACATTGGGTGGTTAGGTGTCCTGGAGGGCAGGTAGTTTGCCCCCGGTGATGCGTTGTGCAGACCTCACTACTCTCTGGAGAGCCTTACGGTTGTGGGTGGAGCAGTTGCCGTACCAGGCGGTGATACAGCCCGCCAGGATGCTATCGATTGTGCATCTGTAAAAGTTTGAGTGCTTTTGGTGACAAGCCAAATTTCTTCAGCCTCCTGAGGTTGAAGAGGCGCTGCTGCGCCTTCTTCACAACGCTGTCTGTGTGGGTAGACCAATACAGTTTGTCCGTGATGTGTACGCCAAGGAACTTAAAACTTACTACCCTCTCCACTACTCTCCCGTCGATGTGGATAGGGGGGTGCTCCCTCTGCTGTTTCCTGAAGTCCACAATCATCTCCTTTGTTTTGTTGACGTTGAGTGTGAGGTTGTTTTCCTGTCACCACACTCCGAGTGCCCTCACCTCCTCCCTTTAGGCTGTCTCATTGTTGTTGATAATCAAGCCTACCACTGTAGTGTTGTCCGCAAACTTGGTGATTGAGTTGGAGTCGTGGGTGAACAGGGAGTACAGGAGAGGGATCAGAACGCACCATTGTGGGGCCCCAGTGTTGAGGATCAGCGGGGTCTCGAGCTTGATGACGAGTTTGGAGGGTACTATGGTGTTAAATGCTGACCACAGAAGACGCACTCGTCTGTGTTCAGACGACGCAAGACGCAATCGCAACCACACTGCAGTGTGCAGTGTGGTTGCGATTGCGTCGTCTGTGGTAAGCAAATTGGAGTGGGTCTAGGGTGTCAGGTACGGTGGAGGTGATATGGTCCTTGACTCGTCTCTCAAAGCACTTCATGATGATGGAAGTGAGTGCTACGGGGCGGTAGTCGTTTAGCTCAGTTACCTTAGCTTTTTTGGGAACAGGAACAATGGTTGCCCTCTTGAAGCTTGTGGGAACAGCAGACTGGGATAAGGATTGATTGAATATGTCCGTAAACACACCAGCCAGCTGGTCTGCGCATGCTCTGAGGACGCGGCTGGGGATGCCGTCTGGGCCTGCAGCCTTGCGAGGGTTAACACTTTTAAATGTTTTACTCACGTTGGCTGCAGTGAAGAAGAGTCCGCAGGTTTTGGTAGTGGGCCGTGTCAGTGGCACTGTATTGTCCTCAAAGCGAGCAAAAAAGTTACTTAGTCTGTCTGGGAGCAAGACATCCTGGTCCGTGACGGGGCTGGTTTTCTTTTTGTAATCCATGATTGACTGTAGACCCTGCCACATACCTCTTGTGTCTGAGCCGTTGAATTGCGACTCTACTTTGTCTCTATACTGATGCTTAGCAGGTAGCCCATGTGAGTGGAGTCCTGCTCATCGCTCATGGAGCGGTTGCACACTGCTGCTGTGGCCATGTCCTTTCCTACAGCTTTGCAAAAAAACATTATTCTGAGCTTACAATAAAAAAAACTGCTGGGTCAAATTCACTCCATTTATTAAAATCACAATTGAACCAACACCCATCTATTTTTGTGACTACCTGGGCCAACCAATTGTTTTTTAAGTATTGAAACCAACACGTAAGGATTTGAATTAAAAGTATTTGAATAAACATGAAAAGGTGAATGTAAGAAGCTAAAATCATTTCAAATAGTCAGATATAAACACTCTAAAAAGGTCAGGAGCCAGACAGGGAGCCTAAGAAGTGGATTATTTTAGCTATATTATTTCTATTATTTCAAGGCTATCACCTACAAAGAAATACATTGTGAAGCATTTACAAGTATGGGACATAAAGCCTCAAATTAAGCATCTCTAATCCAAAATTAAATCTAGAATCGGCTTCCTATTTCGCAACAAAGCTTCCTTCACTCATGCTGCCAAACATACCCTCGTAAAACTGACTATCCTGCCGATCCTTGACTTTGGCGATATCATTTACAAAACAGCCTCCAACACTCTACTCAGCAAATTGGATGTAGTCTATCACAGTGCCCACCACTGCAACCTGTATGCTCTCGTTGGCTGGCCCTCGCTATCTATTCGTCACCAAACCCACTGGCTCCAGGTCATCTATAAGTCTTTGCTAGGTAAAGCCCTGCCTTATCTCATCTCCCTGGTCACCATAGCAGCACCCACCTGTAGCACGAGCTCCAGCAGGTATATCTCACTGGTCATCCCCAAAGCCAACACTTACTTTGGCCGCCTTTCCTTCCAGTTCTCTGCTGCCAATGACTGAAACGAATTGCAAAAATCACTGAAGTTGGAGACTTATATCTCCCTCACTAACTTCAAGCATCGGCTGTCAGAGCAGCTTACCGATCGCTGCAGCTGTACACAGCCCATCTGAAATTGCCCATCCAACCAACTACCTACCTCATACCCGTATTTATAAAAAAAAAAAAACTCTGCTCTTTTGCACACCAGTATTTCTACTTGCACATCCTCATCTGCTCATCTATCACTTCAGTGTTAATGCTAAATTGTAATTAGTTCGCCACTATGGCCTATTTATTGCCGTACCTCCTTACTTCATTTGCACACACTGTATACAGATTTTCTATTGTGTTATTGACTGTACGTTTGTTTATCCCACGTATAACTCTGTGGGTTTTTTTTTGTCGCACTGCTTTGCTTTATCTTGGCCAGGTCGCAGTTGTAAATGAGAACTTGTTCTCAACTGGCCTACCTGGTTAAATAAAGGTGTTCTCAACTGGCCTTCCTGGTTAAATAAAGGTGTTCTCAACTGGCCTTCCTGGTTAAATAAAGGTGTTCTCAACTGGCCTTCCTGGTTAAATAAAGGTGTTCTCAACTGGCCTTCCTGGTTAAATAAAGGTGTTCTCAACTGGCCTTCCTGGTTAAATAAAGGTGTTCTCAACTGGCCTTCCTGGTTAAATAAAGGTGTTCTCAACTGGCCTTCCTGGTTAAATAAAGGTGTTCTCAACTGGCCTTCCTGGTTAAATAAAGGTGTTCTCAACTGGCCTTCCTGGTTAAATAAAGGTGTTCTCAACTGGCCTTCCTGGTTAAATAAAGGTGTTCTCAACTGGCCTTCCTGGTTAAATAAAGGTGTTCTCAACTGGCCTTCCTGGTTAAATAAAGGTGTTCTCAACTAGCCTACCTGGTTAAATAAAGGTGTTCTCAACTGGCCTACCTGGTTAAATAAAGGTGTTCTCAACTAGCCTACCTGGTTAAATAAAGGTGTTCTCAACTAGCCTACCTGGTTAAATAAAGGTGTTCTCAACTAGCCTACCTGGTTAAATAAAGGTGTTCTCAACTAGCCTACCTGGTTAAATAAAGGTGTTCTCAACTAGCCTACCTGGTTAAATAAAGGTGTTCTCAACTAGCCTACCTGGTTAAATAAAGGTGTTCTCAACTGGCCTTCCTGGTTAAATAAAGGTGTTCTCAACTGGCCTTCCTGGTTAAATAAAGGTGTTCTCAACTGGCCTTCCTGGTTAAATAAAGGTGTTCTCAACTAGCCTACCTGGTTAAATAAAGGTGTTCTCAACTAGCCTACCTGGTTAAATAAAGGTGTTCTCAACTGGCCTTCCTGGTTAAATAAAGGTGTTCTCAACTAGCCTACCTGGTTAAATAAAGGTGTTCTCAACTAGCCTACCTGGTTAAATAAAGGTGTTCTCAACTAGCCTACCTGGTTAAATAAAGGTGTTCTCAACTAGCCTACCTGGTTAAATAAAGGTGTTCTCAACTGGCCTTCCTGGTTAAATAAAGGTGTTCTCAACTAGCCTACCTGGTTAAATAAAGGTGTTCTCAACTAGCCTACCTGGTTAAATAAAGGTGTTCTCAACTGGCCTTCCTGGTTAAATAAAGGTGTTCTCAACTAGCCTACCTGGTTAAATAAAGGTGTTCTCAACTGGCCTTCCTGGTTAAATAAAGGTGTTCTCAACTAGCCTACCTGGTTAAATAAAGGTGTTCTCAACTAGCCTACCTGGTTAAATAAAGGTGTTCTCAACTAGCCTACCAGGTTAAATAAAGGTGTTCTCAACTAGCCTACCTGGTTAAATAAAGGTGTTCTCAACTAGCCTACCTGGTTAAATAAAGGTGTTCTCAACTAGCCTACCTGGTTAAATAAAGGTGTTCTCAACTAGCCTACCTGGTTAAATAAAGGTGTTCTCAACTAGCCTACCTGGTTAAATAAAGGTGTTCTCAACTAGCCTACCTGGTTAAATAAAGGTGTTCTCAACTAGCCTACCTGGTTAAATAAAGGTGAAATAAATAAATAAAAATAAATAAAGGGCTCAGCATTTAAACAACATTTCGTTGTATTAAATCATTAGAGTCTATACATTTGCTCATATAGGCTGTAACTTACTTACAATTCAATACAAATTAAATGAAAAAGGACTTATTAGTGCCTTTGAATTCATTTTTAGAAACACAAGTTTTGCCAGCCTTCTGCTTCAGGCTCATGCGATGGTGCCTGGAGAACAGGTTTTGTGCCGAAAAGCTCTCCCCTGACAGAATCCCCCCCCCCCCTCGCGTGAACGCGCACTCACTCAATGCTTCATTGCTGCGACTTGCTTGCTAATTGAGATTTCTGATCACGTTCGGCTGCATTTAATTACATTTTTTATGTTGGTTTGATAGTGGGGGAGGCACTAGTAATTTCTGCAGTTTTCGGTTTAGCTATTTGTTTCAAGTGTATTAGTCTCTAAATAAATATCTTCGCCAAAATTATTCATCATCTCTCCCATGTCTTATTGGACTAGTAGTAGTTCTGAAATGTTTATTGCCTATTTTACTCCCTCCTCTATGTTTCATATAACACACATACATTCATTATTCATTTGGTTGCTGCTTACACAAATTCGTACTCCTAAAAATGTTCCTTTAGAAGTGAACAAGCAATTACCCAGTTAGTGTCTTCCTCATTAATGTCCACCTCCCACAGAAGTGGCACAGTTGGCTCGTGTCATCTAGCAAAACATAATGTCAAGTAGTCTATACATCTTTACATGGATATGGATATGCATAGATATACATATTCTTAGCATCATTTGAAAGGATACACTTTGAAGTTTATGGAAATGTGAAAGGAATGTGGTAGAGTATAAAAGATAATACAAAGAAAAAAACTGTTCTTTTGTATTTTTTTGGTACCATCTTTGAAATGCAAGAGAAAGGCCATAATGTATTATTCCAGCCCAGGTGCAATTTTGATTTTGGCCACTAGATTGCATCAGTGTATGTGCAACGTTTTAGACTGATCCAATGAACCATTGCATTTCTGTTCAAAATGTTGTGTTAAGACTACCCAAATGTGCCTAATTTGTTTATTAATAACAATTACATGTTCAAAATTGTGCACTCTCCTCAAACAATAGCATGGTATTCTGTCACTGTAATAGCTACTGTAAACTGGACAGTGCAGTTAGATTAACAAGAGTTTAAGCTTTCTGCCAATATCAGATATGTCTATTTCCTGGGAAATTGTCTTGTTACTTGTTACAACCTCATGATAATCGCATTAGCCTACGTTAGCTCAACCGTCCCATGGAAGGGACACCGATCCCAACGAAGTTAGAAATTGAGGAGAGTGACTTCCATTTCTTCTCTCAAGATGTTAACATCTTTGTCCGTATTTGAAAAGACAATTGACTCCTCCTTAAGAACACATTCAGCAAACCTTTGAAAGAAATTTGATGGGCATTTCAGTTTTCCCCAACAAAATTATATTACATTTAAGATTATAATTCACAAGTATACAACGACATAGCTATAATATAATTTGACAGTTCTGCTTTGCCTTTTAGTCAGTATACTTTCAGTAGGTTAATTGTACATGTACACTTACTTTCAAGGCAAAGACCCCACAAGAAGTAACATCTTGTTGGCATGGGTGAGGAAGGGTACCACACGCCCATCTGGAGATATTACACCCCTTCTCTCTCAGGAATGATCTGAACATATATGTTAATAAAAGACTTTATTGATTACAATATAGAGATTAAAAACAGAGGGTAATCTGAGAATTCAGTGATTCCAGTAGGGTGTGAGTTGAAGTGATCATCTCGGATTATCTAACATCTCAGAATGGGCCGGCATTCCCTCGGATGAAGAGCATCTCCGTCTTGCTGATTATATGCTGTCATCCAGGTCGAAATGTCACCTGCATATCTGATGTAGAAAAAGAGATAAGAGATAAGTTGAGTGTCCTGTGAAGATGTTTATGTACAGTGGGGCAAAAAAGAATTTAGTCAGCCACCAACTGTGCAAGTTCTCCCACTTAAAAATATGAGAGAGGCTTGTAATTTTCATCATAGGTACACTTTAACTATGAGAGACAAATTGAGAAAGAAAATCCAGAAAATCACATTGTAGGATTTTTTATGAATTTATTTGCAAATTATGGTGGAAAATAAGTATTTGGTCAATAACAAAAGTTTCTCAATACTTTGTTATATACCCTTTGTTGGCAATGACAGAGGTCAAATGTTTTCTGTAAGTCTTCACAAGGTTTTCACACACTGTTGCTGGTATTTTGGCCCATTCCTCCATGCAGATCTCCTCTAGAGCAGTGATGTTTTGGGGCTGTTGCTGGGCAACACGGACTTTCAACTCCCTCCAAAGATTTTCTATGGGGTTGAGATCTGGAGACTGGCTAGGCCACTCCAGGACCTTGAAATGCGTCTTAGCCACTCCTTTGCACTAAATCTGAGCCACTGACCTTGCCGTGCTGATGGAAGGAGGTTTTCACTCAAAATCTCACGATACATGGCCCCATTCATTATTTTCTTTACACGGATCAGTCGTCCTGGTCCCTTTGCAGAAAAACAGCCCCGAAGCATGATGTTTCCACCCCCATGCTTCACAGTAGGTATGGTGTTCTTTGGATGCAACTCAGCATTCTTTGTCCTCCAAACACGACGAGTTGAGTTTTTACCAAAAAGTTATATTTGGGTTTCATCTGACCATATGCCATTCTCCCAATCTTCTTTTGGATCATCCAAATGCTCTCTAGCAAACTTCAGACGGGCCTGGACATGTACTGGCTTAAGCAGGGGGACACGTCTGGCACTGCACGATTTGAGTCCCTGGCGGCGTAGTGTGTTACTGATGGTAGGCTTTGTTACTTTGGTCCCAGCTCTCTGCAGGTCATTCACTAGGTCCCCCCGTGTGGTTCTGGGATTTTTGCTCACCGTTCTTGTGATCATTTTGACCCTACGGAGTGAGATCTTGCGTGGAGCCCCAGATCGAGGGAGATTATCAGTGGTCTTGTATGTCTTCCATTTCCTAATAATTGCTCCCACAGTTGATTTCTTCAAACCAAGCTGCTTACCTATTGCAGATTCAGTCTTCCCAGCCTGGTGCAGGTCTACAATTTTGTTTCTGGTGTCCTTTGACAGCTCTTTGGTCTTGGCCATAGTGGAGTTTGGAGTGTGACTGTTTGAGGTTGTGGACAGGTGTCTTTTATACTGATAACAAGTTCAAACAGGTGCCATTAATGCGGGTAACGAGTGGAGGACAGAGGAGCCCCATTTTTTTTTCTCATTTTGTCTGTCATAGTTGAAGTGTACCTATGATGAAAATTACAGGCCTCTCTCATCTTTTTAAGTGGGAGAACATGCACAATTGGTGGCTGACTAAATACTATTTTGCCCCACTGTACATGTACTGTACGTGTGTGTATATATATCTTGGTATATATTTTTTACATTTTAATGTATATTATTATTATCATTATTGTGTTTTGTGGTTGAGGGGTGGGGGGAGGTTGATGGGGATGGTGGAGGTGCTGGGGGTGTCCTATTAAGGGTTGATGGGGATGGTGGAGGTGCTGGGGGTGTCCTATTGAGGGTTGATGGGGATGGTGGAGGTGCTGGGGTGTCCTATTGAGGGTTGATGGGGATGGTGGAGGTGATGGGGGTGTCCTATTGAGGGTTGATGGGGGTGGTGGAGGTGCTGGGGGTGTCCTATTGAGTGTTGATGGGGATGGTGGAGGTACTGGGGGTGTCCTATTGAGGGTTGATGGGTGTGGTGGAGGTACTGGGGGTGTCCTATTGAGGGTTGATGGGGATGGTGGAGGTGCCTGGGGTGTCCTACTGAGGGGAAGGGACCTATTGGGGAGGGGATTCTTCATGGAGGCACATTCAGTCATAATTGTGTTTATTATATTATTCTACATTTATTTATTTATTTATTATTTTTTTCGATTATTATAACCGATTATTATTATTATTTATTATTATTATACTGTGATTATGGATATGCACTCATGTTGACTTATATATTTGAACTTTCTTTTTCGCCCAGAGTACACATCTTTGATGTATTATTTGTATTATTATTGTTATTATTACTACTGTGCCTACAATATTATAAACTATAAAAGAAAAGTGTAAAAAAATGCAGGAAAAGCCATAAGAGGGAAAAGCACGATGGGATGGGGGATTGAGGGATGGATAGAGAGAACAGTAGAGGGCTCTGAAAACTATTATTGCTGAAATAACCACTTCCTTTTGTGACGAGAGTCTAATACTTCCACACATCAGAGGACATGATAGGTCACCAACAATTATTCAGAAGTGTGCCAGGCCTTGCAGTCCCAAGATTGAAGGGAGGAAGGCAAGGAAATAGCCTTGCCGAAATACTACACCCCCCCCCCCCCCCAATTTCCTTAATTTTTTGGCTAGAGTCAGATACTTTCTGTGGCACACATCTGAGTCAAATACTTTCTATAGAACAAACTCCACGTCAGGATAGGCAAACAAATGAATAATTAATGTATGTGTGTTATATTAAACATGGAAGACAGAGTTAAATGTAGGCAAGCAATAAACATTTCAGAACTACTACTAGTCGAATAAGACATGGGAGAGATGATGAATTTTGACAAAGAGATTTATTTATCAACTAATACACTTGAAACAAATAGCCAAACTGAAAACTGCAGACATTACTAGTGTCTCCCCCGTGATCAAACCGACATAAAAAATGTAATGAAACGTGGCCTAATGTGATCAGATATCTCAACTAGCAAGCAAGTCGCAGCAATGAAGAATTGAGTGTGTGCTCGTTCACGCGAAGGGGGAAGGGGGAATTCTGTCAGGGGGGAGCTTTTCGGCACAACGCCGGCCAGCAGCAGAGAAATCCTCTCCACACTTGCAGAGCCACTGGGGATGTTAAACACCATTTTGCCCACTCTTGCCAGGCTGGGCAGAGATGCAGAGTTGTTTTTTTATTTTCTATAGGTAGGCCGAATGGTTTTTAGGCAAAATAACCCAATCAAAACAGAAAGCTCCTTGAACGTGGGAACATGCCAGACCTATAGGGCCAAAGTCAATTCTGGCCTGTTGTATAGGTAATAGAAAAAAAATGAACAAAAAGTTTAAGAGATCAGTTTTTTAGTTTATAAATACTTTGCTACAATGACACACTTAATTAGCCACCCATCTCGTTCCTTTCTTTTAGCATGTGCACATAACAAGTAGGTTACACCATCATGCTTTCGGGATAAGTGACTTTTCAGATTCCACAATGATTCTTTAGTTGTGGACATTACATCACAGCCCTCCCTCTCTTGCTCTTGGTCCTCATCTTTGTAAGTCATCTTGATTTTACACCTGTGTTTTATCAGTTTCTTTATGAAAATATTTAGCAAACTCCATGACAGTAGCTAAAGCAAGGGGCTATAGCAGCACACAAGTAGACTACAAATGCATGCTGGGCCGGGCGTGCCCTGAGCTTGTGAAGTCAGCACTACTGGAGCGCTACTGGAACGATATTGGGTGGGCGAGAAGACCAACGCTCCAGCCTTTGGGAATCTTGCTCCAAGCTCCAGTCAAATTGGGCACGCTCTGCTCCTCGCTCCACTCCAGCTCTGCTCCGCTCACAGACTCTGTAGCCCCCACACACACACCCACTGGCAAATATTTACAGCTGGCAGGCAGATGCTGGAATAAGTTTCTGAGTGACAGAGTAAGAGCTTTGCATAAATGCTTTGTTGCGATTTTTGTAGCACCCCCCCAAAAAATGCCTGGAATGTGAAATATCATTATTCACCAGTTCCCATGCTTTTAATATAACGGTTCTGTTCCGGAACCGTATAGATGACTTTTGTTTTCGGTTCGGGTTATGTACCTCAAATAATTACATTTTCGGTTCTGTTCCCTGAACCCTCAGGGGAATTCTCTGTATGTACTATGTTGTACATATTTATCTATGTACATATATTCAATTCATAATGACAGTGTGACACAGTTCAAGCAGATTCTACCTGTGTCTGAAATGGCACCCTATTCCCTATATAGTGTACTACTTTAGACCAGGACCAAAGGGCTCTGGTCAAAAGTAATGCACTATATTGGGAATAGGGTGCCATAGGGTGCCATTATGTGTGCCCTGAGTTTGATAGGCAGAAGAGTTGGGCTGTATGTGAGTGAGTACTGAGTATTGTAGGTGTTGGGGTGTGAACATTAGTCAGAGGTTCGGTCTAACTCAGCCTTTGTGGCCTTGTCCACTGAGTCAGAAAATGCCAGCTGAGTAAGTATGTCTGCAATCATATAGGTTGCCCACTCACTGAGACACAGTCAAAATTACCGTGAAATTACCTGATTGTGTAAGTCTGAAAACCAACCCTTATTATTCATGTTGACAAGAGTCAGCTGGATATTGGGGAATTGTGAATTGCTGCTTTCGGCATTTCAGCTAATCAGATTGCGCATTTCTCCTAACCCGTTTTCTATGATAAATCATGTTTTATTTAGAATTACAATTAGTGCCTTCTTAACTTTCTGTCTAGACACGTAGGCTACACAGTGGATATCACTAGAGTGACTGTGTAGGGTTGTCTAGGCTTGGCCGGTCTTACGACCGTGAGGAAAGTGTTCGCTAGGCTAGTGGGGTATATTTTTGGAGCGGAGTTTGTCCCAGATCCTCTGCATGACCGGCCAGCTGAAGGCAGGGCTGTAGTGTGAGAGGTGCTGGGCCCATGGCCAGGCCAACCTTACTTTGAGGAGTATGGACAGGTGAGTGTGGGTCTACCGAGCACACCCCACTGAGGCCCTGCACCAAGCCAGTAGAAACATGGTCTGGGTTGTGTTCCAAATGGTGTCCTATTCCCTAGATACTGTAATGCACACATTTTGACCGGAGCCCTGGTCAAAAGTAGTAGACTATATAGGGAATAGGGTGGCATTTTGGACACACACCTCAGGTGGATTGTAAAGCTTGGCTGTTCCTTTGTATTTATTAGCAGACAATGCTATCTGGTTCATTTAATAGCCTCTCTGTTAGACAGACACAGCAGTTAATTTACAAAGAGGTTCTAGCCATGTTTAACTTTCCAACAGGTATATAAGTGGCAATCACTCCAACAAACATAGGATCTGCAGTGCAGCCTGTGTGGCCTAGCCTGATCCCAGATCTGTTTGTGCTTTTGCCAACTCCATTGCTGTCATTGTCGTAGCCCAACATGAGTGACAAGGACTTGGCATGGTAGCACAAACAGATTGGCACTCAGGTTACGTGTGACCTTGTCTGCCTAGTAACAATAAGTGAAGTGTTAGATCACAATGGAGATGTGCTGTTGTCTCTATGGAGCGTGTTTATACTGTTTAAACTCCTTCCATGCCATGTCAAATGAAGCGTCAGCTCGTCAATTAGGGGTGGCTTAGTGGTGTACAAGGAGATTAGCGTGGGCTGCGTCATAAATGACACCCTATTGCCTATTTGGTGCATTACTTTTGACCACCAGAGGCCTGCCATTTGGGACGCAACCTAACGTGACCTTTGGCTGCTAAGAGCAAGGGGTCATAGATAAAAATAGTTTAGGCTCGCTCACATTTTGGCATAGAGAAATTTGAGTCAGCTAGAGATGATATAGCAAGGATTAGACTTGAACCACAACACAGAACATACATTTACATATTAGTTATTTAAGCAGACACTTTTGTCCAGAGTGACTTGACATTTATAGTCGACTTGGTGTGCATTTCAATCTGCATCCCAAATGGCACCCTATTCCCGAAATAGTGCACTACTTTTGACCAGGCACTATATTTTGGACACAGTTTTAATGACACATTTCAAATCACTACGTCATCAATTTGACAAGGGCACTGTGGTACTTTATTTGGGTGTCTCATTGATTGTCTTCAATTTGAAAATGAGTGCTATGGTTCGTTAATCGGTTCTTCCCCCTTTAAGAATCAGAGTAAGAGAGAGAGTATCGAAAGACGAGAGCGGCGTCCAAAGGGCCCCTGCAGAGCGGGGTCCAGCTCCAGAGCCCCCAGTGAAGAGACACCGAGATCGTGCTCACACCACCACAGCTCACTACATGCCCCAACGTGGCCACAGCTCTGACCCTGCCACCTACAAAAGGACTGGCCCCTCCTCTCAGCCCTCCCAACCTGCCTTCGCCCACGTCCCATACCCCCACGCCTCAGCACCACACACACACACATCAGGCCCCGCCATGGGCCACCAGGGTACCCATCAGGGGAGTCACCAGGGGACCCACATGGACCCTCAACCTTACCTAGCCATGCCGGCCCCTGTGGCCACCAAGCTCCCTGGAGCCCCTATGGTGGAGGTGGATACTCCAAGGAGGAGGGTGAGCACTGACCACATCTACACGACCCAGAGGGAGACCCACAGGGAGGGTAGGCAGGCGCTGAGAGAGGAGGTTCACACCGAGGGGCTGCTGAAGAGCCGGAAGGCCGTGCTGCCCTCAGAGATCCGCCGCAGGGAGAAGAGTGTGGACGACCCCCAGAGAGGGGAGCCCCACCTGGGGCCAGTCAGCCGCCAGGACGACTCCACCACCTCAACCGCCATGGAGTATGAGAGCTATAGGTCTGGGGGGAGGAGAACGAGTCGGGCGGACTCGGAGGAGTGGGAGACTAGGCCCAGGGAGCAGCAGCAGCACTGGTCCAGCCACAGCCAGGACACAAAGGAGACAGGTCCAGTCAGTCGCATGGAGACCTCCCACTCCCAGCCCAGCCAGCAGCAACAGGCTCCTGAGCCTCTCCAGCAGCATCCGCACCCCCAGAGTCAGCAGGACCTCCAGGGTCAACACGGCCTGCAGGACCAGCAGCAGGGTGACTCGGCCGTCTACCTCCAGAGGGGTGCCTACCTCCCTCAGGCCAGACACAGGAGCATGGAGCCAGCCGGGCAGGCTGGGCCCCCCAAGCTCAAGGTCCGCACGCGCTCCATGTCCGACATCGGCGTAAGTCAGCGCTCGGCTGCCTATAGGAGCATGGAGAGGGCAGCCGCCAGCAGAGAGGCTACCATGGCAGCCCACCTGGCCAGGGAGGGAGGGGTGGCAGTGGGGGTACTGCCCAATGGGGAGGTGGGGACCTTGGATACCAGGGTCTCCGTGGCCCAGCTCCGACACTCATATCTGGAGAACGCCAACAGGAAGCCGGAGCTGTAGGTGGAACAGCATGTTTACTGACTCTTTAATCAGTTTGCTTTGTCTAACACTAATATAGACTCTCATCCTAACATGAGGCTTGAGATGTTTCTGCTTGTGTGTTTTTAGAGTGCAGTATATTGAATAATCAAACGTGATATCAAGAGATCTTCTAAGCCAGTATGGGGGGATAACTTATTATTTGTTTAGCCAGCTGCTTGGACATATTCTGTTATTGTCAGCCTGTTGGGCAAACTTGAGGGGTTTGTTGCTGCATGTTGTGCTGTGTGTGGATTCGGACACAATTGGGCTGGTGACAAAATCCCTCATTTTGGGGACAGTTCATTTTTGCGGTGTGATCGTCTTGTGCGTGACTTCACCTCTAACCTGGATGTCTGGATTGCTGTGGAAGAAAACTGACCTTGCCGTTCGTTCTCTCACTATTATCCTCCTTTTCTGTTGCCTTCGTCGCTCTCTCCATCCCAACACGTGACCCTACAAAGAGAGCCAACTAAAGTAGAGCTTACTGCCATGGAAGTAGATCCGGCTGCTGGGAGCGCTGATCGGGAGCGTGGCACAGCGCGGAGGCCGCGGCGCTACATCACCCCTGGAGACATCCGCAAGTCCTCTGAGAGATTTAGGACGCAGCCCATAACCACTGCAGAGCGGCTAGAGTCTGATAGGTGAGAGGTTTAGGACGCAGCCCATAACCACTGCAGAGCGGCTAGAGTCTGATAGGTGTGAGGTTTAGGACTCTGCCCATAACCTCTGCAGAGTGGCTGGAGTCTGATAGGTAAGAGGTTTAGGACTCTGCCCATAACCTCTGCCGAGCGGCTGGAGTCTGATAGGTGTGAGGTTTAGGACTCTGCCCATAACCTCTGCAGAGCGTCTGGAGTCTGATAGGTAAGAGGTTTAGGACTCTGCCCATAACCTCTGCAGAGCGGCTGGAGTCTGATAGGTGAGAGGTTTAGGACAGTCCGTAACCTCTGCAGAGTCTGATAGGTATTGAAGGCCCTGAGGGACAGGTCTCTCAGAAAAGGTACACAGAATACATTTGCTAAGATCACCAGTGGGTGCACTGTGGACAGTGGCTTTTCTTTCTCCTCCTGGAGTTTGTGGGATACATGGTGCAGACCATGTGTGGGGATTTTATGCTCTCAATAAATGTGTCTCTTGTGCCCTGTAGAAAAAGACCGTTCTTGAGTCTATTTGGATCAATGTCTTGTTTGTTTTCTCCCTCAGGTCTCGTCTGAGTCCAACCGAGCTACAGAACCCAGGAGGCAAGTATCAGTGGAAATGATTTGCTTTATGTAGTTACCAACACCATTCTTAGTTGAATAACTATTCATTAGCCAGAATTCTCACCATCTGACAACACAATGGATGGACGTGTCTGAGGGATGTGTTGAGGTTAACAAAGATTAGAATGGTGTTGAACAAAGAATAATCCTCCTCTAGATTAATTTACTGTGTCTGGCAGGGTGATTTTAGGTTACATGTGTTTGAGGTCAAGGAAATACATTCACACCAGGGTTGGGGTTAATTTGTAATTTCTGAAATGAATACAATTCAACCCATGAATTGCACTCCTCAGTGGGTTTAGTATTGTGGATGTGTTGTGGACTGACAATTGTTCGCCCTTCCCTTTTTCAGCTGACGAAGAGAAGCTTGATGAGAGAGCTAAGATGAGTGTGGCTGCTAAGAGGTCACTATTTAGGGTACAGTATCTGCCTTGTGTGTAGTTGTTTACATTGAGGGCCGGTTTCCCAGACACATATTAAGCCTAGTCCTGAACTAAAAAGATTTCAATTGACATTCTCCATTGAGCATGCTTTCAGTCCAGGACTAGACTTAATCTGTGTCGGGGAACCGTCGCAAATAGTATATTCCCATGGGTTGATGCATGTTGTTGATGAGCAGAGATTTACTATAAGCATGTGTCTCTTCGTTCCACTCCACAGGAGCTGGAGAAGACCACAGATAGCGTCCCCAAACCGCGGTCCCGTAACCCTGCCGTGGAGAGGCGCCTGAGACGAGTCCAGGACCGTGCGCGCACACAGCCTATCACCAATGAGGAAGTGGACATCGCTCACACGTACGTCTGACACTCTCTGATCATTACTAAGTGCTGCCTTGCCGTCATTTTGTTTACAATGGAAGGGTAAAAAAATGACTACACTTGGTCAAAGTAAAAAGTATTCTTTCCAATCTCTCTTCTTGTGATGTTCTTGTTTGACTCTTTTCCCCTGTCTACTTCTTTTTTTTATCTGATTCTCTTGTCTGCTGCTTTGTGACTTCTCTCGATTGCTCTCTCTTTCTCTCTCTCTCTCTATCTCTCTGTGACTCCTTTCCCTATGTGACTGTCCCTGTCTATGTGGGACACTTTTCTGCACATATAAAGTGTCTCTGCTCTGTCCTCACAATCGGTGACGGTCCACACCACAGTAGCACGTATCCCCAGCCCCACTGTAGTCAGCACCACCATGACCAGTTACAGGTGTGTGTGTGTGTGCTCGACATGGTCTTACCATGGGTTTACCTAATTGAAATGCAATTAAACCTTGCATGCCTCCTCTCTTCTCTTACTCCATGCAAGATTGATGTTTTTCATCTTCCATTTAGCTTTGCATTTTCTTGAGTGGCAATGCATGGATATTAAATTATTATTGATTCATTCATAGTGTTTCAAAAAATGTCAGTACATTTCTGAAATCCTAGTTGATTCTGGATGTCCTTCTTATTCCCTGCGATTCAAGGAATCTTCCAACTGGGATTCCTGGAAAACATGGGAATCTGGGGAAAGTTACCATCATTTTGAAACTTTATTAATTAATCTGCTAGTTAACCCACTGTTAAATAAAGGTAAAATAAAGAAAATCTGTAGTTGTTGTCTAGAGCTACAGGTGGAATGTACTAGGCAGGCAGACATCTGCTCTACAGTGCCCTCTGCTGTTTATAGTGTTCATAGTGCCCACTCACATGCTGCTTGCTTGTTTTCTCGGAATAGCTGTGTGAAGTTGAAACTTATCGGGGGAATAAACTTGTTTTAACACAATAGATTCTTTAGTACATTTCAACTCCGCAAGCATTAGGGGAGAGGAGGGTAAGTTTTTTACATCCAGGGAAATATCATTTTCTTTCTAACAAAGAACTCTACATATATTTCAGGATTTTGTGTATCCCTGAAAATAATCAGAATTCATGTAAACATAACCCATTTTTATTTTAAAAGAAGTTATCTCTCGGCACAACTTACCCCTGGTATGGGGTAAGTTGAGCATAGGGGCAGGGTATGTTGAGCCACCTTGGGGTAAGTGGGTGATGGTGCTGGTGCTGGTTAGGTCAAAGTTTTCATGGAATGGGGGTTTGGTATATTGTATATCTTAAATAATATGTATGCTATATTCAGATATAGATTTGTCTGTTAAATATTACTTACCCTTCCATTTATTGACCAGTTGTCTGGGACATGGATGCTGTTTCGAAGTGACAATTTCTCTGCATTTGAGGTCCATGCAACTGGTCCGTAAAATTCTTGATTTAGCAAGTTCGGAATCCGTGTCGTCAGATAAGACCTTGTATGCCTCTGATACTCTATCAAAGCCTCTCATTCGTACACGTACATGTTTGTGTTCTTTTTTTGTCATTGTAACTCTTCAGTGTCATTCAGTCTATTTTTTTCATCCAAAACTTCCTTGGCTGCTTTCTCAAGAACCTCAAGGGGAGCTAGACTCCTGCCTGTTTTACATTTGTATACACGGGGCATGATGATGTCTTCTCTGTAACAATACAAACGGCTATCCTGAGTTCATATGCATGACACACGGCAAATTACTATGCATACTGGTCCCGATTCAGATTTAGGAAATCTATAATCTTTTTACACATTTTGATTTAAGCACTAGTTGGTATTCAGACTTACCGTATGCAGGTGCGTAATGGGTTTTTCAGGAGTGGCTCCCTTGCGCACACTTTAATAAATACAATTAAACTAGTGAAAACCCTCTTGTGGAGTTTTTATTCAATAGGGTTTTCAGTACATTTATGTAAAGCCTTCCCTTTAAATATGGTGTACCATTAATTAAAAAAAAAAATCTCGACAGTCTCAGTAGAATATACTGTTTATCGAGAGACATGTTCAGAATAGGGATCAATGAAAGAAAGCCATCCAAATACCTGCATATGCGTCTGCTTTTCAGAACCAATTGGTAGATAAAAAAATATTCTGATCTTTATTTTATTTATGAACCATACATAAACAGAGTGGGACAGCCTTTGCACACAAAATATATAAAACATACAGTGGTTTCATGTATCCTGAAAGTTACCATATTAAAATGGTTCAATCCATGACATATTGGAAGGTGAGAAGTGAACAATAGGGTTTGAGCAATAGTCCTATAAATCTACCCTAATCTACCCTAATCTACCCTGTGATGACAAAAGGTCCAGTTTGTCGTGAAACGTGCGCCAGGCGCCAGGTTTAACCTGCTAGGTATGGTCTGCGTTCCATAATGATTCAAATAAGCTACACGTCCCAAGTTATTGCACAACTTGTAATACTTTATCCTATTCTGATCCACTATTTGTAGCGACCATCAGGACCAACCACACAGATGTGACAGTGGAAAGAAAGGTAAACTAACGATGTAATGGTATGATGCAAAATGTAGGCTACAAATTGAAGGAAACTAACAGTCATTTCACTCAAGTGACAGTTATGTATGTGGGTATTACTGACGGTGGCTACCAATAGTGGCTAGTATTCATATGAGAGAAATGGTTCAAAATAACCGAAAAGTTCGGGCAGACTTGAAAAGAGGCCAAAATATTACTGCTTTCACAATTACATCCAGCGATCATAAGGTAAACTAGGTCTAAAACATTTGTCGTTTATATTTACAATCCACTTATCCAAACGGATTAGCTCTTATCAATTTATAAGAGATCATTCTATCGGAAAAATGAAAGTTGATGTTTTTCCACTTGGATCTGGCATGTTGCTCGACTTTATTCAAGGTCTCCTTGCGCATGGTGGAATTATGAGGGAATTAAGTCCAGGTCAAAATATAGCATATCTGTAGACACACCTCCATTTCTGTGATCTTCAAACGAATACCTGGCGGACAGTTGCATTTACCAATACTTAAGTTCAAGATCAGAGTATGAGAGAAGGGTGCATAAAAAGGGAATTCAGTTTAATTGACGCCAACGTAACTCAGATCTGAATTCCTCCCATTATGCATAAAATGGACAAAATGTAATCATCATTTGTATGGAGTATGGTGGCCATTGGCTCAGTTTACCCCATGGCCATTGCCTCAATTTACCCTAAGGCAAACATTTTGACTATATTAGCCCACACACTTACAAGGATGCACTTTCATGTTAGGTTTAGGACCTCATATTGTAGTTTATAGAGACTCTTACAAATCTTACAACTATCTACTTTGGTTTCGATACAAGCATCATGAAACCTATAACACAATTAATAAAAATTACAATAAAAAAAGACATCTAAATAAATACTTTCCCCATGATGTTTCTTCCTTCACAGACTACATGAAATGAGGTTGTCACTAATTAACGCGGTCACAAAGTCATAAACCCTGCCTGCTTCTACAATTTGTCCTCTTAAAATCACATTTTAAACCTAACCCACACCTTAACCACACTGCTAACCTTATTTTTTAAATTTGGTTTTTACCTTTATTTAACCAGGCAAGTCAGTTAAGAACAAATTCACAGTGGGAACAGTGGGTTAACTGCCTGTTCAGGGGCAGAACGACAGATTTGTACCTTGTCGGCTCAGGGGTTTGAACTTGCAACCTTCCGGTTACTAGTCCAGCGCTCTAACCACTAGGCTACCCTGCCGCCCCATGCTTAATGCTAGCTTTAAATTATGACCAAAAAGCACATGATTGTTTTCATGACTTTTTACAATAGCCAGTTTTGACTTTGTGTTTGGGCTATCTAGTGGAAACAATGAAATGATGACCTCTTCCTAAATATTTGGTCACATGATTCGTTTTGTGTATGGTTTCCTAGAAAGAAAGGGTGGCTCAACGTACCCCACTCTCCCCTACTGCTTTCAGTGTTGTTTGTAGCCTTTAAGGGATAGTTCACCTAAATTACAAAATGGCATAATGGGATTCCTTGTAAACAGTCCGTGGACAAGATAAGACAGCAATCCATGCTGTCTTTGGTTTTGGTTATATTTTTGGTTTTGTTTACCTAGCCATGTCATTTTGTAATGTGGGTGAGAACTATCCCTTTAAGTTCCTATGTTGAAATGTGTCACACGTCTTCTAAAGCTATGACTGAGGGAGAAAAGGTCAAAGGTAAAGCCAGTTAAAGCTCAGTGTGTCAGGTTCACGTGTCGGGCGAACGTGTAGCACCCGGTTTGTTTACCGACTGAGGTTAAACTTAGAGAACCAACCTGAGAGAACCAACCGTCCATATCCTCTAGTACAGATGGCCGACTGCATGCGCACCCTGATTATCTCAGTGCAGGCCTCACACATCTACTTATAACTCCTGTTGCCGCCCAATGGCTACATCTTGATTCTCCACCCTTCTCCAAAGTATGCACTTGCCAATGCTTACTACCCTTATCCACCATCCTGAGTGCTCCACTCTCCTATGCTTTTAAATCCATGACAGGGAGTGTACAATTGCACTCTTTCAGAGAAGGGTGGATAATCGGACTGCAGCGTTTCGGTATCATGTTCTGATCAGGAATATCAATGACTGAACATGATGCTATTCACAGGATACTGTACATGCTTTATGCAGATGAGTAGTTAGTTTGATCATAAGGATCACCAGGGCTTAAAGCATTATTGTGTTCATGTGGTTGAGCTCAGTGCAAACTTCAGATTTGTCTGACTATTAACAATGTAGTATTGCTACTTCACAGAATGTGTTTTGATTACCTAATTGATTATCTAGCATATTGACATGCTCTTGCTAGATACTGTCCGTCAATTGTACAGTATGGTACATTATAATACAGTGTCACATATGTGTGTGTGTGTGTGTGTGTGTGTGTGTGCGTCCGTGCGTGCGTGCGTGTGTCTGTGTCTGTGTGTGTGCTTCCTCCTCCCAGCCTGCAGGAGGCATCGCAGCACGGCTCTATGGTGCGGAGCATTGGAGAGCCGGACGGGGAGAAAGAAAGGGAGAGGGAGGCCCAGCCCAAAGGAGATGGAGCAGGGCCTGGGCCTGACGAGATAATGGAGGACCTGGGTCCAGATGAGCCCGACCTTTCAACTCTCAGGTAAAAAGAGAGAATGTGCTCAACTCTTATCCTCTTATGTAAACACATTAAAGGGTGTTTAGAAGCAAAAATAGATCACATTGAAAAAAATAGCAAAAAGCCAGCATTCACTTCATAAGTTGCAATTGAAGCTTGGTTTTAATTCTCTTTGAACTCATGGCAACATGTCTTAAATTGTACAACTTGATTTGAGATGGGTCCACACACTGAAAGAAGTCTATGGGTCAGGAGAAACTGTAATCCATGTTTCTTTAAATAGCCACTAAAAACTTCAGCTAACTTTACTTACCGCTAGCTAACATTCAATGGAAGTGATGGGGACATAGACCCTAGTGACAGACCACACACTGACATACAGTATGTTACCTTTCCCCTCACAGCCTTGCAGAGAAGATGGCCCTGTTCAACCAGCTGTCCAAGCAGCCCTCAAAGCCTGCTGCAGAGGGGGCCGGGGCCTCCAGGGGCGACACCCGTCAGCGCAGAGCCAACAGCCGCTTCCAGACCCAGCCTATTACCCAGGGAGAGGTGGATCAGGTATAGAGTCCTGCCCCTCTCTCAACCCAGATAGACAATGGACATGTTTCACTTATCCACCCTTGTCCAGAAGTATGCACCTGGATTTTAAAGCATAGGGATGATTTAAGCAGTGGCTGTAGGGAGGTTCCACCATTGTTAAATCCATGCGAGATAGTGGGCAAGTGCACACCTAGGGATAACGGTGGAGAATCGGGACCACAAAATGATGGGCTTCTTTTCTCTTGCTTTTCAAAACTGTAGCCTCTAAGTGTCAAGGCTTACACCGAGGGCCAGTTTCCCTGACCCAAATGAAGCCTCGTCCTGGACTAAAACACCACCAATGGAGATTCTCCATATTTTTGGAAACTAGTTTCTCTTTGCCCTGATACAACTACAGGTTGATCATTCCATGTAAACACTAAAGAACTTACACAATCACGCCCTTTAGTAAGTGATCCAAGTCTCAAGAAAATATCCAAGAAAAGCAGCCTAATATTGAACTGAAACATTCACGTGAACTAGTATAAAACGACCCTCTAAGTGAAGTAATGCTGTGCCCGTACAGGAGATAGATCCTATGGTTACCTCTCTTCCTCCTCCTCCACCTCCTCCTCCGTTGACTAAGAGAGAACAAGTAGGAGCCTGCCTAGCAACCTGCCTAAACATTGCTGCTGATTGGTAGTGCTCATAGTATCCTAAAAGCTGGTGTGCGTTCGTTTGGCCAGCCTTGATGCCCATTAACAGTATGGCTTGGTGTTTACGGCTAGGTTAATGAAGATGTTGAAATGCTCAGCCCTCACAGAGTCCACAATTTTCATTCAGACATTCACTTTGAAGATGTGACGTAACCACACAGTGCGTCATTCATATAGTCATTTAGGGACTACAGTACGCCGTGACATGATGCTGCTACGTTGTGCTTGCTTACAGAAGACTTTGGCATGGAAGCGCCGTAGTGTTTAGTGACTACAACGATATTCTGCCACAAGATGCTTTGGTATCGTGTTAGCAAGAGAGTTCTGCTCTTCTAAAATGCTTATCCAGTGGCTGAATAAGTATGCATGAACACTTCAGGAATACTATTTCTAGGAATGTATTCGACTCCGATGCATGGTTGGTTCTTGTGCAAATGCTGTCTTGTCTTGAAAATCGAGTGTACAGTAAAGGTGAAAACATACAGATTTGGCTGGAATGTTATCGGTTGAATTAATGTCGATTAGGTCGATGGAGGGTGTCACATTTCGACCCATCGTCAAAGATGGTAGGGAAGTTGTGTTCATGCATGCTGCTTGGTTCTAAGGTTGCACTCAAGGTGAAGGTCATTTTAAGAATGGTAAAGGGTAAGTGCTCACTCTCAGGTGAACATCACAGAAGAGTCCTAAAAAGCAGGATGAATTATAATGCACAACATTTTAATGCTATGATTATGCACTACTAAAGAAAATGACCTCTGACCTTACACTGCTTTCCATTGGTCATTTATTATGAATGGGGTAAATGGGATGTGGTCAGAGGCAATGACTTGTGAATTGTGATGTTATTTGTATGACAGGTATATGTTATTTGTATGACAGGTATATGTTGTCATACTTGAGTAAAAGTAAAGATACCTTGATAGAAAATCACTCAAGTAAAATTCTACTTGAGTAAAAGTATTTGGTTTAAAATATACTTAAGTATCAAAAGTCAAAGTATACATTATTTCAAATTCCTTATATTAAGCAAACCAGATACACCAAACCAGATACTCCAAAAAACTACTTAAGTAGTACTTTAAATTATTTTTACTTAAGTACTTTACATGTTTTGTTTAAATTTGGCGATAGTGTTTTTGTATGACCAAATGTGAAGAGCTACTTGATCGGTTTCATCACTTACGGTATCTGTTCTGACTGCATGTTGTCCTTTCCCCATCCCTTTATCCCCCCATCCCTTTATCACTCCATCCCTTTATCCCCCCATCCCTTTATCCCCCTATCCCTTTATCCCTTTATCCCCCCATCCCTTTATTCTCCCATCCCTTTATCCCTCCATCCCTTTTTCCCTCCATCCCTTTATCCCTCCATCCCTTTATCCCCCCCATCCCTTTATCCCTCCATCCCTTTATCCCCCCATCCCTTTATCCCTCCATCTCTTTATCCCCCCATCCCTTTATCCCCCCATCCCTTTATCCCTCCATCCCTTTATCCCCCCATCCCTTTATCCCTCCATCCCTTTATCCCTCCATCCCTTTATCCCCCCATCCCTTTATCCCTCCATCCCTTTATCCCTCCATCCCTTTATCCCTCCATCCCTTTATCCCCCCATCCCTTTATCCCTCCATCCCTTTTTCCCTCCATCCCTTTATCCCTCAATCCCTTTATCCCCCCATCCCTTTATCCCTCCATCCCTTTTCCCCCATCCCTTTATCCCCCCATCCCTTTATCCCTCCATCCCTTTATCCCTCCATCCCTTTATCCCTCCGTGTCCCCCGCCATTCATCCGTCCATTCATTCATTTATTCATCCCTCCTCTCGCTTCCTGCAGCTGCAGAACGGAGGAGGAGGGGTCAAGCTGGAGCCGCTGTCTGCCTCTTTGGTCCGCTCCGTGGCAGCCGTCACCTCCCAGGTCTCGGTCGCCACGGTAACCACGGCGACTTCCAGCAGCAGCAACGTCCACCTTGGAAAATCTACGGCCGTTCCCTACAACCCCCCCACCACCACCCCCGCCACCACCACCCAGGAAAGGGGAGGGGTGAGGTGTGTGTTTCCTTATGTGTCAAATAATTCAGCCTTCACTGGTATTGAAACCATAAATTGTCTGTCTGTCTGTGTTTGTCTGTCTGTGTGTTTCTCTCTCTCTCTGTGTCCCCCCCCCCCCCCTCTCTCAGGTACTTCAGCCTGACCAAGGGCGGTGACTCCTCCGGTTTCCCTGAACCAGATCTGTTCTCCCCTGGCCCTCCCCTTTCAGAGCAGCAACCGCAGCAGCAGGCTCACAGTAGAAGAGCCGGAGAGAGAGGAGGAGACAGTGGCGGAGCTCCTGGAGCCAGTCGCTCCTCCACTGGCCACAGAGAGAGAGAGGAGGAGGAGGATGTGTGGGAAGGAGGGGCCAGCAGAGAGGAGAGGGAGAGCTGTGCTAGTAGTGGTGCTGGAGGCAGCAGCAGTAAGGGAAGGCTCCACTCCCCCGACAGGGACAGCAGACAGCAGCACTATCAGCCCCCAGCCCCAGAGCCCCAGCCGCGGCACACCAACAGTAGCCAGCGGGAGTCCATCGAGCTTCCCTCTTTGAGGCACGGGAGGGGTGAGTTGCTGGTGGAGCCCAGGCAGCACACAGACAGAGATAAATACGGCAGTAGCAGCAGCATCACCCTGGAGAGGGAAGAGCACGGGAGCTACCTGGGAGAGACACACATCTCAGAGAGACACACAGAGCTGCAGCACACAGCAGACAGAGAGAGCACACGGAGCAGCAGGAGCAGGGAACTCCTCTCAGGTAGGAAACACAGACCATTGTATACCTCCCAAAAGGCACCCTATTCCCTACGTAGCACACTACTTTGACCAATGCTGAACAAACATGCATGTAGATTAGAGGAATATTTATATGCATTCATTATACGGACGGTTGATGCACTCAAGACGTTTTTTTCAATTCAGAAGAGTGCACTACATAGGGAATATGGCACCATTTGGGATGAGGACAAGGGAAATATCTTATTGTCTCCTGGATTATGCAGCATGTTAATTGCATGACTCTTTCCATTGGCTACACACTGCCTCCGTCTGCGGTTTGATTTGTCTTAACGCCTAATGCGTCTGTGCTCATCACATCACAGACACTATCTGACAGACAAGAAGACTAGAGACACGGCTTCAGCTGAATCTAATTAGCATATTTGTACATACATTTGTCCCCGCGGCTCCCTTTGTCTGCAAATATAGGACCACTCTTACTGACAGGTTGTCTGTAATTGTGATTCCAAATGGAAATCAAGTATGATTGAGGTGTGGATGTCAATGGATGGATGTCAGTGTTGCAGGCTTTGGTTTACGCATTGGCATTGTGCTCCGCCGTGCCGGTAGGGCAGATAGACAGTGCAGATAGACAGTGCAGATAGACAGTGTAACACGGCTGGCCCATCCGTCTGTGTGTCTGGATGACCGTCAGCAAACATTGTGTCCAGAGGATGCGGGGTCGTCTTTTCTTCAAGCATGAGAGAGAGAGAGAACACTCGTAGAGAACAATGGAAAGGAACCCTAAAAGGAACGGAGAACAATTGTCCGTGCATGAATGAGCACGGACATTCGAGACGATGGCTGAGCATCAGAGACCGTGTGAACTGAACACCGATCATGACGATTGTATGCAGGATCTTGGCAGTCGCGAATGTGTGTCTGTACGCGGTGTGCGCACGTGCGTATGCGTGCATGTGTGCTATGAGGGGCTGCCATTGGGGTCTGCTTCTCCCCCTGTGTGAGTATTGATTACACTGTGGATTTATTACAATGCAATTTGTGTGTGCGTGTATGTGTCTGTCTATATGTCTACAGACACCGAGCACACCGGTGTGTCATTGAGGACTGTGACAACAGAGGCAGCGGCCAGGAGTGTCTCTCACACCTCCAGTAACCAGCGGAAACAGCAGCAGATCCAGTCTTTCACCCAGTCTCCCCCACAAACTGAGCCCCAGCCATACTCCAAACCTCACCAGCACTTCACCCAGGAACCTCCAGCCCAATCCCAGCCCAAGCCCCAGGAAAGGGAGAGGAGCTTCACCCAGCCACTACCCAAGCCTTACTCTCAGCTAATCCCTCACACTCAACCCAGACCCCAGTCCTTATCCCAGCCTCCTCCTCCCCAGACCGCCCCCCAGACTCTGCCCAAGCCCACGTCCTTCCCTCAGCCGCTGGTCAAGTCTCAGTCCCTGCCTCTGGACCACAGTGACCACATCACAGGACACAGTGTCTCCGACCTCCTCTCCCCCAGCGAAACAGAACTCTCAGAGATGTCCTCCAAACAGATGTCCATCAAAGAAAGGTTAGTCTGTGCCTGGGTTTATGTGATTGGGTAACAATTCCATCTGTAGTTCAAATGGGGGTGGTTACATGGCAGGATGTTGTACTGTACGTACGTTTCCAGAAATACTGGTTGGAGGATTCCAAATGTCCTGCTTATTCCCTTCTGATGCAGGGAATCTTCCAACCATCATTTCTATACTTATGGGAAAGTTACCGTAATTTTGCAATTGTCTGAATGGGCTCTCTGTTGTGAAAGATGCAGGTATTATTCAGGCGACATAGCGCCTTGCCAAAGATTTCAACTTGATTCGCCTTGTTGTCTCTGTAAAAAACGTGATGATGTAAAGAATATGAGACAGAATGAGGCGGTGGTGAATGAGCCCCTGCCTGCATCCCAAATGGTAGTCCATTCCCTACATAGTGCACTACTTTCATACGCCTCTGGTGAAAAGTAGGGCACCATATAGGGAATAGGCAGCCATTTGGGGCACCCTCAGAGTCCCCCTGTGTCCTTGTGGAATCTAAGTTTCTGCCTCTCTTTGAGGTGAAAGTGATTTATTTCTGGCCACTGTGCATTTTCCCTCTTTGTTCCTGGAGAGAGGAGAGGTAGGAGACGGAGATCAGGCTGCAGTCTGTAGACATCCTTAGGTTGTGTCCCAGTGTCCCAAATGGCACCCGTGTTCTGTTCCCTATATATTGCACTACTTATGAGCTGACTGCATACCAAATCCCCCTACCCCCCCAAAAAGTAGTGAACTATAAATGGAATAGGGTGCCATTTGGGGTGCATCCTTAGAGATGAAAAGCTGTTTCAGTAGATTTAGCTACTGTTCAACAGTACTGCTCTCATCTTGGCCCTGTCAGTCTGTTAATAGCTCGGTTTCCATGCAATTGGCAACAGATTTTCATGTGAATATTCTAAAATCCGCAAAAAGAAAATATGTGTTTCCACTAAACAGACACGTTGTGTATAGAAGTGCATTTTCTCACCAGTGGTGTGTTTCCACTAAACAGACACGTTGTGTATAGAAGTGCATTTTCTCACCAGTGGTGTGTTTCCACTAAACAGACACGTTGTGTATAGAAGTGCATTTTCTCACCAGTGGTGTGTTTCCACTAAACAGACACGTTGTGTATAGAAATGCATTTTCTCAACAGTGGTGTGTTTCCACTAAACAGACACGTTGTGTATAGAAGTGCATTTTCTCACCAGTGGTGTGTTTCCACTAAACAGACACGTTGTGTATAGAAGTGCATTTTCTCACCAGTGGTGTGTTTCCACTAAACAGACACGTTGTGTATAGAAGTGCATTTTCTCACCAGTGGTGTGTTTCCACTAAACAGACACGTTGTGTATAGAAGTAGTGCATTTTCTCACCAGTGGTGTGTTTCCACTAAACAGACGCGTTGTGTATAGAAGTGCATTTTCTCACCAGTGGTGTGTTTCCACTAAACAGACACGTTGTGTATAGAAATGCATTTTCTCACCAGTGGTGTGTTTCCACTAAACAGACACGTTGTGAATAGAAGTGCATTTTCTCACCAGTGGTGTGTTTCCACTAAACAGACACGTTGTGTATAGAAGTGCATTTTCTCACCAGTGGTGTGTTTCCACTAAACAGACACGTTGTGTATAGAAGTGCATTTTCTCACCAGTGGTGTGTTTCCACTAAACAGACGCGTTGTGTATAGAAGTGCATTTTCTCACCAGTGGTGTGTTTCCACTAAACAGACACGTTGTGTATAGAAATGCATTTTCTCACCAGTGGTGTGTTTCCACTAAACAGACGCGTTGTGTATAGAAGTGCATGATGATGTAGTTCATGCAAAATGTACTTTTTAGCTTAACATTTCATGTACCTATGTGTCCTGTCGCTGTCCGGCCGGCCCTGCTGAAGAAGAGTGGTGAGGAGGTTAACCTCTCTCTCTCTCTTCCTTCCTTTCCTTCTCTCTCCCAGGCTGGCCCTGTTGAAGAAGAGTGGTGAGGAGGTTAACCTCTCTCTCTCTCTCTTCCTTTCTTTCCTTCTCTCTCCCAGGCTGGCCCTGCTGAAGAAGAGTGGTGAGGAGGTTAACCTCTCTCTCTCTTCCTTCCTTTCCTTCTCTCTCCCAGGCTGGCCTTGTTGAAGAAGAGTGGTGAGGAGGTTAACCTCTCTCTCTCTCTCTTCCTTTCTTTCCTTCTCTCTCCCAGGCTGGCCCTGTTGAAGAAGAGTGGTGAAGAGGACTGGAGGAACAGGATCAATAAGAAGCAGGAAGTGGTAAAGGTGGCTGTGACTGAGAGACACTCCACAGTACAAGGACAGGGATGGGAGGCAGAGCAGACCTACAAGAAGAAGGTGAGACTACACACAGCTGGACCTCCAAATTGAATCTTGAAAGAGAAGCCACATTTTGGGCTCAAAGAGATACAAACAAAAACGCTCGGTGGAGATTCACTGTACTGCACTATAACTACAACAGTACAACAAGCAGCATCCCCACACCTCACAAAATGTCTATTGAGATCATATGATAATGAATGAAATGTGTTTTAGTAGTCTCATTGGGGCACTCTTCCTGGTTGCTATTTTAAAGGGGCCTCTCGTGGTCTTTATGTGAGGGTGCCTTTCATTTCCCCCTTGCCATTCATCAGCCCCATCTGCTCCAGTGAGAGATCAGCTCAGCTTAGTGGGCTGGTGCCCCCTTTATCCCAATTGGCTCCCTATTGTGCCCTTCATTTTTTGACCATAGTTTGACCACAGCCCTATGGGCCTTGGTCAAAAGAAGTGCACTATATAGGGAATAGGGTGCTATTTGGGACCAGTGCCTGGGGCCAACACAGCCCTGCATGGAACATATGGACCAGTCTCCCTGTGGAATTAGCAATCTGGGGCCTTGGAGAAATCTCTTTTGTACTTTACACTGGGACAAGAGCAAGTCAAAATTGCTCACTCTGATTGAAGATTGAGTTTCACTTAAACTAGTGCTATGCCACCAATATGTAATTTGACAATATGGTTACAGAATGGCATGTGATTATATGTATTGTTTAATGTACAGTATTACGTTGAATTAATGAATTAGTCTACTCTATGCCACCACAAAATCTCTGGTTTAACAGAGCATATTCAGTTCAGATTAGATCTAAAACAGAGACACGGACTTCTTGGAATAATTGAATCGCCCCTCCTTTCTGTTAATGATGCACCCCATTGTGCTGTAATCTGGGTCAAATCCTGTCTGTTTGTGTACTTAATACTTCATGTTAAATCCTCCCGTTGATCACACTTCTTCTAAGCCTCATGTTACAGTAGCAACACTAATGGGTTGAGGCTAGGGTTGTAATTGAAAGATTTTGGGCACTGGCCAGTTTGGCTAGCAGACCACAATTTCTACGTGACATTCTACCAGCCAAGATTCCAAGATATATGTCACGCAATATTTGATAAGACAACATTTCTGTCTTGTTTGGCACATTTTCTACTAGGCTAGCCTAGAACTAGCCTTCTCCCTTTGAACGTGTTCTGTGTTTCCCCTGTCTTCAGGAGGAAGGGATGGTTATTGATGAGTTCGCTGCTGTCACTGTGTCTGACCAGCTGTGGGTAAGGCCTGACGACGGTGCTGTGCCCCAGTGCCAACGGTGGTCCACTGAGCTCTGTGTGTGACCTGCTGCTTCTTTGACTCTTCTGTTCTGTTCTGTTGTTCACTGCTGTTCAGTGTTGCTGTGGTCTGATGAGGTTTGAACGTTCCCCAAATTCCCAGGTTTTCCAGAAATCCCAGCTGAAGAATTCCCTGATTTTCCTACTTATTCCCTCCTTGGAAAACCTGGAAATTTTGGGCAAATTACCAGAAATGTGATACTCTAGTTGTTCACTACTCTTCAGTGTTGTTGTTCACTGCTATTCAGTGTTGCCGTTCACTACTCTTCAGTTGCTGTGGTCGGATGCTATCCTACCTCTGATGGTTTGTGGCTGTGTTATGGGATGCTGGTGATGGACTTGACTCTGCTTCTTTTTCTAAGCTTTCGATTGAACTTCTTGCACTTTTGCTTGGTTTGAAGTCAATATAGCTACGCTACAGTGTTCAGAGACGCGTTTGTTGCTACGTTGCTGCCAGTCACTGCTTGTTTTTCGCCTCAAAACGTTTGCCTTTTGAACTGGACACTGCGTAGTAGAGATGGAGAGAGCCATTCATCATATAGTGGTTCTTCCTTTCAACATTTTGAGGTTATGCCGCAACCGTTTGTGGTAGATGGTTGGCAGATTGTGGTAAATTGCGACATTCCGGCAACTATGGCTGACACTTAAATAACGTGCCATAGAATTCTGCGGCACCCCCGCAGGCTGTGGTTCCAGTACACCACAACTTGTAAAGGAAGGACCACTGTAAGTCAGTAGTGACAGAACAATTGGCCTCTCTTCATGATTGTGTCACTGAGACAGTCGTCGCTGGCTTGTCTAGACCAGGGTTTCCCTTATTCGGTTCTGGGGTCCCGCCTGTGTCTACGTTTCGTTTTTTGCCCTAGCACCCCACAGCTGATGCAAATAATCAAAGCATGATGAGTTGGTTATTTGAATCAGCTGCGTGATGGGTATTAGCTACAGCAGCTGCAATGTGCATGGCCAGTTACCAATTAATTCGTATTCAAGCACCTCTGTATATGTTCATGATTAAACACTTAACACTTGCACGCCAGTGGTGGCTGGTGGGACTTTCAATCAGGAGGACGGGCTCATAGTAATGGATGGAACGGAATATATGGAACGGTATCGAACATATCAAAGACATTGTTTCCACGAGTTGGATACTGTTCCATTTTTTCCATTCCAGCCATTGCTATGAGCCGTCCTCCCCTCACCAGACTCCTCTGTTGCATGTCTTTGCATTACATGTGAAGTGTATGGATGTGAGGGGCTCAGGCGATGGTGCTCTGGAGATGTTGTTTCTCTTTAAAGGGGAAAATACACTGTGAACCAGATAAAAGTTTGACTGGGGAACGCCGGCTCAGTCTGCTTCAGCCATGGAAACATCATCATGACTTCAGACATGATTTATCCAAAATAATCTCTGTGAGTTGTCCCTCAGTGGCTCTCAGTATCTCGCTCTGGGTCTCTTTGTCGCAATTATAATTTCTGGTTTGGAATGGTATGGTCTCTCTCCTTTGCATCCTTTCTCCAGTAGCGTTGGGGCAGTATCCAGATTTTCATACCTGCAAAATACCCCGGTATACGGTATGATCATATACCTGGTAGCCCAACCCTACTCTCTAGCATTCCTCTGTATATGTCTGCCTGATTGTAACTTTCTTCCCTATCCCTCTCCATTTCCTCCCTCCACATCTCTTCTCCTCTTATCCACGTATCCAATCACCTCTGTCCTTAGGAGCCTGTCTTTTCCTCCACATATTTTCCTCCAATCTCCCTTGGCCATAAGTGCCAAGTTATTGACCTTCATAGTCAGGTAAGAACACACACCGGACCTGCCATGTTTCACTGTTCTGCCTGTACTGGAAGCGTGGGTTGTGTCTCAAATTGCACCCCATTCCTTATGTAGTGCACTACTTTTGACCAGGGCACATAATAGGGCTCTGGTCACCTATCCCGTATTTAGGGAACTACTTTTGACCAGAATCCTATGGGGCCTGGTCGAAAGTAGGGCATTATATAGGGATTAGGGTGTCATTTAAGACTCCGCCTGCATGCATGTCATTGAAAGGTCTGTCTTTTCCCTGTCCACTAAAATCTCATTTGGTTACGTTAATGATTTGAACCCCTCCCCCTATTGCTACTTATCTTACTGTACTCTGTCTCTTTGTTTGGTGTGTATGAGTAGTATTACACTTCTATGGGATAGTCCTACAAAGACAAAGCTACTGTACTTTGTGGCTATCATTTCCAAGGTTTTGTGGTTCTGTCCTCATATAATCAGAGCAATTGTGGCTGGTGTCACTTTAAGTCGGAGGATGGACTCATTGTAATGGCTGGAACGGAATTGTTGGAACGACATGGTTCATTGTTTGATACAATTCCAGCCTAATGGCTATGACTCATCCTCCGTTCACCAGCCACTACTGATTTCCACTTTTTTTGTTTTGGTTCTCATATTATCAGAGTGGTACAGTGACCTTCAGTGTTGTAGTGGAGGGTAAACACTGTTTACGCACCTTTTTTAGTTTGCGTGAGCATTTACCCACCTTTTGCTGAAAAAATGCATTTAAAGTACAGGGAGCATTACTTTAGTCACAACGAACTATGATCAACGTTATACTAATACATCACTGGTGACCTTACTGTACAGCATTTAACACTATGTGAAACCCTGTACTACCAGTAGGTAACAGTGTGTAACTCTGTGTGTTCAGAGGATGGGAGAGGAGATGGAGAACCAGGCTCAGATGTCCATAGAGGAGAGGAAGCAGATGATCTCAACACGGGAGGAGTCCTGGGTGTCTAAAGGCAAGGGGGTGGCCAACGACTCCACCCAGTACACTGTGGCTGCACGCATGGTCAAGAAAGGTTAGTACACTGTGGCTGCACGCATGGTCAAGAAAGGTTAGTACACCGTGGCTGCACGCATGGTCAAGAAAGGTTAGTACACACACTGTGGCTGCACGCATGGTCAAGAAAGGTTAGTACACTGTGGCTGCACGCATGGTCAAGAAAGGTTAGTACACCGTGGCTGCACGCATGGTCAAGAAAGGTTAGTACACTGTGGCTGCACGCATGGTCAAGAAAGGTTAGTACACTGTGGCTGCACGCATGGTCAAGAAAGGTTAGTACACTGTGGCTGCACGCATGGTCAAGAAAGGTTAGTACACCGTGGCTGCACGCATGGTCAAGAAAGGTTAGTACACCGTGGCTGCACGCATGGTCAAGAAAGGTTAGTACACTGTGGCTGCACGCATGGTCAAGAAAGGTTAGTACACTGTGGCTGCACGCATGGTCAAGAAAGGTTAGTACACCGTGGCTGCACGCATGGTCAAGAAAGGTTAGTACACCGTGGCTGCACGCATGGTCAAGAAAGGTTAGTACACAGTGGCTGCACGCATGGTCAAGAAAGGTTAGTACACTGTGGCTGCACGCATGGTCAAGAAAGGTTAGTACACTGTGGCTGCACGCATGGTCAAGAAAGGTTAGTACACTGTGGCTGCACGCATGGTCAAGAAAGGTTAGTACACTGTGGCTGCACGCATGGTCAAGAAAGGTTAGTACACTGTGGCTGCACGCATGGTCAAGAAAGGTTAGTACACTGTGGCTGCACGCATGGTCAAGAAAGGTTAGTACACTGTGGCTGCACGCATGGTCAAGAAAGGTTAGTACACTATGGCTGCACACATGGTCAAGAAAGGTTAGTACACTATGGCTGCACACATGGTCAAGAAAGGTTAGTACACTGTGAATGCATGCATGGTCAAGAAAGGTTAGTACACTATGGCTGCACACATGGTCAAGAAAGGTTAGTACACTGTGAATGCATGCATGGTCAAGAAAGGTTAGTACACTGTGAATGCATGCATGGTCAAGAAAGGTTAGTACACTGTGGCTGCACGCATGGTCAAGAAAGGTTAGTACACTATGGCTGCACACATGGTCAAGAAAGGTTAGTACACTGTGAATGCATGCATGGTCAAGAAAGGTTAGTACACTGTGGCTGCACGCATGGTCAAGAAAGGTTAGTACACTATGGCTGCACACATGGTCAAGAAAGGTTAGTACACTGTGGCTGCACGCATGGTCAAGAAAGGTTAGTACACTGTGGCTGCATGCATGGTCAAGAAAGGTTAGTACACTGTGGCTGCATGCATGGTCAAGAAAGGTTAGTACACTGTGGCTGCATGCATGGTCAAGAAAGGTTAGTACACTGTGAATGCATGCATGGTCAAGAAAGGTTAGTACACTGTGGCTGCATGCATGGTCAAGAAAGGTTAGTACACTGTGAATGCATGCATGGTCAAGAAAGGTCAGAGCATGGCCCACTGATGGTCAGCTGTTTGTGCACACAAAATATGTTCTGGAGGCAAGTCGAAGTTCGTAAACCAAAGTCTACACACCTTTGTCGGTGATTGGACAACAGTAGGGATTCTTCAATTAAGTGTAGGTTGTCATTGTCAACGATAGACGACTCGTTTTCATGTAATTTTTTTCACTTGAGAAATGCTCCACCAAACGCTAATAGCGTTTCAATCGGTGACGTCACTCGCTTTGAGACCTTGAAGTAGTGGTTCCCCTTGCTCTTCAAGGTCCGCGGCATTTGTGGAGCGATGGGTAACGATGCTTCGTGGGTGACTGTTGATGTGTGCAGAGGGTCCCTGATTCGAGCCCGGGTAGGGGCGAGGGGACGGACTAAAGTTATACTGTTACACGAGCACACCTGTTTGTTTTGCCTAGTGGAGTTCGGCTAGGAGCCAGCCAAACCAAAGCATGTACAAGTCCACTGAGGCTACCCAACTACATCAATTTAAAAAAATGATAATATCAATATCAAAACTATTAATTTCACGGGGAATTAATAGGCAGGATGGCAGATATATAAACACCATACATAACAACGTATGAGATGATCACAACAACTACACACCAATAGATATTAAATGAGACGTTTTCTTTTAGAAAACCAAATCTCTATTTTTGATGTAAATGGCATGTTCTAGAAGGGTTCAGACACCTTTTTTCCCACTTTTCTCATCCTCGTTGTGCAGTATGGGGCCACTGAAAAAACATGATCAAAGGCTCCAAAAACATGACTTTTAGAAATGGCAAATCTCTCAGTATAGTGATGCAGATCTTTAAATGTTGTACACATGAAATTGTGCCATTTCTAACTTTCTATTCAATTTTGTTGAAACTCGAGTGATACCTCTCTGTCCATTCTACAGGTAACTGCCAAAATAAAGGAAAACTTGAGAAAATGAGGGATTCAAAGAATATTGAAAGCAGGTGCTTCCACACAGGAAGTTCCAGACATTTGTACAATATATGCCAAGGTGCATTGAAACTGTTCTGGTGGCTCGTGGTGCCCCAAAGCCCTATTAAGACACTTTATGTTTGTGTTTCCTTTATTTTGGCAGTTACCTGTAGCAGCAGGCTACACGGAGAATGGCACAGCTGGATAGCGGAAACTGCTCGAGTCGCACAAAAGTAGTGAATATAACGTTGCGGAGAAAGTTCAGAATGACACAGCTTCATTTGTACAACATCTAAAGGCCTGCATCACTATGCTGAGAGCTTTGCTGTTTCTAAAAAGATGTATAGGGTGTTTTTTTGTGTTTTTTCAGGGCCCGCATATTGCACAACAAGGATGAGAAAGTGATTCGCTGTTTGGAGTAAGTTTATAAAAGCAAGTGAAATCACAAGAAAGATTTCTGGACCCTAGAGGATAGTATGATTTTCTTTCATCTCAGAGTGTGTGTGTGGTTGTGTTTGCAGGTCTGGCAGCCTCCTCAGCCATCAGCCCCATCCTGTCTCCTGTCTCCACCAAACTCAAGAGCAACGTGCCTGTCATCAAAGCGCAGGAGGGTCAGTCATACACTTAATGACAGATGCAATGTAGGATTGCAGAATTCCAATTACTTTCCCCAAATTGTTCTGAAGTTCTGGTCGGAGGATACATGGATTTCCTGCTTATTTCCTCCTGATTCAAGGAATCTTCCAACCGAGATTTGGAGAACGTTACCAGAATTGTTTAACCCTAATCACAATCCTATGAAAACATACAGTCACAACATGACCATACGATATCTGTCAGGAATATTTGTAACTCTGTTGTCTGATCTGATGTTTTATCCACCAGAAATTGAAGCCAGACCAGAAATGAACTTGGAGTCAGATAAAAAGCTGGATAAATTGGAGACATTTTTGGGACGTCTGAACAGTAAAGGTTGGTGCTAATAGTATCAGTTGCCTCTACCCATGCCATCGAATGCTTTTCAATGGCGTAACTGGCTAAAGATGTTTCAAGGGTGTGGGCTTGTGAAGAAGGAAGCTATTCTGTTAATTAAGCATCGTAAAGTCTGTTACAGTAGTCATTTACAGTAGTGATTGGACTTTTACTGTGTTTCCCCCTAGTGGCAGGTCTTCAGGAGACCACTCTGACCGTGACAGAGAGGGAGCAGATGGGCTGCTCTGGCTTGGACAAGGCTCACTTTACTGTGTTTCCCCCTAGTGGCAGGTCTTCAGGAGACCACTCTGACCGTGACAGAGAAGGCTGTGAAGGAGGTGATGAGGATGGACGATGAGATCTTCTCCAAGTTCTACCGTCACGTGGCTGACTTCCCACGCATGCCCAGCAGGATCGAGATCGACGAGGACTTTGATGCCATCTTCGGCACTCAGGTGCCCAAGTAAGCAAATAATTTACCAAATAATGATGTCTTTGCTCTAGGATTGCAACATTCTGTTAACTTTCCCAAACATTTTTCAGAAATCCTGGTTGGAATATTCCTGGAATCAGGAGGAATTCTGGAGTTACAGGATTTCTGCAAGCCTACTTTGGTTGGAGCAGACATGTGGCATTGGGTGTAGCTCCATTGCATGGAGTTTCACTACATCTACATGTCCTCTCTGCCCCTCTTCCTGTCCCTTTCTCCCTCGCCCCCTCTCTTCCTGACCTCTGTCCCTCCCTATGCAGGTTGACCTCAGCCATAGCGCAGCACAAACGAGCAGTGAGACCGTCTAGGAACGTCCAGTCGTCTAAGAACCCTCTGAAGATGCTGGCGGCCAGGGAGGACATCAGACACGAGTACACTGAGCAGAGACTCAACATCGGCCTCATAGAGAGCAAGAGGATCAAGGATGAGAAGAGTGAGTGTGAGTGTGAGTGTGTGTGTGTGTGTGTTTCACACAGAGTGTCTAGCCCTCACACGCTCCTTGTCCTGTGAGTTGTAGTGAATAAGACTTCGGAGTACTCGGACGCGGCCCTAGCTGGACTGGCCAGTAAGGAGAACTTCAGCAATGTGAGTCTGAGGAGCGTCAACATCTCAGAGCAGATGTCCAACAACAGCGCTGTGCCGTACAAGAACGTCATGCTGATGCAGGTCAAAGGTGAGATGCCTACTGCGTTACTGAGCTTTATTCATTAGTGCACATTGCTTCAAAATGTAGATACAGTAACTCCCTGTTGCTGTCAGTTTTCTTTAGTTTCATTCCTAATGAATATGACCTAGATGTGTCTTTAGTATCTTTCCCATTCATTTTGGGATTGAGGCATATAGCTTGATCCACAGTACAGATGGCATGGGATATACTCTCATCGCATCCTACATTATAACGTCTTAAAACGTCTGACAAACTTTGGTTTTGAGGTGAGCTGTATCAATTCAAGACCAGCATTTATTTTGACATTGACCAATGTCATAGGAAAATATGAACAGGACAGAGAATATTCCACAGCCAGGTAGTTTCTGAATGAAGACAGGTGAGGACAGGTAAAGAGAACAAATGAAGTTATTCCTGGAGAACTCTGCGTCATTGAAGTAGGATGTTGCACCCAAACGGAACTCTATTCCCTTCATAGTTCAGGTCTTTTTACCATGGCCTATATGGCTCTGGTCAAAAGTAGTGCACTTTTAGGAAATAGGATGCCATTTGAGACGCAGACAGGGTCCTGTGTTGTCTGCTAACCTCTGTGTGTATGTGTGTGTGTGTGTGTGTGTGTGTGTGTTCAACCTGCTAGAGAGCACAAGATATTAGGGCCAGTCATGCAAAGGGGAAAGATAAGGAGGAAATGGATTAGAGTTGGAAAGAGAGGGTCATGTTGGGATAGTTAAACATGTGGTTGCACACACACTCTCACACCAAATCAAGAATGTGATTTCCTGTGCAGATGTGACCGTGTCCACTTTCTAGACTAAAATAATCAATCCCAGAATAGCAGAGTTGCTCGGATCATGACAGAGAAAGAATTGTATCCTGAGCCTCAGGTTGGTTTAAAAAATGTTACCCTATTCCCTATATACTGTAGTGCACTACTTTTGATCAGAGCCCTATGGGCCCTTATTCCCTTGAAGCTTTTGTCAGGGAATATGGTGCCATGTAGTGCACTACTGTATATTGGGAATAGGGTGCCATTTCAGACACAATCTCACACTTTCTCTTATCTACCCAGGCCGCCGTCACGTCCAGACCAGACTAGTGGAGCCCAGAGCCTCGACCCTGAACAGTGGCGACTGCTTCCTCCTGGTTACTCCTCAACACTGCTTTGTTTGGATGGGAGAGTTTGCTAATGTCATCGAGAAAGCCAAAGTGAGTCCCTGTTTCCTGACTATGCTTATGTCTGTGTGTCTGTATGTCTGTGTGTTTGTGTGTCTGTGTGTTTGTGTGTGTGGGCATGACTGTGTGAGATGAGCGAGAAAGCCAAAGTGAGTCCCTGTTTCCTGACTATGCGTATATCTGTGTGTCTGTATGTCTGTGTGTTTGTGTGTGTGGGCATGACTGTGTGAGATGGGCGAGAAAGCCAAAGTGAGTCCTCGTCTCTCCAACTGTGTCAGTGTTGAAATACGACTTCCAGGATTAGGGAAATGTCTTGTGTGTTAATCCCAGTCCTCTAGGGTTGGGTTAGCTATAATTTGTGATTTAAAAGCTTGGGGGTTATTTTAGGGTGCAGGCCAATGTGGATGGCCTTTAATGTCTCCCACACAGGCAACAGCTGGTGATGTGTTGTCGTGTTTTCTGTTGAAGTAGACATATGTTCTGTGATATCCTATTGGCCCTGGTCAAAAGTAGTGCAGTTCAATGGAAATAGGGTCCCCTTTGGGATTCAGCCACAGACACACCATTCATTTGTGCTGTTCTCTCATTGTAGAAGCGAGAGCTGCCCCATCTGTTCCTACAGCAGCTCCCATTCCCCATGGAAAGTGTCCTGTTTGTGTATAGTAGACAGTTTCAAACACACAGTGACTTTAGCTTGATTCCCCTAGGCTACATAGTTTTTTTCAACCCTGATATTTATTATACTAGCTACAGTATTTTGAACTGATATCAACTTGGGTGTCATTAGGCAGACATCGAACTACAGTGCGCCCACAGTTAGAGCATGGAGACCCTTGATCTCTCAAGATGAACAATGCCTCATCATTATAACATAAAATACTACTCGTAGGACAAAACTAGCAGGCTCTGACACTGGCCTTTGCAAGTAAATCTAATGCTGACCTAAGCCCCTTTCAGGGCTGACAGGACTGGTATTGTATTGTATGTACAGTATTGACATGTACAGTGTATGTATTTCCATTAGTGACATTTTCTCTGTTGTTGTGTGTATCTCTCTCGTACTGTAGGCTTCTGAGCTGGCATTGTTCATCCAGACTAAGAAGGATCTGGGCTGCAGAGCGAGCCAGATCCAGACCATCGAGGAGGGGGTCAACCCCCAGAGCCCTGCGGCCACAGAGTTCTGGAAGATCCTGAGAGGAGAGCAAACCTACCAGTGTAAGCAACAGCAACCCGAGGCCATGGCCGTGTCACAATTCTCCACCTCCAAAAATGTGTACTTGCACACTTTGATTTGAAAGCAGATGGAGTTTCTACCATTTGTTAAATCATGATGGGAAGTGTGCAAGTGCACACTTTGGGAAAGGGTGGAGAATTGGGTCCTAAGTTCATTGAAAAGATGTAGCTTACAAGTTATCAGAAGCCTTTATCTTGATATGTAATGTGTGTGTGTGTGTGTGTGTGTGTGTGTGTGTGTGTGTGTGTGTGTGTGTGTGTGTGTGTGTGTGTGTGTGTGTGTGTGTGTGTGTGTGTGTGTGTGTCCTCCTACAGCTGCCGGGCCACCGGAGGAGGATGAGCTGTTTGAGAGTGCCATAGTGGAGACAAACTGTATCTTCCGTCTGCTGGATGACAAGCTGGTTCCTGATGACGACCAATGGGGGAAGGTTCCTCACAGCACACTGCTGGAGTCCAAAGAGGTACGTGGTTGGACTGGTCAAGTAAGGCATGTGATATATCAGAAATGATGTAATCGAATGATCGTCAACCGAAAATATTGTCTGATAATTATAATATAGTGTATATGGGTTTTATACACATTTTCTGTATGAATAGCCTCTAAAATATATGTAAACTGACATGTTTTAATTTGAGTTTCCTTGGAAAGCTGTGAGTGCTCTTGTATGATACAACATCACTACTTGTCTAAGTCCTGTCATCAGCTGATTTCAGCCAGTGTGTGGATGTGGATTGACTGTATTGTTTTAATTAAGGGAATCCTTTCCTCGAAAACTGGCTGGCTAGCGAGATAACAAACATACAGTGCAGATAAATGATTCAACTTCATTATTTTAGACATTATCTTATCACAGCACTGGCAAACCATGGTTGACCAACGCCCTGACCAAAATGGCTGACCTTTATCCCATCATAAGAAGGTTAATGTCCATGTTAGTATTCTAATTCCTAAATCTATGGTCCCAGCCATGGAGATCCTATTAAATTAATTCCCAATTCTATGGTCCTAACTCTCTAAATATATGGCTCTGGTTTCCGTGTGTTGGACGTAGTTTATTAATTCCATTCCAGCCATTACAATGAGCCCGTCCTCCTATAGCTCCTCCCACCAGCCTCCTCTGCTATCAATGAACTTCATATTATTGCAACAAAATGTTTACCGGAATGGCCATAATTGTGCCCTAGCTATTGCTCTGTGCCCATTCCGATGCCACACTGGCACACTGTTGTTTTTGTGCCCCACTGCAGGTGTTGGTGTTTGACTTTGGCAGTGAGGTGTATGTGTGGCACGGTAAGGAGGTGACTCTGGCCCAGAGGAAAGTAGCCTTCCAGCTGGCTAAACACCTGTGGAATGGAACCTTTGACTACACCTGCTGTGACATCAACCCTCTAGACCCTGGAGGATGCAATACACTCATACCCAGGCAGGCAACCAATACACAAACGCGCAGGCTCTCTCTCTCTCTCACACACACACAACTCAAATCATCACCTCAGGGACTGTTTGTCCTAGATTTTTTTTAGTATAGGCTAAAGCCCAAATGAGGACCCAGCCGAGAAGAGATCAACATCCGACGAGCTTCTCCTTCACGTCTCTATGGATGAAAATGACAATTTTTTACAAACTCTCTTGTTCTGTGCGTGCATGCGTGTGTGTGTGTCTACAGGAAGGGCCAGGGGCGTCCTGACTGGGCCATATTCGGCAGGCTGACCGAGCACAATGAGACTACCCTGTTCAAAGAGAAGTTCCTGGACTGGGCAGACACTAAGAAACCACAACCAAAGAACACCAATGAGCAAGTCAGTGAGCAGAAGGTATATCCTCCTGACTCTCTCCTTCTCTCTCTCATTCCTGATCTTTCTCTTTCTCGCTCCCTTTGTCTCTCTTTCTCTCTCTCTCTCTTTCGCTCTGTCTACCCTTCTTTCTCTCTGCCTTCTCGCTCTCCACCCCTTTCATACTTCTTTCGCTATCTGTTTTCATCAGACCCCATGTGCCAAGAGTTTTCTGAATGACACTCTCTCTCTCTCTCTCTCTCTCTCTCTCTCTCTCTCTCTACACCCCTTCCTATCTCCCTCTTTCTTTCTCTCTCAGGAGACGCCGGGGCGGGAGTGCAGGCCGTATGATGCAGCATTGATGCTGCCTGTACTCCAGACAGCAGTCAGCACTGTGCTGGATGGGATGAACGTGGGCCGAGGCCACGGCTCTATAGAAGGAGAGGACAGGATGAGGACTCTAGAGATCAGCACGGTGTCGGTGGATGTCTGGCACATCCTGGAGTTTGACTACAGGTCAGTTTTCCCCAAAAATCAATGAACTTGATTTGACATATTTTAAATTACGTATAGAGCTACCTCAGCCATTAGAGTACAACAATACATACATTAAAATGATCTAGGATTAAAAGCACAATAAAGTCTATCACAATTTCTATTGTTGTCCTTACTATTTAAAGTGCAATGCACAGTGGGAAAATGCTATATAAATCAAATCGATATTCTTCTCATTTCAGCCGGCTACCCAAGCAGAGTATAGGCCAGTTCCATGAGGGGGACGCGTACGTTGTGAAGTGGAAGTACATGGTGAGCGCAGCAGTTGGGAGGAGGCAGAACCCGGAGCTGAGGAGCGCGGGCCCTGGCAAAGAAAAGTGCTGCTACTTCTTCTGGCAGGGACGGAACTCCACCGTGAGCGAGAAAGGAACGTCGGCACTGATGACAGTGGAGCTGGATGAGGAGAGAGGGGCACAGGTACTGTCAACCTGTAAATACTCAGGCTGCATCTCAAATGGCACCCTATTCCCTATATACTGCACTCCTTTTAAACTAAGTCCCCATACCAGACCAGAGAGCACTATATAGAAAATACACTTTTGTAGTGCGCTATATAGGGAAAAGGGTGTCATTTTGGATGGAGCCTAAATCCATGCATACATGTATCTACTGTCACTGATCTGAGAGCAGCCCTAGATGCATATGACCTGGGTGAGCGTTGTCCCTCTGTCTCTCCCCCAACAGGTCCAGGTACAGCAGGGGAAGGAGCTCCCTTGTTTCCTCCAGTGTTTCAACGGGGGGATGATCATACACTGTGGGAAGAGAGAGGAGGAAGAGGAGAACACACAGAGTAGGGATCTCTTCTGGTTAGCAGTATGACATAGTCATAGTCCTCAGACGAGTTGGTTAAGCAGTTAGATGCAGCTCTACTGTATTAGTAGGAGCGCTGTGGTGTAAATGGAGTTACACAATTCCAAGAACTTTCCCCAAATTCCCAGGTCTCCCAGAAATCCTGGTTGGAAAGTTACAGGAATTGTGCAACCATATTTGTGGATGTGTGCCATGTTAGAGGGGCTTCTGACTGTGTACCTGTGTGTCTGTGATCAGGAGCAGTAGTACCGGTGTATGTATCATACTGACCGTGTGTGTCCGTCTGTTACCAGCTGATTGGCGTCTGTACTGCGTGCGAGGGGATGTCCCTGTAGAGGGCCACCTCCTGGAGGTAGTGTGTCACTGCAGCAGCCTGCGCTCCAGGAGCTCCATGATCCTCCTGAATGTCAACAAGGCCCTCATTTACCTGTGGCACGGCTGCAAGGCCCAGCAACGCACTCGCCTGGTGGGCCTCACCACCGCACAGAGGGTCAAAGAACAGTGAGTCTCCGCCTCAAATGGCACCATATTGCCAAAATAGTGCACTACTTTTGCCCAGGTCCTATTCTTTTTCTTGATAATTTACTATGCCAAGTAGTTGACCAGGAAAAACTCTTGTCCCTGGTCATGAAATGCATAATGAAATGTGTAATATGGGATGCTTGCGTCCGAAATGGCACCCTATGCCCAATATAGTGTACTACTTTTGACAAGGGCCCATAGGGCACTTATATGGGGAATAGAGTGCAATTTGGGGGACAACCTGTATATTGTATGTGGAGGATATGAACCGCGTGTTGTCTGTTAGATGTCCATTGGAGGCGGGGCTCCATAGCAGCAGTAAGGTGACCATCACCGAGTGTGACGAGGGATCAGAGCCCACTGGATTCTGGGATGCGGTCGGTAGGAAAGACAGGAAGGCCTACGACTGTATGTTGCAAGGTACAGTATAGTACTGTTACACACACACACACACACACACACACACACACACACACACACACACACACAATTGCAGTGAAATTCCTCATTCACAAGAGCGCTCCAGTTATTCATCATACTTCTGACTTACTCTTATTATTTGTTTGTTTCAGATCCGGGTAAATTTAACTTCACCCCTCGGCTGTTCCAGCTGAGCAGTTCTTCAGGGGAGTTTGTAGCCACAGAGTTCTACCACCCCTCCAGAGTTCCAGACTTGGTCAGCTCTCTGCCCTTCCTTCAGGAGGACCTGTACCAAGCCTCCCAGCCTGGTGAGTCCTAAAATACAATACAGTACCATACAACACAACACAAATACTGTATATCAGCCTTGGAAGGGGATTAGGTCTGTTTAAGGTTGATTTACTTGCAATCAAATGTCAGAGCCTGTTCGTTTGATTGTTCCCACCAGTAGTACCGTAAAGTTAGGTCCACATTCATCTTGAGGAATCAACCGTCCCTCTGCTCTCACTGTGGCCTTACTATTGGAAATAGCTGATCTAAAATGACTTTCTCTTGCTGTAGCGTTGTTCCTGGTGGATAACTTCCATGAGGTGTACCTGTGGCAGGGCTGGTGGCCCCGGGACAGCGAGAGCCCCGGCTCCGCCAGGATACGATGGGACATGGACAGGAAGTGCGCCATGGAAACGGTGCTGCGGTACTGCAGAGGTAGAATGTGATGATGTCATCTGTTTGACATCAGTGTGATATTACACTTTAAATATGATGTCATCTCTGACCTCTGGTATCTCTTGGTTAAATTTAAAGAAGGGCATACATGGTGTTTATCTTTCAAGACCAGTGAGTTTCGTTGTACTGTTAACGTGCAAAGCTTTTCACTAAGGGCATGTCTCTCTAGTTACCGAAGTGTGTCCCAAATTGCATCCCATTCCGTAAATAGTGCCCTAGTTTTGATGTCCTCTGGGCTATGGTCAAAAGTAGTACACTATATAGGGAATAGGGTGCCATTGGGGCCGCATCCTAAATGGGTTGACTTCCACCTATAGAGAAGAATGAGAAGAAGCCTCAGAAGTCGTACCTGATCCATGCTGGTCTGGAGCCTCTCACATTTACCAACATGTTTCCCAGCTGGGAGCACAGAGAGGACATCGCAGAGATCACTGAGAGGGTGGGTTATACGCCACACACAGTGACCTGACAGCCCCCTTGTACATTACACACACATACTCTGGCCATACACACACAAACACACACACATGTGCAGTGCTCTTATGTCCTTTTTCTTGGGACCATAACAGTGTGTGTGCGTGTGTGTGTGTGTGTGTGTGTCAGGAGGCGGAGGTGTGTAACCAGATCATCCTGGTGGAAGATGTGCTGGCCAGGCTGTGCCAGAACACCTATCCCCTGGCTGAGCTGCTGGCACGTCCCCTACCTGGGGGCGTCGACCCCCTCCGCCTGGAGATCTACCTATCAGACCAGGACTTTGAAGTGAGTTTAAGTTCAATGTTTTTTATTTATCTAACTGCAAACCCTCTCTGAAATAGTTGATTTTAACAGATTAAAGGAGTCCAGCTGCAGTTTGTATTAAATACACAATGTGGTGAGACCACCCCTCTCACCATTCAGCACCAACACCCTGTGAGAAAAGTAAGACTAAATGGGCTGGTTTCCCAGACAAAGGTGTAGGCCTAGTCCCAGACTAAAAAAACTCATCTTAATTGAGAAAGCTTTTTGTCCAGGACTAGGCTAAATCTTTGTCTGGGAAATATTTCTAAACGTTGTTTTGTTGAAATCAATGCATTGTAGTCATGTTGATATCTGATGCATGCAGTATGTCCATGTTAAACATAAACCAGAGTGTGTGTGTGTGTGTGTGTGTGCGTGCGTTCGTGTGAGGTGTGTGTGATCCCCGCTGTGTGATGGATGAAAAGCAGAACATGTGAGAAGCAGCACCTTGCTTCCTAGCTGCGGCTTGGAATAAGAGCTGTATCTGTCACACTGTGTCCTGTACATGTACTGATAGTGACAGCGTATGCATCCCAAATAGCACCCTATTCCCTTTACGGTGCACTACTTTTGACAGAGCCCTGGCCTAAAGTAGTGCACCATATAGGGAATAGGATGCCATTGGCGATGGAGAGAGAGACAGACTGGCCCAGTCAGGTCACCCTCCATTTCACACATTACCTCAATCTGGGTGCACTCCTCTTCCTCCCACCATTCAACAAGAGAGAGGCCCTCTCCGTTTGTGTTTATCTCTATTTACAGAATTCAACACACACACACACACACACACAAACACACACTGGAGGAGGACAGAGTGGTTGCAGTGTCGGAGCTCACTCTGTGTACTCAGGAAATCTCCTTGGGCGTCAACTCCCCTCCTCAAATAGTGTGACCATGGTTACAATGAGGACAGAGGGCCCGGAGAGATGCTTGGTCTTTGGTCTGTAGCATGCCAATGACACAGATACCAAGCATTTCAGAGTGGTGATCTAGGATCAGTTTAGCCTTTTAGATGACAATGAATAAGATTACATGGACAGAGATCCTAGATCAGCACTCCTACCCTGAGATGGTTGATACCTACTGATGTAATTTGTGATTATCTTACCGTCATTACTTTCATGTCTAATAGCGCTGTAATAAACTCTTAGTCCAGGCTAACTTCTCCTTTCACCTTTCAGGCTGGGTTCTAGGGGATTCAGGTAAGGTGAGTTATTTATGACGCAGACTATGATGAATGAGCACTGGTGATTATACTTGTCTTCAAGCACACGGCATCTTCACTCACTGTAATAACCTCTGACCACGCTTGTTCACTCTTCTTTTCCCTCTTCCTCTGGGCTGTCCTGCTTGCCTTCTCCACCTGCACCCCTCCACTCCACCGGTCTTTTCTTTCTTTCTCCACAGCAAGGTGGAGAACAGTGGATCACTTCACGTCTTTGTAGCATGGGCTCAGGCGGTTTACTACAGTATTGGGAAAAAAGGGTTCCAAAAGGGTTCTTCGGTTGTCCCCATAGGAGAACCCTTTTTGGTTCCAGATGGAACTCTTTTCGATTCCATGTAGAACCCTCTGTGGAAAGGGTTTTGCATGGAACCCAAAAGGGATCTAGCTGGAACTAAAAAGGGTTTTCCTGTGGGGACAGCCGAAGAACCCTTTTAGTAACTTCTAATAGATCCTTTTTTTCTAAGTGTGTACTTCTCTGTAAAACGTATTTGACTTTGAACTTTGCTGAGGGCAGAGCATGATAATCAATGATGTTTCATTATTTGACATTACATTGTTTTGAATTCAGCCAATGTGACTATATATTGACCACCCCGGGTGACGTATTGAGTTTCTTCCTCTCTCACTCAGTGTAATAATTGGAGCTGTTTCTTTCCCCAATGCAGAAAGCATTGGACATGAAGAGAGAGGAGTACGAAGGATTACCAGGGTGGAAGCAAGTGAACTTAAAGAAAGCCAAAGGACTGTTTTAGTGTAAAGCTAAGCTGATGAGGAGTGTGGAGAGAAATTAAATTCAGCAAGTCTTGGACGACAGTGGAAGTTAATAGAAATGCTGCTTTATTGTTATAACCAACGTGTTTTTGGCTCCTAGCCTTCATCAGGTTGGTTGTGGAGAGAGAGAGGACACAGAGACTGTTGACATGGAGGCCACCAAGCTGTCCCCCTCAGCACTTCCTTCCCAGTGGTGTGACTGAACCCCAGTAGTGGCTGGTGGTACTTTAAAATCAGTGGATGGGCTCATCATTTCAATTGAATGGAATCATTGGAAAGGTATCAAACTCATGGTTTCCAAGTGTTTGTTACAATTCCAGTCATTATTATGAGATATCCACCCCTCACCCGTTTCCTCTGCTGAACACACTCTCAGGGACAGCTTCTTTGAGTGGGTCACAGGGAGGGAGGGGGGCTGGGGTGGAGGATCTGCTGAGGTGTGCTAGCGTCATGTAGCATATTGTTTTTACCTTTCAGTTATGTAACTATGTAGGAAAATGAAAATTCTGCTAAGCACATTGTATGCGAGTGGCTTTATCAGGTACTGTACAACGCAGGACCTGCACTCACTCTCTCTTTCTCTCTCTGCTTCAAACTGTACTTACAAGTCTCCACTTATTATGACACCGCTCATGCCATATGAAGTGACGAGGAAATTCAGCAACTCTTCAAGGACAGTGGAAGTTGATAAAAAGGCTGGTTTATTGTTGAAATAAACCAACAGGTTTAAATTGGTTGGTAGCCTTCATCAGGGTTTAACAGATAAAAGAACAATGGAGGGCAGAGTTTCATACCATGGACATACACACTGATGTGGTCTCTGGGTGTGATGTTTTAACTGTTGTGTGTGTGTGTGTGTGTTTGTGAAGTATTTAGAAGAATTTGTATTTATGTAAAAAAAAAAAAAAAAATGTTAGAAGGACAATGTATTCAACTTGAAAGTACTGTGTAATATCTGTCAGTAGGAGTGGGTTTTTGTTTCTTGTCAAAAGGTGTAAACATGCCAAGTATGTACCTTTTTTGTTTTGCGTTCTCAAATATGGTACCTGCCTGGGGCTGTCATAATGACATCTAACCTTTACAGGTACCTGAGAAATGACAAACAGTTGTATTTTTAAAGGCATGGAATTCTTTGTGAAAAACACTTGGATGTTGAATGTATAGTGCCTTGCTTTTGTGTACAGTTTATATACAGAAATTCTAGTCTGCATTTCGAAGACTTTCTTTGTGATAAAATAAATAGTAAATAAACAACAAATCCCCAAATCCAAATAGATTGTTAGTTTGTATTCATTTGAGTGAATCTCAATTGTATTTTCTTGAATACACACATTCTCCCTCCTCGTCACTTTTTCCAAAATCCCATTTGAGTAGAAGATCTGTGGTTCCTCCGCTCTGACCTTCTCCTGAAAAGACATTGGAGGATGAGACGAAGAGAGGACGCAAGGAATCTAGGGGAGATTCTCAATTGGGGAAACAGTCTGTCCTCGACTCTTCCGTCGTCCTCTCCTCTGTGACCCGGAAACCGATGTGGTCGAGTGGTAGAGGAGAGTGTCAATTCGTTAGTAGTTGAACAGGAGAGTATGCTTCCCTCCTCTATTACCTAGTTCAGCAGAGGATGCACAAAATAATCCTACCAGGACCTAGCGCAGAAGTGAAGTAAAATCCACCACATCCCCTTTGTATCAGCTGTTGTTTTTTCTCAGAAGAGGAAAGCATGCACACATTTAAAAACATTTTTTTTTATATAAAATGTCTCGCACAACTAGCTAACACGTTACACTTTTATTTTGGGATTCCAACCCTGTAAACATAATTTGCCTGATGATATGCAAGAGTCTCATTTTTTTGTTTCCATGTTCCCTCTCCTCGCCACCTCTGGAGCAAAACCAACAGATTCTCCCTAGGAAATACAATTGAGATTCACTCTAAAACTTGCTTGACTTTGTAGCGGTTTGTCTTATGCCCAGCAGATGGTGCTCTTTGTCCTAACATCCCTTAAAGTCCCATGCAGTCTTTTTTTTAAATGATCTCTGTATGTCTAATAAATCCCTGTGTATGTTTATTTTATGAAAATAACTACAAATATATTTTTTATAATTTTTTTCCCTGAGCCTCCTTTTGCCATTGAAATAAATGCACAGCCTGATCGTGTGGGCATGTTGATAGAAATTGAAATATATTTACATACACAGCCCTGATTGGCGAATAAGATCGTCTAGTCTAGAGCCTACCCTGCTTACCCCTTCAAAGTAGGAGGATACATGTGCAAATAAAAGATGACTGGTCAGAATATTCAGATTGTGATGTCATGCTATGGGACAAAAACTCCAACACACCTGAACTGCCAAGTGTTTTTATTTTTTTCATCTCTTACACTAAAAGACCATTATTATCACTTTCACAATTTCAGAGTGTTATTTCGTCCTCGTAGTGTGGAAATATATATATTTTTTTACATGAAAATCACATTTTGACTGCACTGGCCTTTTAAGTGCTGAACCGTTTCCAGTTCTGTGTGTCATGTATACATTTGCCAAGCATATTAAGATTGTACGAGAGATAGTTGTTTTCTTAGTGACTGCTGTGTAGTGGTATGGAGAACTAGTTGTTGTGAATTGTACAAGTGTTAATTCATTATCTACCTAGCAACTAATATGCTGTATTTATGTTGGTTAATTGTTGGGAGAGAGCAGGAAATAGTTGAGTTGGTGCATGGCTGTAGACCCAGCTAACTATTAACGTTCCCACAACTTTAGTGATCGTTCCCTTAAGAGTCTCATTAGGTCTTTAACTAACGTTTTCTTTGGAATCTTCCTGTTATGTGCAAGGAATGTGGTTTAGGAAAATATTCCATCAACATCCCACCAAATATACACATTACATGGTTGCCATGTTCTAGACACGTTTAATGGGAACTTTGAAAAAATGTGTGTCCCAATACTATTACACCAGTGAAGGCTGCTGGGGGAGGACAGCTCATAATAATGGCCGGTACTAAGCAAGTGGAATGGCATCAAACACATGGGAACACAGTGTTTTCAATTTACATATTTGACACATGATTACATTGTGAATGTTCAATTAATCAGGAATTATTATTCAACATTCCTCACCTGGGATTCAAAGTCACAACCTCTTGGTTCACAGTACTCCGATCTTCCTGCTATGCCATCAGTTAATCTGACTATTCACTCATCATTGATTTTATGCACGGATTTCAGCCATTTAAGAGCTTCCTGTATGGTTATCTAATGTTGGTGGAGCATATTAACCGGTTTTAATGATACTATGATCAATCCAATATTTTCTTGAGTGTACTTTTAACAGAGCTGAGATTTACTTTAAAGTCCATTCACCCTATTGCTTACACCTATCAAGTTGTTTTAGATTGTTACAGACTTTGTTTTTTCAAATATATTTTGAGGTTGAAGTTAGCACGTTGGGCGCACTGATCGGCATTACCTCGTTAGTTAGTATGTGTTACACCTGTGCTGGCTTGTCATCTCGTTAGTCAGAAGGTGTTTCACCTGTGCTGTCGAAGGTGATATTTAACACTGGCTGGCCCAGTGCTCTAGGTGGCTGGAGAGATGTGGAGGGCTAACTCCCTATTTGATTTCTGGGGAAAAACAATCCTCTTCCCTGTTTTTGTAAGAAAAGGGGGTCTGGTCTGGGATATTGTTTCCCATGAGTATGGCAGTCGCTCTAATCACCTACTCTGAAGCTTTGCTGTGCCCAGATATGAGTTTTCAAAATATGCATTCGTGTCACTGACTTCCACCCGAAGGGGTTATAAGATTGTTGGAATCATTTAAGTTGGTAGCATTTGTGGAAAACCCTAGATATATGTACGAAGGTGAATCTGTTCATCATTACCAAGCTTAATGACATCAAAGTTGCACATGACTATTCGAAAGCAGTAGTCAGTTAGTCTATACTGCTTTGTTGGAGGAAATCCTTCCAGAGAAGGAGTATGATACAATGTGTGTAGAGTACACCCCATAGATTTACAACTGCGAGAGGTAGAACTGAAGGTGAAATGGGAACAGAAATTAGAGCTTCAGCACAAGGAAAGGGAAAGAGAACATGCAGACTGACAACAAGAACAGGAATGTAAGCATGCCATTTGATTAAGATAGCTGGATCTGGAAACACTGAATCCAGTCAGGCCGTCCTGCACCCCTCAACATAGTTTGATCTTGGTCAGAACAGCCAACTTGTACTGACCTTTCGACGAAAAAGAGGTGGCCGTATATTTTACTCTGAGCGGATTGCCACATCCCTAAAATGGCCACTAAATATTTGGTCATTGCTCCTCCAAAGTGTTCTTGTGGAAAAAGCTCAAAGTATAAGCCACTTTATGATTCCAGATTATGACACTGTTAAAGCTCCTATCCTTTGGGCTTATGATTTGGTCCCAGATGCCTACAGACAATTGTTCGGTAAAGTACTGAAAAGCAATCCTGAGAAGTTACCTACACCTGTGCTATGAGTTTTGTCTTTTTCTACAGTGCCTACAGTGATAAGGATCGGCAGAAAACAGTTTTTTCGTATCTGCGAGTTTGTCATTGCCACCGTGAGAAAGGACACATTGCCTCTGTGTCCTATATTGAAACAGAAAAATTGAGTAGAAGAAGCCGTTTCTTCTTGTGGGAGCACTCCAGCCTATAATGCCTCTGGTTGATTTTGGATCAGATATGTATCAACCCTTTGTTTTAGACTGGTTTGTGTCTTGCATGGAAGTTCCTTTGTATAATGTGGAACTCGAGCCTGATCTTATTTCTGGTTCCATTGGAGTGAGGCCTAGCCTATTGGTGAAGGGGGTCTCATTCATTTTGGGAAACGATTTTGGGAACCCAGAGAAGAGGAACCTGGTGGGTTATCAGAAAAGTACCCTAGAGTGTTCACAGCTTGTGTCGTAACACGTGCTATGTCTAAGAAAGTCGCAGGGAGCAAGTCTAGTGTTGAGGATGTCAGCGATCCCACAATATTCGATCTGAGACATTTATGATCCTGATTTTGGTAAACGTACTGAGTTGACCTCTCCTTTAAACTAAAAGGTGAGTGAGTAAATAGAACCAGTGAAGAAAGAGAGGGTCCCTATAGTTGACACTTTGATGTCTAGGAAGCAGCTGATTTCTGAACAGAGTAAAGATTTTTCCCTCTCCCCTCTTTTTGATGCGATTCATCCAGAGGAGTTGTTTGGTGACGTTTGTACGGGTTACTTTGACAGAGATGGTGTCCTGATGAGGAAATGGCATTCTCGCACCACTTCTGGGCATGACGATTGGCCCAGTGTGTCTCAAATTGTTGTCCCAGTTACACTTCAACAAGAGATACTGAGGGTGGCTCACAATGGTAGTATGGCCAGCCATCTTGGAGTCATCAAGTTGTCTGACTGTATCTTGAGTAACTTTTGGTCTGAAATAGGATGCTGTGGCTTACTGTAAATCCTGTTGCGTTTTCACAGTGGACGGGTAAACCGAACCAAGCTGTACTGGTTGCACCTTCGAAGTCTATTCCTGCTTTTGACTAACCTTTCAGCAGGGTTCTGGTGGATTGTGTTTTTCCTTTGCCCAAATAAAAGTGTTAACCAGTTTCTCTTATCCATCATGTGTTCTGCCACTCGTTTCCCTGAGGCCATTCCACTGAGGAAAATCACAGCTCCCAGTATTGTTAAGGCCCTTGTGAAATTATTTTTAATGTTTGGACATCTGAGTAGTGCAATCAGACCAAGTTTTCAATTTCAGCAATTGCTGCTAAAGTTGGGCGTTACCCATTGCCTCTAGTGCCTACCACCCAGAGTCTATGTTGAGAGCTTACTGCTTTGAGTTTTATAAAGATTGAGATGAAGGGGTTCCTCTTTTGATGTTTGCAGTGCAGGAGGTTGTTCAGGAATCTCTCAGGTTTTTGTCCGAATTAGCTTGTGTTTGGACGTCATGTTAGAGGTCCTTTGAGCTTGCTGAGAAGGAGGTAGGACGACACGTTCAACACCAAAACAAATCTGTTGGACCACGTTAAGCACTTTTCGCTACAGATTGCACCGAGCCTGTGAGTTTGCCAGTAAGAATCTGGAGAAGGCGCTAAACCCGAAGCCGCACTTTTGATGTGGGTGACCACGTCCTGTTTTTTTTTGCCCATTCTGGGGTCACTGTTGCAAGCTCGCTTTTCAAGCCTTTACCCCATAATGAAAAAAATGTGTCATCTAGATTACACCGGAGCGCAAGAAACCCGGCTATGTCATGTCAACATGTTGAAACCACACTTCACCCGCTAGCGAAGAAGTCAGTGGAAACCTGCGGTGACGTTCTGCCTGTAGCCACTGCTGTCACCATTGTCTATAGTCTTCCTCAAGAAAGCAAAGAAAGCCCAATACTCCCTGTGCCTGTGGGACGGCTGAGTAACTCAGAGATTCTAGAAAACCTTTAAGTATTTTTGGCACGCTTATCTCCAGAGGAAAAAGGAAACATTTCTGCTTTTAGAATATCAGGGTTTATTCTCAGATGTGCCAACTCAGAGAAATGTACTAGAGCATGACATTGACATTGTGGACTCTGCCCCGATCAAACATGCCTATTGAGTGAACCCTGAAAACCCAAAGAAACTTGGTTGTGAGGTGGCATTCATGCTTGAGCACAGCATTGCACAACATGGCAAATGTCAGTGGAGTTCACCCAGTGTATTAGTACCTAAGGCGGATGGGTCTCTGCGGTTTGTTTCCAATTTTCAAAAACTCAATGGCGTAACTAAGTCGGAATCGTACCCTTTACCAAGGGTCGACAATTGTGTGGGCCGCGTTGGCGCTGCTATGTAAAGTTAGCAAGTTCAATCTACTGAAGGGATATTGGCAGATCCCACTGAGCACGCCAATGAGTTGCCTGCTTTTGTAACTCCTGACTATAATCTGTTTCCGTTCAGGTTACGAAATTCGAAGACCCTTTTGGTCTCTGCACTGGTGCTAGCTGCTCCGGATTTCCGTCATCCATTTGCTTGTACACCGATGCCAGCGATGTAGGAGCAGGGGCCGTGCTCCTACAGAAAGACGATAACAATGTTGAGCACTCTGTGGGATACTTTTCAAAGATATTGGCCTCAAAAACCCTACTCGACTATCGAGAAGGAGACTTGCTTTGGTGCTGGCTCTTCAGCACTCTACTCCTCTGGTGATCTATACTGATCATAACCCCCTCGTTGTCCTGCAAAAGACACGTTCCACAAATCACAGACTCCTTTGCTGGAGTCTCATTTTGTAGGAGTTTCCCCTTGAAATCAGACCTGTCCGTGGTAAGGACAACTTGGTTACTGATTGTCGTTCAATGGTGGACAGTCAAGCCTGTGTGTAGCGTTAAGCCTGTGTGTAGCCCTGGCACAAATTTTGTTTTGACTGCAAGTTTTGCTCTATTCGAGATGAGTTTTGTTTTGGTTGTGCTCGTTCCAAGAGGATGAGAGTTATAGAAACATACTTAATTTTACCCGTTTCTCAAAACGTCAGTTTTAGGCAGCAATTTAAAGAAAACTATGTACAAAAAAGGGGAAAAAATAAGAAAAAGATTGTAAAAATTATAATTTTACAAGGATACATAATATATACATTATTTTAAAAAGTTGCCGTTCTGTCTAGTATTTAATTGTTGACAGCCAGTAGACACCATGTTCATATTGTGCTGGCTTATCATCTCGTTAGTCAGAAGGTGTTTCACCTGTGCTGTCACAGGAGATATTTAAGAGTGGCTGGCCCAGTGCTCCATTTGGCTTGAGAGATGTGGAGGGTTAACACCTTTAGATTTCTGAAAAACAATCCTTTGTCTGATCTTCCCTGTTTTTGTTTTGCTCCACTTTTTGGTTTACTTCCTGTCTTTAAGTTTGATATGGGTTTTTCTGTTTGCCTCTTGGGCATTTTTAGTGGGTGTTCATGGTGGGTGTCTTTTAGGTCCCAGTTTCTTGTTGCTGATCAACTTTTAGTGGAAACCCCCATGAGTGTCTTTCAGAACCCCTCCTAGCCCCTTTAACATATTGTGATTTCAAATGTGAGAAAGTACAGAAATGCTACTGTAAATATACACGAGAATATGGCATCCAAGAAGCAACACTTCCACCTGGGCCAAGTTTCGGCAACAAATGTTACAGATAACACAATAACGAGAGCTGATGTGATTCCTAATCAGAGACACGTTTGTTCTACATGGTATGTGGTGTGAATAAAAAAAACTAAAGGATAGAGAAGTCGCTTTCAGATGCTCAGCTATCTAGAATTCTACCGATTCTCATCTTTTAATGAAAAACTAATTTGAATTAGATCAGATATTGTTGGTGTCTTGTAACTGTTACCAAATAATGACATTGACATATGTTGCTAAGAATTTGAGACTTGAACCCAGGCTACCAGCACCAATGTGGCAGCATAGCCTAGCGGTTAGAGTGTTGGACTAGTAACCGGAAGGTTGCAAGTTCAAACCCCCGAGCTGACAAGGTACAAATCTGTCGTTCTGCCCCTGCACAGGCAGTTAACCCACTGTTCCTAGGCCGTCATTGAAAATAAGAATTTGTTCTTAACTGACTTGCCTAGTAAAATAAAGGTAACATAAAAAAAAAAAAATGTCAAACACCCTAACCAATGTGCCAATAAGGGATGCCTCTAGGTAATACTGTTTGCTTGTTGGCCCAGTATAGTACGGACCTGTCCAGAAGAAACCCTAACCCCTCCTGTAACGGTTTTCCTCCTCTTCTGAGGAGGAGTAGGAAGGATCGGACCAATATGCAGCGTGGTAAGTGTTTGTCGTTTTATTAAATTGAACACTACAATACAAAAAGAACAACCGAAACAGTTCCGTCTGGTAACTAATACAAAGACAGAAAACAACTAAGCACAAATCATAGTGGGAAAACAGGCTGCCTATATATGGTTCTCAATCAGAGACAACGATAAACAGCTGCCTCTGATTGGGAACCATACCAGGCCAAACACAGAAATACAAAACCATAGAACAACTCATAGAATGCCCACCCCAACTCACGCCCTGACCAAACTAAAATATAGACATAAAAAAGGAACTAAGGTCAGGACGTGACACCTCCTCCCTACTTGCGTAGATCTGAAAAAAATTGATATGTGTAAGAATAGGGTGAATGGATATTAAAAGTACACTCAATAATTGTTTTTATTGATCATGGTGATTCAAGAGTATCATTAATATAGGTTAATATGCCCCACCAACAGATAACTATACAGAAAGCCCTGAAATTGTTTAAATAAGTTAATCAAATTAACGATGAGAAATAGTCAAATTAAATAACGGATGCAGACATGGTGGAATAGCAGGAAGATCTGAATGTTGTGAACCAAGAGGTTGTGAGATTATATCCCAGGTAAGGACATGTTGACTAATAATTACTGTATCAATTAACATGCTAAATATAATCAAGTGTGTCTACTATCTAAGTTGAAAACACTATGTTAAACCTCTAAAAGTCGAAGTGGTTGGGGAGGTTCTACTGACCTTAACATATGGAATTGTTTTAAGATGGTCAGACCATGGATCATTTAGCTATTTGATTTGTAATTTTAGGACCCTTTAGGTACCCCTCCCAAAATAAATGATTTGATCAAATATGCAATTTGGCCTTTATTACTATAGCCCATAGAAACACATTCATGAAAGGCAAAAAAAGAATAAATATAAGGAATAACGTTTTGAAGTTGCTGTCCGATATCTAGGAGATATAGGAAATATTTTAGTTTTTTGGATACATAGTATTTAAGCCCTTATTTTTGTTGCCACAAAACTACCTCCATACTTCCATTCAACAGACTTTTATGGATTAACTCTTAGAAAACTAGACACAAATGTTCTTGCAACGTAAAACGTGTCTAGAATGTTGTATATCCTGAGAACATTGTAACCACGTTCTATATCAATTCTGTTTATCTAGATACTTATTGTAGAAGTCTGAAGTAAAATGTAGTATACTATACTACACACTGTAGTGTCCCTCGATCATGTGTTGTACTACTATAGTAAATACCACATTATTATCCTCACAAAAGCCACTGTAGTAAATACTACCGAAATATCTGCAAAAACACTACAGTCTGCAAAAACCTTTTTTACTACAGTACTTAATTTGCATATACCCTGCCCATTCCTCTCCCCCATATATCAAAACACTACAGAAAATACTACAGTATGCTACAGTCCTCAAAAACACTACAGTAATTACTATACTACTCTTTTTTTGCTACAGTATTTATATTATAGTAAACTGTAAATAATATAGTCAATTCTAAAGTACTCACTGTAATGTCGACAAAAACACTACAGTGTAAATTATAGTTTTCCTACCATAGTATACGCTATAGTATTTTGTTATACGGGAAGAGTCACTTTAGGATGGTAAAACTTGCTGTATGTGATTTTTTATGGTTGGCTATGGATTGACTGTGAGATAGTGATCTTTGTGCACCATGCTTGATCAGCTTCACTTCCTTTGCAACCCTTTTACTGTCCATCAAAGCCCAGGAATCATCTTCAAATGTATATCAAATCAAATCAAATTGTATTGGTCACATGTTATTGCAGATGTAGCGAAATGCTTGTGTTCCTATCTCCAACAGTGCAGTAGTATCTAACAATTCACAACAATGCACACATCTAAAAGTAAAAGAATGGAATTAAGAAATATATAACTATTTGAGCAATGTCGGAGTGACATTTACTAAAATACAGTAGAATAGAATACAGCATATACATGAAATTAGTAAAATAATATGTAAACATTATTAAAGTGACTAGTGTTCCATTATTATTCCATCATTCAATGTCTATGTATATAGGGCAGCAGCTACTAAGGTGCAGGGTTGAGTAACCGGGTGGTAGCCGGCTAGTGATGGCTATTTAACAGTCTGATGGACTTGTTTTTCAGTCTCTACGTCCATGCTTTGATGCACCTGTACTGATCTTGCCTTATGGGTGGTAAGCGGGGTGAACAGGCCGTGGCTCGCGTGGTTGATGTCCATGATGATCTTTATGGCCTTCTTGTGACATCGGGTGCTGTAGGTGTCCTGGAGGGCAGGCAGTGTGCCCCCGGTGATGCGTTGGGCAGACCGCACCTCCCTCTGGAGAGCCCTGCGGTTGCGGGCTGTGCAGTTGCCGTACCAGGCAGTGATACAGCCCGACAGGATGCTCTCAATTGTGCATCTGTAAATGCTTGTGAGGGTCTTAGGGGCCAAGCTGAACTTCGTCTGCCCCCTGAGGTTGAAGAGGCGCTGTTGTGCCTTCTTCACCACATTGTCTGTGTTGGTAGACCATTTCAGATTGTTAGTGATGTGTACGCAGAGAACTTGAAGCGTTCCACCCTCTCTGGGATGCTGCCTAGAAGGATGCTCTCTGGGATGCTGCCTACTTTTGACAAGGGCCCATAGGGCTCTGGTCAAAAGTTGTGCATTATGTAGGGAATAGGGTGCCATTTGTGATGCATCCGGGAGTCTATTCCATTACAGCTGCCAAAGATCTTACCGCCACACTGGAGTCATTTGCAAGCAAAGTGATGGAGAGAAAAGAGGAAATGCAGCCAGCGTTTTCTCAAAGACCCCACCACGCCCGAGTGAGAGTGAGTGTAAGTGAATTATGTATGAGAATAAAATGCCATACCGACAAATAGCTGTGTGAAGAGGATTGGATTGCCTCAGGGGATTGACTCGGTTGTGGTGTTGGTCACAGTGCACCACTCTGACCCTGCTCCTGAGTACGGTTGCATAATTCTGGTACCTTTCCCAGGTTTTCCAGAAATCCTGGTTGGAAGATTCACAACATTGGGACGGAGTAAGGGATGGATTGGAATTTACATAATGGGTATCTGGAAGAAAATGGGGGAGGGTCGTGCTTTTTCAATTCAGTCAAGCGGAGGGTTTCATATTTTTTTTAATGTAGTACAAGGGAGGGTCATGTAATTTGTAATTGATGAAATGTCAATATTTTTCAGTGTTTTAGAATTGCCTGCTTATTAGGCTATATATATATATATATATATATCGATGTGTGCCTGATGCCGTCCCTCATTTCTGACCCAATGTTGTGAATTTCTGATTTCCCGCTGGGCGTGCAATATCAAGTGCGCCTATAGGCTATTTTGTGTGGTCTCAATCAAATGATTCATATCCTATAGGCTACAAAGTGCATGCTCAAGAAGCACAAAGAAAATAAATATTTCAAAAATAGCTGCTGGGGGGGGGGGGGGGGGTCTGCTGGGGGGGTCTAAATTGGCCTACTCCGCACTTGCTGATCGAAACCGTTTTTGTGTGCTGCCTAACCAATGGCTGTGCTGTGCAATCCTACTGTGGCAGTTCAGGAGGAGAGTCAAAGGCTTCTTCCGAAAATAACTGCATGCGGACTAGCCTATAGCCCATGTTCTGTTCAGTTTGAGGAGAACTTAAAGATGAGAAGGAGGACCAGAGGTCAACTTTGATAGCTTCCTACTACTATAATTGATTTGATCAAAAACAATATGTTTCTTGCCCATGATGTAGTTATTGACCTCACAATAAGCCAGATTTGAGAAGCTTGGTAAGTAATCTTATTCTCACTATCAATTGATTAAGCTAGAAGACAATAGAAGATGTTTAAACCCAGACAGCCTTTATGGAAACACTTGTGACCCTCTCCCGTTGGGTTAAGCCACAGAAGAAGCATAGCCTGCAGTTAAATCATACATTTTTCTAAGTTGGTAAACCTACTCTGCCTTTTGACAGTTAGACAGCCTACTCTGTCTAACTTTTGAAAGTACAATGCTCAGATTCCCGGAATGACGTCTCAGATGTAATGATTTGTAAACAGAGACAGTTTCGTTACTGTAACGCTCGAAGAGGATGGGTGTGGAGTCAGGCGCAGAGAGCAGAAGTATCTGGGAAAAAACGCTTTAATGTCCAAAACAGGAACACGTACAATGGGTGATGCCGAACACAGGCGTAACATACCAAACCCAAGTGCAACTGGTAATACCGGACAGCGAAAACCCAACAATAATCAGAGTACACCTCTAACATAAACAGTAACAAGCCCCCACAAACATAGGCGGGCTAACCGAACTTAAATACCCCAACCCAAAAACCCCAACAAGGAACAGGTGAAAACAATTAGACAGCTAGTAGACCGGCGACGACGACCGCCGAGCGCCGTCCGATTGGGAAGGGGGAGCCACTTTCGGTGATATTCGTGACAGTTACAAACAAGACACCGATTTGACATTGAAGAAATATGATGAGATGAACACATTCCAGGAATATCTCTCTGTCCATTCTTAACCTGTAATTTTGGTAGTTTGTGTGGCATAAACAAATATATGTGAATCTGTTCTACCACGCCCAGAAATCTGCTCATTTTCCTCTCTGTTCCCAACGCACTAGACGACCAGTTCTTATAACCTTTAGCAGTACTTTCAAAAATTACTTTCTAGTACTTTCTAAAATTATCCACCACAATTGTTGCAATCCCTATTCAACCTGTTCAACCTATCTTTCCTATCGTCTGAGATCCCCTAAGATTGGAATGCTGCTGCAGTCATCCCCCTCTTCAAAGGAGGAGACACTCTAGACCCAAACTGTTACAGACCTATATCTATCCTGCCCTGCCTTTCTAAAGTCTTCGAAAGCCAAGTTAAAAAACAGATCACTGACCATTTTGAATCACACCATACCTTCTCCACTATGCAATCTGGTTTCCGAGCTGGTCATGGGTGCACCTCAGCCACGCTCAAGGTCCTAAACGATATTATAACCGCCATTGATAAAAGACAGTACTGTGCAGCCGTCTTCATCGACCTGGCAAAGGCTTTCGACTCTGTCAATCACCACATTCTTATCGGCAGACTCAATAGCCTTGGTCTCTCAAATGACTGTCTCGCCTGGTTCACCAACTACTTCTCAGATAAAGTTCAGTGTGTCAAATCGGATGGCCTGTTGTCCGGACCTCTGGCAGTCTCTATGGGGGTGCCACAGGGTTCAATTCTCGGGCCGACTCTCTTGTCTGTATATATCAATGATGTCGCTCTTGCTGCTGATGATTCCTTGATCCACCTCTATGCAGACGACAACATTCTGTATACATCTGGCCCCTCTTTGGACACTGTGTTAACAAACCTCCAAACAAGCTTCAATGACATACAACACTCCTTCCGTGGCCTCCAACTGCTCTTAAATGCTAGTAAAACTAAATGCATGCTCTTCAACCGATCGCTGCCCGCACCTTCCCGCCCGACTAGCATCACTACTCTGGACGGTTCTGACTTAGGATATGTGGACAACTACAAATACCTAGGTGTCTGGCTAGACTGCAAACTCTCCATCCAGACTCACAAACCTCTCCAATCCAAAATGAAATCTAGAATCCGCTTCCTATTTTGCAAAAAAGCCTCATTCACTCACGCTGCCAAACATACCCTCGTAAAACTGACTATCCTACCGATTCTCGACTTCGGCGATGTCATTTACAAAATAGCCTCCAACACTCTACTCAGCAAACTGGATGCAGTCTATCACAGTTCCATCCATTTTGTAACCAAAGCCCCATGCTTCTACACCTGCATTGCTTGCTGTTTGGGGTTTTAGCCTGGGTGTAAGATATCAGCCTATGTAAGAAGGGCTTTATTGATAAAAATACATTTGATATACCACTGGCCCTCACACTATATTCGTCGCCAGACCCACTGGCTCCAGGTCATCTATATGTCTTTGCTAGGTAAAGCTCCGCCTTATCCCAGCTCACTGGTCACGATAGCAACACCCACCTGTAGCACGCACTCCAGCAGGTATATTTCACTGGTCATTCCCAAAGCCAACACACACTTTGGCCGCCTTTCCTTCCAGTTCTCTGCTGCCAAAGACTGGAACGGATTGCAAAACTCGCTGAAGTTGAAGACTAAAATCTCCCTCACTAACTTTAAGCATCAGCTATCCTCCGGCGCCGACAGGGATGGCCGCCTCGCTTCGCGTTCCTAGGAAACTATGCAGTTTTTTGTTTTTTTATGTGTTATTTCTTACATTGGTACTCCAGGTCATCTTAGGTTTCATTACATACAGTTGAGAAGAACTACTGAATATAAGAGCAGCGTCAACTCACCATCAGTACGACCAAGAATATGACTTTCGCGAAGCGGATCCTGTGTTCTGCCTTTCACCCAGGACAACGGAATGGATCCCAGCCGGCGACCCAAAAAAACGCCCTCGGAAAAGAGGGAAACGAAGCGGACTTCTGGTCAGACTCTGGAGACGGGCACATCGTGCACCACTCCCTAGCATACTTCTCGCCAATGTCCGGTCTCTTGACAACAAGGTTGATGAAATCCAGGCAAGGGTAGCATTCCAGAGGGACATCAGAGACTGTAACGTTCTTTGCTTCACGGAAACATGGCTCACTGGAGAGACGCTATCGGAGTCGGTGCAGCCAGCTGGTTTCTCCACGCATCGCCCCGACAGAAACAAACATCTTTCTGGTAAGAAGAGGGGCGGGGGCGTATGCTTCATGGTTAACGAGACGTGGTGTGGTCACAACAACATACAGGAACTCAAGTCCTTCTGTTCACCTTATTTAGAATTCCTCACAATCAAATGTCGGCCACATTATCTACCGAGGGAATTCTCTTCGATTATAATCACAGCCGTATATATTCCCCCCCAAGCAGACGATGTGATCGATGTGATGGCTCTGAACGAACTTTATTTGACTCTTTGCAAACTGGAATCCATATATCCTGAGGCTGCATTCATTATAGCTGGGGATTTTAACAAGGCTAATCTGAAAACAAGACTCCCTAAATTGTATCAGCATATCGATTGCGCAACCAGGGCTGGCAAAACCTTGGATCATTGCTATTCTAACTTCCGCGACGCATATAAGGCCCTCCTCCGCTCTCCTTTCGGAAAAGCTGACCACGACTCCATTTTATTACTCCCTGCTTACAGACAGAAACTAAAACAAGAAGCTCCCACGCTGAGGTCTGTTCAACGCTGGTCTGACCAATCTGATTCCACACTCCAAGACTGCTTCCATCACGTGGACTGGGATATGTTTCGTATTGCGTCAAACAACAACATTAACGAATACGCTGATTCGGTGAGCGAGTTCATTAGAACGTGCGTTGAAGATGTCGTTCCCAAAGCAACGATTAAAACATTCCCAAACCAGAAACCGTGGATTGATGCCAGCATTCGCGTGAAACTGAAAGCGCGAACCACTGCTTTTAATCAGGGCAAGGTGACCGGAAACATGACCGAATACAAACAGTGTAGCTATTCCCTCCGCAAGGCAATCAAACAAGCTAAGCGTCAGTATAGAGACAAAGTAGAATCGCAATTCAACGAGTCAGACACAAGAGGTATGTCGCAGGGTCTACAGTCAATCACGGATTACAAAAAGAAAACCAGCCCCGTCACGGACCAGGATGTTTTGCTCCCAGGCAGACTAAATAACTTTTTTGCCCGCTTTGAGGACAATACAGTGCCACTGACACGGCCCGCGACGTGAGGAAAACATTTAAAAGTGTTAACCCTCGCAAGGCTGCAGGCCCAGACGGCATCCCCAGCCGCGCCCTCAGAGCATGCGCAGACCAGCTGGCTGGTGTGTTTACGGACATATTCAATCAATCCCTATCCCAGTCTGCTGTTCCCACATGCTTCAAGAGGGCCACCATTGTTCCTGTTCCCAAGAAAGCTAATGTCACTGAGCTAAACGACTACAGCCCCGTAGCACTCACTTCCGTCATCATGAAGTGCTTTGAGAGACGAGTCAAGGACCATATCACCTCCACCCTACCTGACACCCTAGACCTACTCCAATTTGCTTACCGCCCGAATAGGTCCATCAGACGATGCAATCTCAACCACACTGCACACTGCCCTAACCCATCTGGACAAGAGGAATACCTATGTGAGAGTGCTGTTCATCGACTACAGCTCGGCATTTAACACCATAGTACCCTCGAAGCTCGTCATCAAGCTCGAGACCCTGGGTCTCGACCCCGCCCTGTGCAACTGGGTACTGGACTTCCTGACGGGCTGCCCCCAGGTGGTGAGGGTAGGCAACAACATCTCCACCCCGCTGATCCTCAACACTGGGGCCCCACAAGGGTGCGTTCTGAGCCCTCTCCTGTACTCCCTGTTCACCCACGACTGCGTGGCCACGCACGCCTCCAACTCAATCATCAAGTTTGTGGACGACACAACAGTGGTAGGCTTGATTACCAACAACTACGAGACGGCCTACAGGGAGGAGGTGAGGTTCCTCGGAGTGTGGTGTCAGGAAAATAACCTCACACTCAACGTCAACAAAACTAAGGAGATGATTGTGGACTTCTGGAAACAGCAGAGGGAACACCCCCCTATCCACATCGATGGAACAGTAGTGGAGAGGGTAGTAAGTTTTAAGCTCCTCGGCGTACACATCACAGACAAACTGAATTGGTCCACCCACACAGACAGCATCGTGAAGAAGGCGCAGCAGCGCCTCTTCAACCTCAGGCGGCTGAAGAAATTTGGCTTGTCACCAAAAGCACTCACAAACTTCTACAGATGCACAATGGAGAGCATCCTGGCGGTATCACCGCCTGGTACGGCAACTACTCCGCCCACAACCGTAAGGCTCTCCAGAGGGTAGTGAGGTCTGCACAACGCATCACCGGGGGCAAACTACCTGCCCTCCAGGACACCTACACCACCCGATGTCACAGGAAGGCCATAAAGATCATCAAGGACAACAACCACCCGAGCCACTGCCTGTTCACCCCGCTATCATCCAGAAGGCAAGGTCAGTACAGGTGCATCAAAGCTGGGACCGAGAGACTGAAAAACAGTGAAGGCCATCAGACTGTTAAACAGCCACCACTAACATTGAGTGGCTGCTGCCAACACACTGACTCAACTCCAGCCACTTTAATAATGGGAATTGATGGGAAATGATGTAAAATATATCACTAGCCACTTTAAACAATGCTACCTAATATAATGTTTACATACCCTACATTATTCATCTCATATGTATATGTATATACTGTACTCTATATCATCTACTGCATCTTTATGTAATACATGTATCACTAGCCACTTTAACTATGCCACTTTGTTTACATACTCATCTCATATGTATATACTGTACTCGATACCATCTACTGTATCTTGCCTATGCCGCTCTGTACCATCACTCATTCATATATCTTTATGTACATATTCTTTATCCCCTTACACTTGTGTTTATAAGGTAGTAGTTTTGGAATTGTTAGTTAGATTACTTGTTGGTTATTACTGCATTGTCGGAACTAGAAGCACAAGCATTTCGCTACACTCGCATTAACATCTGCTAACCATGTGTATGTGACAAATCAAATTTGATTTGATTTGATCTGAGCAGCTTACCTATCGCTGCAGCTGTGCATAGCCCGTCTGTAAATCACCCACCCAACTACCTACCTCATCCCCATATTGTTTTAATGAACTTTTTTACTCTTTTGCACACCATTGTTTCTACTTGCACATGATCATCTGCAAATCTAACACTTCAGTGTTAATTTGCTAAATTGTAATTTCTTCGCTACTATGACATTTTTATTGCCTTACCTCCTTACTCAATTTGCACACACTGTATATAGATTTTATATTGTGTTATTGACTGTACTGTTTATCCTATGTGTAACTCTGTTGTTTTTTGTCGCACTGCTTTGCTTTATCCTGGCCAGCTCGCAGTTGTAAATGAGAACTTGTTCTCAACTGGCCTTCCTGGTTAAATAAAGGTGAAAGAAAAGAAAAGAAAAAAACAGAAGAATCGCACTGGCACAGATGTCAATTCAACATCTATTCCACGTTGGTTCAACATAATTTCATTGACATGACATGGAAACAATGTTCATTCAACCAGTGTGGGCCTAGTGGGATGTGTTCAACTTATTTGGGGGAAATTTGCAAGATACTGGTTCTTAATTACATTTTCCTATGACTAAATTGTGCACTCCTCCTATATTTCTAAACATGTTTTTAATGTTGGATACCTGGGGGAGTTGATTGATGAGCATAATTGCATTCCATAACAAGTCATGACAAAGACATAAATAATCATCAGTCCTGTGACACATGCCATATGCTCTTCTGTACAGAACCAAACACATCATCAATATAGCTGACCGATGCTAACATGCTGCATGTCTGGCTACTTTCTTGTATCTCAAATTGTCCTCTGATACAGATACCTTCTGCTTGATCACATGGTCTGTGTCCCAAATGGCACCCTAATCCCTATATACAACAGTGTACTATGCTTGATGTTTCTCCTCCGTGTGAAATACACTGCAATACAGATCCTTTCCTTTGGAAAGACCACACTGTAGATGATTCATGAGAGAAAAAGACTTGATGAATAGCTTCCCTACTGCCTCCATGCTGGATGGCACTGTAACTATAACGCTGGAGTTATTAGCCCACATTTAGACTAGGCCCTTGTTGAGTCAGGCCTACTATAATTGTCAGGCCTCTTCTCTCTTGGTGGTCTCACACCCTTACCCCCCTCTGGAAGCATAATGCTAGCCAGCACTAGTGTAAAATGGTCCCAAAATGACCAACTACATTATTTGTCTACGTGAAAAGGAGTTATAGGAGTAGATTATTTAAGTGATAATGTCCGAGAAGCCGGTGTTCGGAGGATATATTGGCACGGTTGTTGATAGGCCCGAGATGAAGCAAACCGTGCCAATATATCCACCAAACACTGGCTTCGAAGGCATTATCACTTTTAAACAATGTGTTACCGACATGTTCAAATAATGATTTACATATTTTCCTTAACGTTATTTTGATTGATTTATTCGTGCCATTTCATCCTTCTAACAGTTTAAGCTGTTTTCTAGTGACATTTATTTGGATATATCCATAATAATGAGCTAATGATGCGCGATTTAACCTGGCATAGAAAATGTGCTCTCTCATCAGGACACTGTTCTGTTGTTCAGAGGAGCTAGCCAACAACACAGCTAACACAATTGCTTCAAACTGAAGCTGGAAAGCCTGCAAACTAGCTGCACCTTTTTAATTTGACATGTTTTCTATTAACATTTCTTTGTATATACATGTTGTGTATATACAGTGGGGTAAAAAAGTATTTAGTCAGCCACCAATTGTGCATGTTCTCCCACTTAAAAAGATGAGAGAGGCCTGTAATTTTCATCATAGGTACACTTCAACTATGACAGACAAAATGAGAAAAAAAATCCAGAAAATCACATTGTAGGATTTTTAATGAATTTATTTGCAAATTATGGTGGAAAATAAGTATTTGGTCACCTACAAACAAGCAAGATTTCTAGCTCTCACAGACCTGTAACTTCTTCTTTAAGTTGCTCCTCTGTCCTCCACTCGTTACCTGTATTAATGGCACCTGTTTGAACTTGTTATCAGTATAAAAGACACCTTGTCCACAACCTCCAACAGTCACACTCCAAACTCCACTATGGCCAAGACTAAAGAGCTGTCAAAGGACACCAGAAACAAAATTGTAGACCTGCACCAGGCTGGGAAGACTGAATCTGTAATAGGTAAGCAGCTTGGTTTGAAGAAATCAACGGTGGGAGCAATTATAGAAGTTGGAAGACGGTGGAAGACATACAAGACCACTGATAATCTCCCTCGATCTGGGGCTCCACGAAAGATCTCACCCCGTGGGGTCAAAATGATCACAAGAACGGTGAGTAAAAATCCCAGAACCTCACTGGGGGACCTAGTGAATGACCTGCAGGGAGCTGGGACCAAAATAACAAAGCCTACAATTAGTAACACACTACGCCGCCAGCCAGGGACTCAAATCCTGCAGTGCCAGACGTGTCCCCCTGCTTAAGCCAGTACATGTCCAGGCCCGTCTGAAGTTTGCTAGAGAGCATTTGGATGATCCAGAAGAAGATTGGGAGAATCTAATATGGTCAGATGAAACCAAAATATAACTTTTTGGTAAAAACTCAACTCGTGGTGTTTGGAGGACAAAGAATGCTGAGTTGCATCCAAAGAACACCATACCTACTGTGAAGCATGGGGGTGGAAACATCATGCTTTGGGGCTGTTTTTCTGCAAAGGGACCAGGACGACTGATCCGTATAAAGGAAAGAATGAATGGGGCCATGTATCGTGAGATTTTGAGTGAAAACCTCCTTCCATCAGCAAGGGCATTGAAGACGAAACGTGGCTGGGTCTTTCAGCATGACAATGACCACAAACACACCGCCCGGGCAATGAAGGAGTGGCTTCGTAAGAAGCATTTCAAGATCCTGGAGTGGCCTAGCCAGTCTCCAGGTCTCAACCCCATAGAAAATCTTTGGATGGAGTTGAAAGTCTGTGTTACCCAGCAACAGCCCCAAAACATCATTGCTCTAGAGGAGATCTGCATGGAGGAATAGGCAAAAATACCAGCAACGGTGTGTGAAAACCTTGTGAAGACTTACAGAAAACGTTTGACCTCTGTCATTGCCAACAAAGGGTATATAACAAAGTATTGAGATAAACTTTTGTTATTGACCAAATACTTATTTTCCAGCATAATTTGCAAATAAATTCATAAAAAATCCTACAATGTGATTTTCTGGATTTTTTTTCTCAATTTGTCTGTCTTAGTTGAAGTGTACCTATGATGAAAATTACAGGCCTCTCTCATATTTTTAAGTGGGAGAACTTGCACAGTTGGTGGCTGAGTAAATACTTTTTTGCCCCACTGTATATATAAATTATGGTGATTCATGATTTCGACTGACTGAGAAAAGCTGCCTTTCCTGTCTGTCTCTTCCCGACTCCTACAAGTTCATTACTATGTGAGAGCTGGAGATAGAATTTCAATACTGAAAGACTGTTACAAATGTCAGAGAGACAGAAAGCAAGGTTTATACAAATATCTGCTATTGAAAGACAATTTCAGCTGTAACATAAATCGGAGAAAATGTCTAGATGATTTTTATGGAAGTCCAGAGAGGATATACGATAACATTTAAAAAAACATTGTTGTGTCAAGATCACAGCTTATTTATCTCATGATCACAACATAACAAAAGTTTCTATTGGACAAATTCAGGTAGGTCCATCCCCATTTCATTCCGTTTGCTTCTATTTAAGAAGCGTTTTTCAGCAGAATATGTGGAATGAATGCACCCCTGACCACCGGCATATAAAGTTCACGTTCATTGCAGCCACATACAAACAGAATCATCACTTTAATCGTTGTATAATTCCTTCTCGCATCTACGCGCTCCTCCTCTCACGTTTTTCTTTTGGCTTGTGGACTTCAGTGCACAACACAACAGATGTCTGTGACCAGGCGAAAAAACCTCTCCAAGGCAAACCGTAACCGCTACACACAGCCTACATAGTTGTCACCATATTAGCTAACGTCATAGTCAACATACAGTTGAAGTCGGAAGTTTACATACACCTTAGCCAAATACATTTAAACTCAGTTTCACAATTCCTGACATTTAATCCTAGCAAAAATTCCCTGTCTTAGGTCAGTTAGGATCACCACTTTATTTTAAGAATGTGAAATGTCAGAATAATATTAGAGAGAATGATTTATTTCAGATTTGATTTCTTTCATCACATTCCCAGTGGGTCAGAAGTTTACATACATTCAATTAGTATTTGGTAGCATTGCCTTTAAATTCTTTAACTTGGGTCAAAAGCTTCAGGTAGCCTTCCGCAACCTTTCCACAATATGTTGGGTGAATTTTGGCCTATTCCTCCTTACAGAGCTGGTGTAACTGAGTCAGGTTTGTAGGCCTCCTTACTCGCATGCGCTTTTTCAGTTCTGCCCACATCTTTTCTATAGGATTAAGGTCAGGGCTTTACGATGGCCACTCCAATGCCTTGACTTTGTTGTCCTTAAGCCATTTTGCCACAACTTTGGAAGTATGCTTGGGGTCATTGTCCATTTGGAAGACCCATTTGTGACCAAGCTTTAACTTTCTGACTGATGTCTTGAGATGTTGCTTCAATATAGCCACATACTTTTCTTTCCTCATGATGCCATCTATTTTGTGAAGTGCACCAGTCCCTCCTGCAGCAAAGCACCCCCACAACATGATGCTGCCACCCCCGTGCTTCACGGTTGGGATGGTGTTCTTAGGCTAGCAAGCCTCCCCCTTTTTCCTCCAAACATAAAATGGTCATTATGGCCAAACAGTTCTATTTTTGTTTCATCAGACAAGAGGACATTTCTCCAAAAAGTATGATCTTTGTTCCCATGTGCAGTTGCAAACCGTAGTCTGGCTTTTTTTATGGCGGTTTTGGAGCAGTGGCTTCTTCCTTGCTGAGCGGCCTTTCAGGTTATGTCGATATAGGAACTCGTTTTACTGTGGACATAGATACTTTTGTACCTGTTTCCTCCAACATCTTCATAAGGTCCTTTTCTGTTGTTCTGGGATTGATTTGCACTTTTTGCACCAAAGTACGTTCATCTCTAGGATACAGAATGCGTCTGCTTCCTGAGCGGTATGACGGCAGCGTGGTCCCATGGTGTTTACACTTGCGTACTATTGGTTGTACAGATGAACGTGGTACCTTCAGGCATTTGGAAATTGCCCCAAGGATGATCCAGACTTGTGGAGGTCTACAATTTTCTTTCTGAGGTCTTGGCTGATTTCTTTAGATTTTCCCATGATGTCAAGCAAAGAGGCACTGAGTTTGAAGGTAGGCCTTGAAATACATCCACAGGTACACCTCCAATTGACTCAAATGATGTCAGTTAGCCTATCAGAAGCTTCTAAAGCCATGACATAATTTTCTGGAATTTCCCAAGCGGTTTAACCTTTCTGGGAAGGGTGTTCCTGGCCTTACAGCCAGTGGAATTGCATGGCGCCAAATTCAAACAACAGAAATCTCATAATTAAAATTCCTCAAACATACAAGTATAATACACCATTTTAAAGATAAACTTCTTGTTAAACCAACCACAGCGTCCGATTTCAAAAAGGCTTTATGGCGAAATCACACCATGCGATTATGTTAGGACAGCGTCTAGCCACGGAGAGGTGTCACAAAAGTCAGAAATAGCGTTAAAATGAATCACTAACCTTTGATGATCTTCATCTGGTGGCACTCCCAGGACTCCATATTACACAATACATGTTTGTTTTATTCGATAACGTTAATCTTTATGTCCAAAAACCTTATTTGAAATTGGCGCATTATGTTCAGAAATGCATTGTCTCAAACAAACATCCGGTGAAATTGCAGAGAGCCACATCAAATTACAGAAATACTCATCATAAACATTGATGAAAGTTACAAGAGATATACATAGGATTAAAGATAAACTTATTGTTAATCCAGCCGCTGTGTCCGATTTCAAAAAGGCTTTATGGCGAAAGCACAACCATGCTATTATGTTAGGTCAGAAATGATCTTCATCTGATGGCACTCCCAGGTCTCCATGTTAGACAATAAATGTTTGTTTTGTTCGATAAAGTTCATCTTTATGTTTAAATACCTCCTTTTTGTTTGTGAGTTTAGTTCAGTAATCCAAATGCCAAAGCGTGGGCACAAAGTCCAGACGAAAAGTCAAATAAGTTCCATTAGAGTTCGTAGAAACATGTCAAACGATGTTTCTAATCAATCCTTAGGGTGTTTTTTTTATCATAAACATTCAATAATGTTTCAACAGCACAATACTGTTTTCATTAGAAAGGAAAGGGCTACGCGCGATAAACAACTCATGGCTTTCAGTTGAGCCACTTACTCTAAGAGCTCTTATTTGCTCCCCTTTCACAATAGAAGCCTGAAACAACTTCTAAAGACTGTTGACATCTACTGGAAGCCTTAGGAAGTGCAATCTGACCCCACAGACACTGGATATTCGATAGGCATTCACTTGAAAACTACAAACCTCAGAATTCCCACTTCCTCATTGGATTGTTCTCAGGTGTTCGCCTGCCATATGAGTTATGTATTACTCATTTTATGCCCATTTTAAGAATCTAGCAAAATTAACCGCTTTCTTAGGGAACCATGCGTTTTTTGGGTGCGGCCCCGTTGTCTACCCCTTTAACCAATGAACTCCATGGATGGTAGTCGGCATGGTTGTATGCTCTGCAAAAATACATTCACATTTTTAGTAAACAATTAGTGATTTTATTACACAGTATGCATTTATTTTTAAGAAAATTCACTGAAACCAAAATACCTTGAGTTTTGGTGATACTCTCAGCTCTGGCTCATTTTCAAGTCCTAACCCTGAAACAGATGGCACCATCCCTATGGTGATGGCAGCATCATGCTGTGGCAATGTTTTTCAGCGGCAGGAACTGGGAGACTAGTCAGGATCGAGGGAAAGATGAACGGAGCAAAGTACAGAGAGATCCTTGATGAAAGCCTGCTCCAGAGCGCTCAGGACCTCAGACTGGGGCGAAGGTTCACCTTCCAACAGGATAAAGACCCTAAGCACACAGCCAAGACAACACTTCGGGAAAAGTCTCTGAATGTCCTTGAGTGGCCCAACAAGACCCAGGACTTAAACCCGATCTAACATCTCTGGAGAGACCTGAAAATAGCTGTGCAGCGACGCTCCCTATCCAATCCGACAGAGTTTGAGTGGATCTGCAGGGAAGAATCTCCCCAAATACAGCTGTGCCAAGCGTGTAGCTTCACATCCAAGAATACTCAAGGATGTAATCGCTGCCAAATATGCTTCAACAAAGTACTGAGTAAAGGGTCTGAATACTAACACAACGTGCCAATGGAACACAGGAGTGATGGTTGCTGATAATTGGCCACTGTATGCCTATGTAGATACTCCATTCAAAATCAGCCGTTTTCAGCTCTAATAGTCACAGACATGACACAGGAACAGAAACAATAACGCCTGGGGATGGAACCAAACTTTAGAACGGTAGTGTAAATACTCACACCCCTGAGTCAATAGCAGCAATTACAGCTCTGAGTCATTCTGGGTAAGCCTCTAAGAACTTTCCACACCTGGATTGTGCAACATTTGCCCATTATTCTTTTAAAAAATTAGTCAAGCTCTGTCTAATTGGTTGTCAACCCTTTTCAGGTCTTGCCATAGATTTTCGAATAGATTTAAGTCAAAACTGTACCTCGGCCACTCTGGAACATTCATCGTCTTCTTGGTGAGCAACTCCAGTGTAGATTTGGCCTTGTGTTCTAGGTTATTGTCCTGCTGAAAGGTGAATTCATTTCCCAGTGTCTGGTGGAAAGAAGACTGAACCAGTTTTCCTCTAAGATTTTGCCTTTTCTTAGTTCCATTACGCTCATTTTTTTTTCCTGAAACACTCTCCTGTCCTTAACGATTACAAGCATACGCATAACATGATGCAGCCACCACTATGCTTGAAAATATGGAGAGTGGTACTGAATAATGTGTTCTATTGGATTTGCCCCAAACATAACACTTTGTATTCAAGACAAAAAGTGAATTGCTTTGATACATTTTTTTTGTAGTATTACTTTTATGCCTTGGTGGAAACAGGATGCATGTTTTGGAATATTTGTATTCTGTAAAGATTTAATTTTCACTCTGTCAATTAGGTTAGTAAACTCAGCAAAAAAAAGAAACGCCCCTTTTTCAGGACACGGTCTTTCAAAGATAATTTGTAAAAATCCAAATAACTTCACAGATCTTCATTGTTAAGGGTTTAAACACTGTTTCCCATGCTTGTTCAATGAACCATAAACAATTAATGAACATGCACCTGTGAAACGGTCGTTAAAACTTGTTAAGGATAGGGGGCAGTATTTCCTCTTTGGATGAATTGTGTGCCCATAGTGAACTGCATCAAAATCTGTCCTAAATTGCTAATATATGCATATTATAATTAATATTGGATAGAAAACAGTCTGAGGTTTCTAAAACCGTTTGAATTATGTCTGTGAGTATAACAGAACTCACAGGGCAGGCAATCTTGCAAACTAGTTTTGAAATCATGAACATTTGACGTCATCGCCCCCTCCCTTCCCAACAAGTTATGGATCTGGAAACACTTCCTATGTCTTCTACTAGATGTCCTCATTCAGTAGGAAGTGTAATGGAGCATTTGCTGTGAACTTTGACCTAATGGGAAGGAAATTGCTAGAGTGTCGCAAAAGATTCATGTGCTTGAAGGCGCGTATGCGTTGGAGTGCTTCGTCTGTTCCAATCAGCCCCAGATGAACTAGGATGTCCCGGTTGGAATGCCATTCGATGTGTATGATTATAACATCCTGAAGATTGATTCTGCACTTAGTTTGACCAGTTTCGTCGACCTGTAATATGTAATTTAGAAGTTTTGATGCAAAATTATCCTGGACCAGAAGTAATTTTTTGGGCATTTGAGCTGAAAGTGGTAGCAGATGCTGCTACATGGACACTAGAATTTAACATTATGAAACAAAACAATTTATTGTTGAACTAGGACTCCTTGCACTACATTCTGATCGAAGATCATCAAAGGTAAGGGAATATTTATGTTGTAATTTTGTATTTCTGTTGACTCCAACATAGCGGAGAAATATTGTTACGTCTGAGCGCTGTCTCAGATTATTGCAATGTTAGGCTTGTTCCGTAACGTTAAAAAAAATGTGACACAGCGGTTGAACCAGTGTATCTTTTTAATTATATGTAGAACATGTATCTTTAGTCAAAGTTTATGATGAGTATTTCTGTTATCTGGCTTATATTTCTATAATTCCTCCGGACATTTTGGAGAATTTTCGGAACATGGCGTCAATGTAAACTGAGATTTATGGATATAAAATGCATATTATCGAACAAAACATAAATGTACTGTGTAACATGTCATATGACTGTCATCTGATGAAGATTTTCAAGAGGTTAGTGAATGATAAAAAAAAAAAATCCTGCTTTTGTCATTTTATATTTTGTGGTACAAAATGGCTACGTTTTCTCTTTGTTTTGGTGGTGGTCTAACATAAATATATGCTGTGTTTTTGCCGTAAAACATTTAAAAAATCTGACACACTGGGTAGATGAACAAGGTGTTTATCTTTCATTTGAGGTATTGGACTTGGACATTTGAGGTTAAATATTTCTAAGACTATTTTTGCATTCCCTGCGCCACCGTTTCAGCTGAACGGGGGGGGGGGGGTGTAGTTCCTGTAGGGGAACCCATAGGCTTAACAAGTTTGACACTAACAGCTTACAGATGGTAGGCAATTAAGGTCACAATTCTGAAAACTTAGGACACTAAAGAGGCATTTCTACTGACTCTGAAAAACACCAAAATAAATATGCCCAGGGTCCCTGCCCATCTGCGTGAACGTGCCTTAGGCATGCCTTAGGCATGACTGCAGATGTGGCCAGGGCAATAAATTGCAATGTTTGTACTGTGAGCTGCCTAAGACAGCGCTACAGGGAGACAGGACGGACAGCTGATCATCCTCACAGTGGTAGACCACGTGTAACAATACCTGCACAGAATAGGTACATCCGAACATCACACCTGCGGGACAGGTACAGGATGGCAACAACTGCCCGAATTACTCCAGGAACGCACAATCCCTCCAACAGTGCTGACTGTCCGCAATAGGCTGAGAGAGGGCTTGTAGGCCTGTTGTAAGGCAAGTCCTCACCAGACATCATCGGCAACAACAAACCCACCGTCACTGGATCAAACAGGACTGGCAAAAAGTGCTCTTCACTGATGAGTAGCGGTTTTGACTCACCATCGGTGATGGTCAGATTCGCGTTTATCGTTGAAGGGATGAGGCCTGTACTCTGGAGCGGGAGCGATTTGGAGGTAGAGGGTCCGTCATGGTCTGGGGCGGTGTGTCAGAGCGTCATCGGACTGAGCTTGTTGTCATTGCAGGCAATCTCAATGCTGTGCATTACAGGAAAGACATCCTCCACCCTGTGGTACCCTTCCTGCAGGCTCATCCAGACATGACCCTCCAGCATGACAATGCCACCAGCCATACTGCTCGTTCTGTGTGTGATTTCCTGCAAGACAGGAATGTCAGTGTTCTGCCATGGCCAGCGAAGAGCCCGGATCTCAATCCCATTGAGCATGTCTGTGACCTGTTGGATCGGAGGGTGAGGGCTAGGGGGCCATTCCCCCGAGAAATGTCCGGGAACTTGCAGGTGCCTTGGTGTAAGAGTGGGATAACATCTCACAGCAAGAACTGGCAAATCTGGTGCAGTCCATTGGAAGGAGATGCACTGCAGTACTTAATGCAGCTGGTGGCCACACCAGATACTGACTGTTACTTTTGATTTTGACCCCCCCTTTGTCCAGGGACACATTATTACATTTCTGTTAGTCACATGTCTGTGGAACTTGTTCGGTTTGTCTCAGTTGTTGAAACTTATGTTCATACAACTATTTACACATGTTAAGTTTGCTGAAAATAAAAGCTGTTGACAGTGAGAAGAAGTTTATTTTTTGCTGAGTTTACTTTGGCGTAACCACAATGTTTTCAGTTTTCTCCTATGACAGACATTGGGAGGCCAAGGCTTCAGGGGGTCCATAGACCATGACAGAAAAGTTGTGTGTAACCCTAACGTGGCATCTAAGGAGCATGAATGAATCCTATGATTGCTGATTAGAGGTAGAAGTGATAATTCACTTAACCAGGAGTACTTCAATGTGGCAGATAGTGTGGTCCAAAAGGGTTACTTCATTAGAATTCAATGTGACAGTGTGGTCCAAAAGGGTTACTTCACTAGAATGCTTTAACATACTATGAATAGTCAGTGTCTCTACCTCGGAACTGCAGCTCAATTTCTTTCTTTCTCTCTCACACACACACTGTAATGTACTCACATACTGGAGAGATTTGGGTCACTCTGTTTTCATGAATATATAATCTGGGTCGATAAGTGTTGAATTTTATTTACAAAAAAAGACACTGCATTTTGACGTACCAGGAATCAAGCAGAAATGGACTTGAAAAATAATTAAAATTTTGGTGCCCGTCAATATTGAAAACTTACAGTATCATATTTACGCTCATATATGTTATATTATGTTAACTAATAGCAAAGAAAAGTTTTGGAATTGGCCTAATCAAGACCAAATAAAATCTGTGTGACATGATACCCTTTGGATTTGTCACAACTCGCACCGAAGGTGGCTCCCCTGCCTGTTCGGGCGACGCTCGTCGTCGCCGGTCTACTAGCCGCCACCGATCCCCTTTTCCTTTTCTGTTTGTTATGTCTTATTGGTTGCACCTGTCTCTTATTTTGTTTTGATTCAGGACTATTTAAGCCTGTTAGCACCGCTTGTTTTTGTGCGGGCGTGTTTTCTGTCAGTCGAGGCTGTTGTGTTCCTGTCTGTTTGTGCCCTGTGTTGGGTTGGACCATTTTTGATTATTCGCCTGTTGTTTTGGGCGTTAATATTGGAGGCCGAAATCAAGTCCGGTTTCCCCAGTATCCTCTGCTCTCTGCGCTTGACTCCGCACCCACCACTCCAGGCTTTGTGACAGGATTTATCATTTAAGAATGTCAGTGTAGCTAGCTAGTAGCTAGTACACAGTGCAGGTTTTCATCATGACCAGAGGGACCACCTAAGTGACAAATGATCCTAGGTAAATTTAAAACAGCATAATTCTGTGGTTCTGGTGAGAACTGGCTAAATGTCTCACAAACTCATCCATTTTGAGGGAGCGGGCCCTACTTGACTTAACCTGTCATCAACCAATGTTGTCCTAAGGTGGGTCAGGTGTTGTCCTAAGGTGGGTCAGGTGCAAGAAGCACTGCTGACTGGTGTAACAACAGAAATCTTACAAAGTGGAAATAGCTCATGGAAGACCTCTTTAAGGTTCTAGAAACACAACAAAGTCAAGGAGAGTAGACGGTCTGTCCCTTCCACTTTTCTCCTATCAAGAAGCCGCTTGGTTTGATGAACCTCATGTTTGAGGTCCTCTAAATCTGACGCAAAGGTCTGAGCAAAGGCAAACAGAGGCTCCTCATTCAAGAATGTTGTACTCTTTGGGTTGAAAGACTGGACCCCTTGCATTATCTTGCAATTCTTCTTTGAAATACCCTCTGCAGCTCAGCTGTGAGACTGTCAAGCACCTGATAAAAGATAGCTCTTTGGAAGTTCTCACCATCACTTTGGTAACAATATTTCTGTCCTACAGTGCTCATCATCAATAAGTCGTGAAATCACAGTCTTTTATACACTGCTTGTACACTTATTTTGCAGTGCTCTGCAATCTCTTCAACCTATTTCCATAGTTCTCCAAAGTAACCCTCACTTCTGTAGTCCTGTAATGTGTCTGTAAGGGCACCTTCTAGATCCACAGCACGTACTAGATCCACAGCCCTTGCTAGGTCAAGAGAGCTTGATTGGAGCATGTCAGAAAGACATTTGGCATCGCCAAGCACTTTACAAAAGGTAACCAAAAGCCCTATGAAATGTAAACCTGAGAAAGAAGGCCACTTGCATCCACTGATCTATCACCACTATTTTCAAGTGTGATATCCTGTAGCACTCTCAGAATTGCTGGAAGCCTGTCCCTCAGATTACGGCATGCCATGTATCTGCATGCCCACCTTACATCCGTAAGTCTCTGTAGTTCCCTGGGCTGCTGCTGTGGATACAGCTCTTTCTGAACTCAAGCCACTTGAGATGAACGTTCGAGACACATACAAAGTTAGAAAGCTTCTGCAGGAGACGAAAAAAGTGAACTGCCTCAGGCACTGAACCAAATTTAAAAAATGTACATTACAGTGCACATAAAATGCCAATCTTGCACTGTTTTTAATCCGTGCAGACACACCAGAATGCTTTCTGCTCATGACGGATGCACCGTCACAGCCTTGCCCCACAAGACTATTTCTGTAGTCCAGACTATGTTTTTCAAGGCAATCTATTATCATTTTTGAGGCCTGCTGCATCTAAGCTTTCAGCTGACTGAAACTGTAAAAAGCTTTCGTGGATGGCCCCGTTGTAATAGTACTTCACAACTAAAGACATTTGTTTTTTCAATCTTTGGTTTCATCTGCAATTACACTAAAAACGTCTTTCTTTTACTTGTCTTATTATTTCACGTTGTACCATCTCAACTAAGGCCTCAAGAACTTTGTTCTGGATTTGGTGGCTTGTGTACTTAGCATTGCCACATGCATTCATCCTTTTCTCTTTGAGAGATGCTTGCTATTTCTTCTAAGATTGTCAAAAAATTACCCTTGTTGTGAGAGTCAGAATCTCGATGACCTCTCTACGCTGTATTTTGAGTGGCAGTTAATAGGAGCACATCTGTAATTGTTTTAATGTAAGTACAGTTTTCCCTCACTTTCTTTTTCCAGATCCTCATTTATGACATCTAAAAGTGATGAGTTGCTGTCAATAGCCCTTTCATGCTGATTCCACAGCATTGATATGATGCTCTGCCTTCGAATGGAGCTTAAACCCAGAATCTTTAACGGCGCCTTTTTCCAGTTACAAAAACCTGACTGTGATGTGAAGGCAGATTCAGGTGTATTGGGAAGAGAAACATGACTGTGATGTGAAGGCAGATTCAGGTGTATTGGGCAGAGAAACATGACTGTGATGTGATAAGTCAAATTTTGACTGACATAATATTCAAGCCATGAATTGTCCTTATACCAGGAGCTGTTGAAAGCCCCTTTCCTGGTACCATACTGAGTTCTGGGCAATGTTTTCAAACACGGCTGTACAGGACCCTCTTCTCTGGATCTTGAAGTCTCTGAAATATATGTTAAATAATGTGTCATATCTCTAAGGAAATGTATAATTAAGGGATCCACAAGATTAGATACTAACAACTGCTAACTAAAATGTGTAGTTTAAAGTATAGGCCTGGCCTACCATTGGGTGTAGTTTAAAGTATAGGCCTGGCCTACCATTGGGTCCTTTTGGAACAGCATATCTGGTGCTTGATGCAGTAGGGAGGGGCTCCATGACATCTCCTGGCAGCTCTGACTCACTGTCCTGCTCAGAGCCAGAGGTCTCTGTGTCATCTCTTGATACAGTTGGGAGGGGCTCCATGACATCTCCTGGCAGCTCTGACTCACTGTCTTGCTCAGAGCCAGAGGTCTCTGTGTCATCCCTTGAGACATCTATTACATTAAAATAACAATAACACAAGAACCATAATCACAATAAAAATGCCACAGCCATCAAAACAAGTACACACATGAATCAACAGCCAACATTTTAAAGTGAGGTTTAATCTTACAAAATCATCCAAATCGGCTATGGATCAAATGATGGAGAGAATGGACCGATGGTCCACCTTCGGCTCCCCCAGCTCAGGACTCTCCATCCCCCGGCTCCAGCGCTCTCCGTCTTACGCTCCCGAGGGATTATGATGGAGCGGCGGCGGGGTGCCAGGGGTTCTTACTCCAACTGGAACTGTACCTGGCCACCGTAAGACCCACTCCCTCGGGAGTGGAGAGGGTGAGTGTCCTCGTCTCCTGCCTCACGGGTCGTGCTCTGGAGTGGGCGAACGCAGTCTGGAATGGCCCAGACTCAGTGAAGGAGCACTACCCAGAGTTTACCCGCCGTTTTCGTGCCGTGTTTGACCAGCCTCCAGAGGGCCGAGCGGCGGGAGAACGACTATTCCATCTCAGGCAGGAGAAGAGGAGCGCCCAGGATTACGTGCTGGAGTTCCGGACCTTGGCAGCAGGATCTGGGTGGAACGACAGGGCCCTTATCGACCACTACCGGTGTAGTCTCCGGGAGGACGTCAGCAGGGAGCTAGCGTGTCGGGACACCGCTCTTTCCCTGGATGAGATGATTGACATGTCCATCCGACTGGACAATCTGCTGACTGCCCGCGGGCGTTCGGAGAGGGTCCTGTGCCTTCCACCACCCAGCACCTCCGCTCCCATTCCGATGGAGTTGGGAGGGGTCGTGCAGAGGGGTACCGGAGGAGGAGGCCCCCCCTGCACCAGCTGTGGTCGTAGAGAGAACACACGGACGATCGGTGCTGGGGGGGTCCATCTGGGAGTCGAGATGGCAGGCGGAACACTTCTCGATCACCCCAGGTGAGTCAGCACCAAACTCACCCAGAACCCCCCTGTTGGTCACATGTTTGTCTTGATTTTTTTCCTTAGATTTTTTTCCCCTCTTCCCAGCATAGGGTGATAGTCGATTCAGGCGCAGCTGGGAACTTTATGGATCGCGGACTCGCCCTTAAGTTAGGTGTTCCTCTTGTGCCTATAGATTCTCCCTTTCCCGTGCACTTCCTAGATAGCCGGCCATTAGGGTCAGGGGTGGTCAGGGAGACCATGGTGACGCAGGGGAATCATAGGGAGCGTATCAGTCTCTATATTATTGATTCGCCTGCGTTTCCAGTTGTGCTAGGGATTCCCTGGCTGGCCGGGCACAATCCTAAAATTTTGTGGAGACTGGGTTCTCCAGGGGTGGTCAGAGGAGTGTTCTGGAAGGTGTCTGGGAGTTTCCATCGGTGCCACGTCGGTGGAGAGTCCAGACCAGGGTACCACGGTGTGCATTCCCCCCGAGTATGCCGATTTGGCAATCACTTTCAGTAAAAGGAAAGTGACTAAATTACCACCTCATCGACCGGGAAGGGATTGTGCGATAGATCTCCAGGTAAACGCTGCGCTTCCCAAGAGTGACGTGTACCCATTATCCCAAGAGGAGACGTTGGCTATAGAGACGTATGTCACGGAGACTCTGGGACAGAGGTACATTCGGCCTTCCGCATCACCCGTCTCCTCGAGTTTCTTTTTTGTGAAGTAAAAGGAGGGAGGTTTGATTATAGAGGTCTAAACGCCATCACAGTGGGGTTTAGTTACCCACTACCTCTCATCGCTATGGCGGTGGAATCATTTCACGGAGCGCAGTTCTTCACAAAACTGCATCTCAGGAGCACGTATAGTCTGGTGCATATTCGGAAGGGAGACGAGCGGAAAACAGCATTTAGTACCACATCGGGCCACTATGAGTACCGCGTCATGCCATATGGGTTAAAGAATGCTCCAGCCGTTTTTCAATCCTTTGTAGACAAGATTCTCAGGGACCTGCACGGGCAGGGAGTGGTTGTTTATATCGATGACATTCTGATCTACTCAGCCACTCACGCTGCACATGTGTCTCTGGTACGCAAGGTGCTTGGTAGACTGCTGGAGCATGACCTATACGTCAAGGCTGAGAAGTGTGTGTTCTCCAAACGAGCCGTCTCCTTTCTGGGTTATGGCATTTCCACCTCGGGGGTGGTGATGGATGGTGACCGCATTAAGGCTCTGCGTAATTGGCCAACTCCGACCATAGTAAAAGAGGTGCAGCGGTTTTTGGGTTTTGCCAACGACTACCGGAGGTTTATCCGGGGTTTTGGCCAGGTAGCGGCTCCCATTACCTCACTGCTGAAGGGGGGGCCCGGTGCGATTACAGTGGTCAGCAGAGGCGGACGGAGCTTTCAACAGGTTGAAGGCGCTGTTCACGGATGCACCCGTGTTGGCGCATCCGGACCCCTCTCTAAGCATTCATAGTGGAGGTGGACGCGTCCGAGGCTGGGGTGGGTGCCGTGCTATCACAGCACTCGTTTACGCCACCAAAACTCCGCCCCTGCGCTTTCTTCTCAAGGAAGCTCAGCCCAGCGGAGCGTAACTATGATGTGGGGGACCGGGAGTTGTTAGAGGTGGTCAGGGCTCTGAAGGTGTGGAGGCTACTGGCTTGAGGAGGACCGACCACCAGAATCTGGAGTATATTCGGGCAGCTAGGAGACTGAACCCACGTCAGGCAAGGTGGGCCATGTTCTTCACCGGATTCCGGTTTATGTTATCATATAGACCGGGCTCCCAGAATGTAAAGGCTGACGCACTATCCCGCCTTTAGGACACGGTAGATCGGTCCACCAAACCTACTCCCATCCTTCCCGCCTCGAGGCTGATAGCACCAGTAGTATGGGAGGTGTGGGCGTTACGGGCGCATCGAGCGGGCGTTACGGGCGGAACCCACGCCTCCTCAGTGTCCGACGGAGCGGAAGTACGTGCCGCTTGGTGTCCGGGACCAACTGATTCGGTGGGCTCACGTCCTACCCTCCTCGGGTCACCCTGGGTGGGGAGGACAGTGGGGAGCCTTCGGGGGAGGTATTGGTGGCCCACCTTGGCTAGGGACGTTAGGGTTTATGTTCCATCGCCTCCATCCGGATCACCCTGTGCCTCGTCCTCCGGGTCGAACTCGGCCGGTGTTGGCGCACTTCTGGCCAGTGAAATATACCTGCTGGAGTGCGTGCTACGGGTGGGTGTTGCTATTGTGACCAGTGAGCTGAGATAAGGCGGGGATTTACCTAGCAAATGCTTATAGATGACCTGGAGCCAGTGGGTTTGGCAATGAGAGCATACAGGTCGCAGTGGTGGGTAGTATATGGAGCTTTGGTGACAAAACGGATGGCACTGTGATAGACTTCATCCAATTTGCTGAGTAGATTGTTGGAGGCTATTTTGTAAATGACATCGCCGAAGTCGAGGATCGGTAGGATAGTCAGTTTTACGAGTGTATGTTTGGCAGCATGAGTGAAGGAGGCTTTGTTGCGAAATAGGAAGCCGAATCTAGATTTAATTTTGGATTGGAGAAGTTTAATGTGAGTCTGGAATGAGAGTTAGATCATGGCTAGGCCTACTCTGCAGTAACTAACTTAGCTAGCTATAATTTTTTACACCTTTAGGATAGCAAATTGTGGTACTCTTTTGATAATAACAATTGTTCGTTTTGAGTTTAAGTATGAAAATCTAACTGAGTTAATAATGGATTTCAAATTGCTGAATGTTAACTTGCTGAACACTGACAGCTGTAGCCTACTAGTTACCCCACATTAGCTAAACATTTGTATGCTGTAACTTTCGACACTGCACTGTATATGTGTGTATTACTAGCACAGACATAAACATAATGTTAGGCTAAATTGGGAACCGGTCTCTCTTATCTGATTAACTGTCTGTTAATGGAGGCAAAGCTCTAACAAACCAGTTATGCATTAGGGGGCGCTATACAAATTTTGGGATGAAAAACGTTCCCGTTTTAAACAAGATATTTTGTCGCGAAAAGATGCTCGACTATGCATATAATTGACAGCTTTGGAAAGAAGACACTCTGACGTTCCCAAAACTGCAAAGATATTGTCTGTGAGTACCACAGAACTGATGTTACAGGTGAAACCCAGATAAAAATCCAACCAGGAAGTGGCGCATTTTTTAAAACCGCCTCATGCCAATGACTCCTTATATGGCTGTGAGTGAGCTACGAATGAGCTTACGTTTTCCACGTATTCCCCAAGGTGTCTACAGCATTGTGACGTCTTTTTACACATTTCCATTGAAGAATAGCCGTAAGGGAGCATATTTAGCAAGTGGTCACATTGTGTCTCCTGCAGAAAATCTTGCGTAAAATACTGAGGTAGCCATTTTTCCAATCAATTGCCTCGACGGATACATTATCGAATATATATGTTAAAAACACCTTGAGGATGGATCCTAAACAACGTTTGCCGTGTTTCTGTCGATATTATTGAGTTAATTTTGAAAAAAGTTCGGCATTGTAATGGTAGCATTTTCCGGTCGATTTCTCAGCCAAGCATGATGAACAAACGGGAGCTATTTCGCCTACAAAAATTATATTTTTGGAAAAAAGGAACATTTGCTATCTAACTGGGAGTCTCCTGAGTGAAAGCATCCGAAGTTCTTCAAAGGTAAATTATTTAATTTGGTTGCTTTTCTTATTTTTGTGAAAATGCTGCCAGCAGAGCCTAGCATAGCATTATGCCATGATAAACTTACACAAATGCTTGTCTAGCGTTGGCTGTACGCATATTTTGAAAATCTGAGATGACAGTGTTGTTAACAAAAGGCTAAGCTTGTGTTTGAATATATTTATTTCATTTCATTTGCGATTTTCATGAATAGGAAAAGTTACTCCGCTGCGTTATGCTAATTCGTTTGAGGCTATGATTACGATTCCGGATCCGGGATTGCTCGTCGCAAGAGGTTTCAACTTACACAGCGACTCAACTTTCATAAAAGTTGTTCAGGAAACCTATACCTGATGCTGAACCTTAAAACTTACTTCAAATATAATGCTTTCCCCAATCGTGAAAAGAGCTTGTGGAGCTGTGGAAATATTCTCTCTTCTTCTGTATGTTCTTCTTATTCTTCTGTATCTCGCAACTAACGTTAATATTCTCTCCTCCTCATCCTCGATTTGAAAAATGCTCCGCCGAACGTCAACATAAATGATTCTTTCAATAAGAGGTTAAATGAGCATCAAACTACCAGTAGCAAATGGCATTTTGGGGTGGCACCCACCCCGGAAACCCCTCTGGCTCCACTTCTGCATATATCCTCTCTGGGCTTCCATAGCTTTTTTTACAGTGGAGATGAGGTTTATGAATTGCGTAGTTGGGCTGATGAGACATTGGATTGCGCACTGAAATTGAACAGTGAATAGGCATTTCAATGTCATAGCCTTAGCCGGTGGTAATTTGTGGAATAGACACCGCCTGGAATGTGGTTTTAACCAATGAGCATCCAGGATTAAGCCACCCCGTCTAAAAGGAAAGAAGTATGTTCTCCTTGTGATGTTCAGAGGCCGAGGAACAATGACCTTAAGTTCGGCAAAAATGTAGCAAAACAATTCCGAAATGTAATAAATGTCATAATTTGATGGATTTATGACTTTGGTACAGTAATCAAACACTTGGCTCAACATTTTTAGCAGTTGGTCTATCAACTCAGGGGAAAAAAATATACAAAAGAATACAATCTCAGCTGCTGGAAAATATATTTATAATATATTTTGTACTTACTGTATTGCTCAAATTGATCCGAGAATATAAATGATGTAGGCCGAATCGAACATAAGGGAAGGGTTAAACCTGTAATGGAAAAGGGGAAGGAGAGACATTGGGAATCAATTCCATTAACTGGCAGCATCTGTATTTCACTCTGCTTGGTGCTTGTGGCTGGCTGGCTTAGGGCCTACTTGGCTGAGTGTGTGTCCAGAATGCCTGGTCAGGGTAAAGCGTAGGTATGGTAGGCCTAAAGGCATCCAGGTGCCTGCATCAATGATGCCCTTATGGACAGTCTGTAAGCGTGTTCAACTTAGTGAACCTCCACGCGAAGGTCCCTTTAAGCATTTCTTAAAGGACACGTTCAGGTAGTCCCTTTGGCCCATTTGCTGTGTCTAGAAGGAGCATGAGAGAACGAAGAGGGCGTTTAATTACAGTTCAGCCGTTCACTTACACAGGGCCACAGTGTAATTCCTCCAGCTGCAAGCCTCATTTGCATTTAACCATCAAGCCTGAGACGGAAATGGGAACGGGGTGTAACACACTCTATGAGAGAGGTAGCAGAAGAGAGAAAATGTGGTAATTACAGACTGCTTCCCAAATAGCACTCTATTTCTCTATAGTGCACTACTTTTGACCAGAGCCCTGTGGGCCCTGTTCAAAAGTAGTGCTTTATGTAGGGAACAGGGTGCCATTTGGGAAACCCCCATAGACCAAGCTGTGAGTTGGGAAAGGATGGCTTGGCTTCCTTCCTCATCCACCCTTTTCATCTGCTTGTTCAATGCTTCATTCTCCCACATACACCCATACTCTCTAAACTGCACCACTACAGGGGGCTAAAAGCATTGTTTTTCGTAGACTCAGAATTCTGAAAATGCTTTATCACTATATCAGGTCCCAAATAGCACGCTATTCCCCCATATAGTGCTATATAGGAAATACAATGACATTTGGGATGCAATTTAGATCTGGTTCAATACATTCGCCTAAGCTGGATGTTATCATTTAGGCACACACACATTTAGGTCATGCTTGGACCCTTGGCCGCAGTCAGTTGGCTACCACACTGCTCCACCTCTTTGTGCTGCGTATCAGAGCACATTTTTTACATACCTGCCTGTCACATGCTGTCTGTGTCTGTGATAGCAGGATCGTATTCGCTAGGCACCAAACCAAAGAAAACAGGGAGGGTCTACATTTTCATCTTCCATTGCAAAATGTTTTGTTTTTGTTTTGAGCCCTAATGTATCTGTCAATTGTTAGCCTGGGAGACACAGAGATGTTAGGTCTCTATGGAGCACTAGATGGCAGACAGGAACACCAGATCCCCAATACTCAACTACACACAGAGTTATCATAACAACATCACAGATGGAGAGGGAGAGAGAGAGAACATTTGAATGGTAAAATCCCTTGTATTGGACTCTCCAGTACTTGAACATTCAACCCTCAGAAGTCATGCACCTCATTATACATCCTCATTATACTAAAAACACCACATTTAACCCCACCCCCAAAAAAACATACATACCCCCACTACTTCAACAAAATCACATTACACAACCCAGCACAATCCAATTCAGCTCCACACTACAAAAATACATGTCAGAAATACAGACAGCCCCCCTAAACCCCCATACCTCCTGAAAAATCTCCACATTATTCAACATTATGTTAAACAAAAATTCCACACTAAGGCGCACAGAGACCATCCCTTTAAATAATAACACAGGGTCAGTTGCCCCCTACCTCTGATCCGGTTTCTTCTCATTAGCTATATGGCCAACTTGGCCTGCCCAAACATAATTTATTTTAACTGTGGGCCAAAACAAACATCCCACAGAAAACACCACCCCCAACCTTATACACAGGCAGTCCAACAGAGACAATACCGGCATCACCCTCGGCATCACCCTCGGCATCACCCTCGTACACACAGGAAAAAAAGCATGCTGAACAGTTTCAGTTGATACACAAGACGGACACCCCTCCCAGACCCTCGGGTCAAACCGAGCCAACCAGCTATTTCTGGCCAGGGCCCCACGAACCACCCTTCACTGGAGGTCTCCTGTCCTTTTCAGCCCTGGGAGCTTGTCCAGCTGAACCTCCACCTTCGATGCTTCCTCACTGCCTTTCAGTTTTTAAGGTTCCTCACTTTGACACTGAGATCACACAACGCCAGGGTCGGAGTGTTACAGTAAAAGTCAGTAAGTCTTTCGGACCGTACTGCCAGTCCCCGGTCTCTGCTGTCAATTGTAGTGGCCGACCAAACCCTCCTGGGCTCAGGTAGCATCTCATGGACCTCCCCTGGGCTCAGTTAGCACTATTCGGAATCCTTGGGAAATCCCTACATTTAAACCCTAGCCTTCCCCTAACCCTAACCTAAACCATAGCCCTAACCTTAAGACATAGAGAGACAGAAAGATTGAGATTGAGTATGGGTGTTCTATTCCTAATCACAATGCTGTCTTTGGTTCTTGTTCTCGCACAGACAACAATCCTGATATTTCAACAGAATGCCCACTTTGAGACACAAGGAGAGGCAGCTTGCTGCTCGTCTCGTCTCTCTGCCGGACGGGTGTCTTCAGCAAGAGTGAAGTGTTCAGGTAAATAATGAATGGTTCACACACACGCACCCGTCACGTCCATACGGGCCACAGGAGGCAGGGTTGGGGAATAACATGTAAGGGATTACAAAAAACAGTAACTGTAATCCGTTCTGTTACCAGCATAAATATTGTAATCAGATTAGATACTTTTGAAAAGTTAGATGATTACTTCTAGGATTACTTTTAAATTCAGAAAGGATGCTTGCAAAAAAAAAATATGACACTTTTCTGTTTTCTCAATGACATTCAAATCAGCATTGAAAATATCAGCCTGAGTGAGTCTGACCAAAGGTCAGAGACCACTATGATGACACACCAAATGTGTTTGATATATCTGGGAAAAGAGCAGGAATAGGCTTTGTAGGCTACAGTCCAAGCTATGTCTTTCAATGGTGCGACTGTTGTCAGCATCCAAAGATGATCCAATTTGAATAAACTCTTGGAGGTAAGGATGACAGCAGTGGTGTAGTCTACGGCGATACGGATATCACTTATTATTGATATCTACATAATGTTAGCACATTGATGTGAATCACACTGCTGCTCTCTCATTTAGCAATTTGCGCCTTACAGATTGTGGTTGTTTTGGATGGCTGTTCACAAATCTAAATGTGTATTTGAACCCAATAATGGTTGAATTCAACCATTATTGGGTTGCCTATCAATCAATCTATCAATCATTGTTTTTGAAAAATGCACTCTTGCAACAGCTGCACAGTGTGGATCCAGGACTATGTAATTAAAGTGGGGCTTTTATTGCTCAATCTAATTCATGCTGATGAAAAAATGGACACATGCTCAAACTTGCACACCTTTGATAGACTTAAGGGGCAATCTGTAGTTGCTACATCCATTTTTGGACTTATACATTATATATACACTACCGGTTAAAAGTTTTAGAACACCTACTCATTCAAGGGTTTTTATTTTTTGTATTTTCTACATTGTAGAATAATAGTGAAGACATCAAAACTATGAAATAACACATATGGAATCATGTAGTAATCAAAATGTATTTTATATTTGTGATTCTTCAAATAGCCACCCTATACCTTGATGACAGCTTTTCACACTCTTGGCATTCTCTCAACCAGTCACCTGGAATGCATTTCAATTAACTTCTTAAAAGTACATTTGTGGAACTTCTTTCCTTCTTAATGCGTTTGATCAGTTGTGTTGTGACAAGGTGGGGGGTATACAGAAGATAGCCCTATTTGGTAAAAGACCAAGTCCATATTATGGAATGAACAGCTCAAATAAGCAAAGAGAAATGACAGTCCATCATTACTTTAAGACATGACGGTCAGTCAATACGGAAAATGTCAAGAACTTTGAAAGTTTCTTCAAGTGCAGTCGCAAAAACCATCAAACGCTATGATGAAACTAGCTCTCATGAGGACAGCCAAAGGAATGGAAGACCCAGAGTTACCTCTGCTGCAGAGGATAAGTTCATTAGAGTTACCAGCCTCAGGCCTCCTGAGTGGCACAGTGGTCTAAGGCACTGCAACGCAGTGCTAGCTGTGCCACTAGAGATTCTGGGTTCGAGTCCAGGCTCTGTTGCAGCCGGCTGCGACCGGGAGACCCATGGTGCGATGCACAATGGGCCCAGCGTCGTCCGGGATAGGGGAAAATTTGGCCGGCAGAGATGTCCTTGTCCCATTGCACACTAGCAACTCCTGTGGCGGGCCGGGTGCAGAGCACGCTGACACGGTTGCCAGATGCACGGTGTTTCCTCCAAAACATTGGTGTGGCTGGCTTCCTGGTTAAGTAGGCATTGTGTCAAGAAGCAATGCGGCTTGGTTGGGTTATGTTTTGGAGGACGCACAGCTCTCGACCTTTGCCTCTCCCGAGTCTGTACGGAAGTTGCAGCAATGAGACAAGACTAACTACCAATAGGATAACATGAAATCTGGGAGAAAAACAGGGTAAACAAAAAAAAGAGTTACCAGTCTCAGAAATTGCAGCCCAAATAAATTCTTCACAGGGTGAAAGTTAGACACATCTCAATATCCACTGTTCAGATGAGACTGTGTGAATCAGGCCTTCATGGTTGAATTGCTGCAAAGAAACCACTACTAAAAGACACAAATAAGAAGAAGAGACTTGCTTGTGCCAAGAAACATGAGCAATGGGCATTAGACCGGTGAAAAGTCCAAATTGGTTACAACTGTCGTGTCTTTGTGAGATGCGGTGAGGGTGAACGGATGATCTCCTCATGTGTGTTTCCCACGTAAAGCATTGAGGAGGAGGTGTTATGGTGGGGGGGGGGGTGCTTTGCTAGTGACACTGTCTGTGATTTCTTTAGAATTCAAGGCACACTTACCAGCATGGCTACCACAGCATTCTGCAGCGATATGCCATCCTGTCTGGTTTGGGCTTGGTGGGACTATCATTTGTTTTTCAACAGGACAATGACCCAACACACCTCCAGACTGTGTAAGGACTATTTTACCAAGAAGGAGGGTGATGGAGTACTGCATCAGATGACCTGGCCTCCACAATCACCCAATCTCAACCCAATTGAGATTGTTTGGGATGAGTTGGACTGCAGAGTGAAGGAAAAGCAGCCCGCAAGTGCTCAACGTAAGTGGAAACTTCTTCAAGACTGTTGGAATAGCATTCCAGGTGAAGCTGGTTGAGAGAATGCCAAGAGTGTGCAAAGCCGTCGTCAAGGCAAAGGGTGGCTATTTGAAAAATCTCAAATAAAAAATATATTTGTTTAACACGTTTTTGATTACTACCATGTGTTATTTCATAGTTCTGTTGTCTTTACTATTATTCTACAATGTAGAAAATAGTAAAAAATAAAGGAAAACCCTTCAATGAGTAGGTGTTCTAAAAAATTACCCGGTAGTGTATATATACAGTACCTGTCAAAAGTTTGGACACACATATGGGTTTTCAATGGTTTTTCTTTATTTTTACTATTTTCTACATTGTAGAATAATATTGAAGACTTCAAAACTATGAAATAAGACATATGTATCACATAGTAACCAAAAAAGTGTCAAACAAATCAAAATAGATATACTATTTGAGATTCTTCAAAGTAGCCACCACCTTATTCCGTTTGTAGCGCACTACTTTTGACCAGGACCCACGCTGGTCTGACCAATCTGATTCCAAACTCCAAGACTGCTTCCATCACGTGGACTGGGATATGTTAACCCTCGCAAGGCTGCAGGCCCAGACAGCATCCCCAGCCGCGCCCTCAGAGCATGCGCAGACCAGCTGGCTGGTGTGTTTACGGACATATTCAATCAATCCCTATTCCAGTCTGTTGTTCCCACATGCTTCAAGAGGGCCACCATTGTTCCTGTTCCCAAGAAAGCTAAGGTAACTGAGCTAAACGACTACCGCCCCGTAGCACTCACTTCCGTCATCATGAAGTGCTTTGAGAGACTAGTCAAGGACCATATCACCTCCACCCTACCTGACACCCTAGACCCACTCCAATTTGCTTACTGCCCAAATAGGTCCACAGACGATGCAATCTCAACCACACTGCACACTGCCCTAACCCATCTGGACAAGAGGAATACCTATGTGAGAATGCTGTTCATCGACTACAGCTCGGCATTTAACACCATAGTGCCCTCCAAGCTCGTCATCAAGCTCGAGGCCCTGGGTCTCGACCCCGCCCTGTGCAACTGGGTACTGGACTTCCTGACGGGCCGCCCCCAGGTGGTGAGGGTAGGCAACAACATCTCCACCCCGCTGATCCTCAACACTGGGGCCCCACAAGGGTGCGTTCTGAGCCCTCTCCTGTACTCCCTGTTCACCCACGACTGCGTGGCCACGCACGCCTCCAACTCAATCATCAAGTTTGCGGACGACACAACAGTGGTAGGCTTGATTACCAACAACTACGAGACGGCCTACAGGGAGGAGGTGAGGGCCCTCGGAGTGTGGTGTCAGGAAAATAACCTCAGACTTAACGTCAAAAAAACTAAGGAGATGATTGTGGACTTCAGGAAACAGCAGAGGGAACAGTAGTGGAGAGGGTAGTAAGTTCCTCGGCGTACACATCACAGACAAACTGAATTGGTCCACCCACACAGACAGCATCGTGAAGAAGGCGCAGCAGCACCTCTTCAACCTCAGGAGGCTGAAGAAATTCGGCTTGTCACCAAAAGCACTCACAAACTTCTACAGACGCACAATCGAGAGCATCCTGTCGGGCTGTATCACCGCCTGGTACGGCAACTGCTCCACCCACAACCGTAAGGCTCTCCAGAGGGTAGTGAGGTCTGCACAACGCATCACCGGGGGCAAACTACCTGCCCTCCAGGACACCTACACCACCCGATGTCACAGGAAGGCCATAAAGATCATCAAGGACAACAACCACCCGAGCCACTGCCTGTTCACCCCGCTATCATCCAGAAGGCAAGGTCAGTACAGGTGCATCAAAGCTGGGACCGAGAGACTGAAAAACAGCTTCTATCTCAAGGCCATCAGACTGTTAAACAGCCACCACTAACATTGAGTGGCTGCTGCCAACACACTGACTCAACTCCAGCCACTTTAATAATGGGAATTGATGGGAATTGATGTCAAATATATCACTAGCCACTTTAAACAATGCTACCTAATATAATGTTGACATACCCTACATTATTCATCTCATATGTATAGGTATATACTGTACTCTATATCATCTACTGCATCTTTATGTAATACATGTATCACTAGCCACTTTAACTATGCCACTTTGTTTACATACTCATCTCATATGTATATACTGCACTCAATACCATCTAATGTATCTTGCCTATGCCGCTCTGTACCATCACTCATTCATATATCTTTATGTACATATTCTTTATCCCCTTACACTTGTGTCTATGGTAGTAGTTTTGGAATTGTTAGCTAGATTACTTGTTGGTTATTACTGCATTGTCGGAACTAGAAGCACAAGCATTTCGCTACACTCGCATTAACATCTGCTAACCATGTGTATGTGACAAATTTGATTTGATTATAATCCACATAAACATTCACTTTTCCTGTTGCTGCAGGGATATTTTCATGCGTAGAAGACTGGCTCAAATTATGATCCTACATCTGTAGGGTACTATTTGGAATGCCCAACTTACTTTCCTAAGGCAGGTGTAACAAGTGCGCTGAGAGTTGGAACGCAAGTTCAGTGAGTGTTTTAATAAATGAAAGCAACAATGAACACGAAACACAAACAACGCACCGACATGAAAACAGAGTCAATATAACCTGAGTAAAGAACCAATGGGTGTGACAGATAAAGGGAAGATAATCAAGGAGGTGATGGAGTCCTGGTGAGTGTCATGAGGCACAGGTGCACGCTTGACGATGGTGATAGGTGTGCGGGATAATCAGCAGCCTGATGACCTAGAGACAGGAGAAGAGTATACATGACAGCAGGCCCCTAGCTTCAACACTCCGATACACACAGATGCGGAAAACCTCCACCAAGCAGATCTAGAATCCTTCCTCTTCTGTTGTGCTCAATGTTACCTTGTGAATGTCTTTGAAGTCATGTGAGGTGTATGCAGTAGAACCTCAAACCAAAGTAGGTCAACAAGGGTTTGTCTCAAATGGGACGGTATTAGAGCTCTATGTGCCTTGGTCAAAAGCAGTGCACTATATAGGGAACAGGGTGCTATTTGGGATGCAGACCCAGGCTGAGAAACCTTCCTCATCTGTTGGGCTCAACGTCACTTCGTGAATCTCTTTGAAGTCACGTGAGGTGTATAGGAAGAGTATATGCAGAAGGCAGTAGGCTGTGGTCTGTGTTCACTGAGCTAATTCAAAGACATAATGAGCTACAGCACATCAATCCATCGTGGAGGCATGTTAGGTGTGCTGTCTAGTGTCTGTCTAATGTGGTAAAATTACTTTAATACAAACCCAATTCAGATGTCTTCTTTAATACTTTAACTAATATGTTGTCAGTGCACTCACAATAGCCAGCCAATCGACATGCTGTGACTTATCACATTTCCTGGTTATTATTACAGTCTCCTTGACGACATAAGAAAGGAAGTGGAACCTTTGAAGGGATAATTGCTTGACTTTCTGTGACATCTCAAGGGATTGAGAAGTCTAAAGACTATGTTTAAAAAGCTGCTGTGTGTTGAATTAAAGCACGTTTAGGGGTTAGGACAGCTTAAAGCTCATGAATAATGTCGTAACCAATTGAATAACATTTCACCTTCTCTCTATACCTGACAATACCAGACAATAGCCTTGTACTTTCTTATTTTCTGGAAATCATATCAAATCCACTTTAAGCCATAGAGCATTGTTTGGTTATTTTCTTGAGTGAAATGTACGTTTTGAAAATTGAGTTTTGAAGTTCCTCACAATTCTCAGCCAGTTCAATATTTCCAGTTATATCAATTCTTGCTTTGCCTCTCCACCAACCACTACTCAACCACTACACAAATTACTGTAAGATTACAGGGACATGGAGAAAAGAATAAAGACATTGATATATTGCTACATTTATCAGGAATGTTGGAAGAGGAATTTACCTCAAATGAATTTTTAGAAAACAATTAACACCTTATTTTTAAAACATGATACTGTGCAAAGGTAAAAAATGTATCTTTGCCAGGTAGTGGCACTGTAGCACTAATTCCCAAAAGTTGGAGAATAAGAGCACCTCCTCCCAGCTGCCCACTGCACTGAAGATAGGAAACACTGTCACCACTGATAAATCTACCATAATCAAGAATTTCAATAAGCATTTTTCTAGGGCTGGCCATGCTTTCCGCCTGGCTACCCCTACCCCGCCCAACAGCTAGTAACCCCCACAGCAACTTAACTCCCCCCCCCCCCCCCCCCGCTTCTCCTTCACCCAAATCCAGATAGCTGATGTTCTGAAAGAGCGGCAAAATCTGGACCCCTACAAATCAGCTGGGCTAGATAATCTGGATCGTCTCTTTCTAAAATTATCTGCCACAATTGTTGCAACTCCTATTACTAGCCTGTTCAACCTCTCTTTCGTATCGTCTGAGCCAAACTGTTACAGACCTATATCCATCCTGCCCTGTCTTTCTTCAAAAGTCTTCGAAAGCCAAGTTAAAAAACAGATCACCGACCATTTTGAATCCCACCGTACCTTCTCCACTATGCAATCTGGTTTCCGAGCTGGTCTTGGGTGCACCTCAGCCACGCTCAAGGTCCTAAACGATATCATAACCGCCATCGATAAAATACAGTATTGTGCAGACTTCTTCATCAACCTGGCCAAGGCTTTCGACTCTGTCAATCACTGCATTCTTATCGGCAGACTCAATAGCCTTGTTTTCTCAAATGACTGTCTCGCCTGGTTCACCAACTACTACTCAGATAGAGTTCAGTGTGTCAAATCGGAGCGCCTGCTGTCCGGACCTCTGGCAGTGTCTATGGGGGTGCCAGAGTATTCAATTCTCGTGCCGACTCTTTCCTTTGTAGATATCAATGATGTTGCTCTTGCTGCTGGTGATTCTCTGGTCCACCTCTATGCAGACGACACCATTCTGTATACATCTGGCCCTTCTTTGGACACTGTGTTAACAAACCTCCAAACGAGCTTCACTACTCTGGACAGTTCTGATTTAGAATATGTGGACAACTACAAACACCTAGGTGTCTGGTTAGACTTTAAACTCTCCTTCCAGACTCACATTAAGCATCTCCAATCCAAAATTACATCTAGAATCGGCTTCCTATTTCACAAGAAAGCCTCCTTCACTCATGCTGCCAAACATACCCTCGTAAAACTTACTATCCTACCGATCCTTAACTTCAGTGATGTCATTTACTAAATAGCCTCCAACACTCTACTCAGCAAATTGGATGTAGTCTAACACAGTGCCATCAGTTTTGTCACCAAAGCCCCATATACTACCCACCACCGCGACCTGTGGTTGGCTCCAGGTCATCTATAAGTCTTTGCTAGGTAAAGCCCAGCCTTATCTCAGCTCACTGGTCACAATAGCAACACCCATCCGTAGCACGCGCTCCAGCAGTTATGTTTGACTGGTAATCCCCAAAGCCAACACCTTCACCTTCCAGTTCTCTGCTGCCAATGACTGGAACGAATTGCAAAAATCACTGAAGCTGGAGACATATCTCCCTCACTAGCTTTAAGCATCAGCTGTCAGAGCAGCTTACCGATCACTGTACCTGTACACAGCCCATCTGTAAATAGCACACCCAACTACCTCATCCCCATATTGTTATTTTTTGTTGTTGTTGCTCTTTTGCACCCCAGTATTTCTACTTGCACATTATCATCTATCACTCCAGTGTTAATGCTAAATTGTAATTATTTCACCACTGTGGCCTATTTGCCTTACCTCCCTAATCTTACTACATTTGCACACACTTTACATATATTTTTCTATTGTGTTCTTGACTGTAGGTATCTTTATCCCATGTGTAACACTGTGTTGTTGTTTTTTGTCGCACTGCTTTGCTTTATCTTGGCCAGGTCACAGTTGTGAATGAGAACTTGTTCTCAACTGGCCTTCCTGGTTAAATAAAGGTGTTCTCAACTGGCCTTCCTGGTTAAATAAAGGTGTTCTCAACTAGCCTACCTGGTTAAATAAAGGTGTTCTCAACTAGCCTACCTGGTTAAATAAAGGTGTTCTCAACTGGCCTTCCTGGTTAAATAAAGGTGTTCTCAACTAGCCTACCTGGTTAAAAAGGTTAAATAAAAAATATTTAAAAAAATATATATATATATAAAAGACAACTTCAAACATTAATACATTACAGCAGTTACATTGCGTGTGTGTGAGCGAGAGAGAGAGAATCATTGCACTTTATCTCTGTACTCTTGCTTTCATTTCCATTCCTTTCTAGTGGTGGAATGAGCTGATCTCACAGGAGCACCTCCTCTTCACCTCCATTTAGCTCATTCTGTCTGAAGCCCTTCGATCGCATTTCCCCATCACCTCCGAACGCACGTAATGCAAACACACACACACAGGCCTATTCTCTGCCACCTTGGCTTCCAGTTCTCTGAGGCTGCCTGCATAACCCTTTCTGATTAAAACTGAATGCAGAGGAGAGGAGAGAAAAAAGAATGATGCAGAGGCAAATAGAGGAAGGAGAATGATGAATGTGGTTTTGAGATTGCTTTTGGTTCCTCCTTCACAAACTCCTAGATGTGATACTGTAGCTTCTGCTTTTAATAATCTGTGCCTATAAAGGTGTGTCATGGTGTATAAGGTGTATGCTTTCTCAGATAAGGAACGTAGTGAGTGACATGACCTCAATTTCTTTCGGAGGATATGAAGTTTGAAAAGGCACAGTGAATGCATCCCAAATGGCACCCTATTCACTATACAGTGTTGGGTGCCATTTGGGATGCAGGGAGTGTCATCTCTATGTACACGGAGCAAAAATATAAATGCAACATGTAAAGTGTTGGTCCCATGTTTCATGAGCTGAAATAAAACATTCCAGAAATGTTCCATAAATCTTATTTATCTCAAATTTCTTGCACATATTTGTTTACATCCCTGTTAGTGAGTATTTCTCCTTTGCCAAGGAATATCAAGAAGCTGATTAAACAGCATGATCATTATACAGGTGCACCTTTGATGGGGGCAATAATAGGCCACAAGAGGAGTGGGACAACTTTCCACCATCCACAGCCGGATCAACTCTATGCGAAGGAGATGTGTCGCGCTGCATGAGGCAAATGGTGGTCACACCAGACACTGACTGGTTCTCTGATCCACACCCCTACCTTCTTTTAAAGTATCTGTGACCAACAGATGCACCTGTATTTCCAGTCATGTGAAATCCATAGATTAGGGCCTAATTAATTAATTAATTAATTTTCCATTGACTGATTTCCATATCAATTGTAACTCAGTAAAATCTTTGAAATTGTTGCATGTTGCGTTTATATTTTTATTCAGTATAAAGGACATTTTCCTCCATACTTCTGAAGGTCTTTTGCAGCCATTTGCATACCGTGTTTGCCATTAGTCAGTAGTGCTGTATAGCAGTAGCAGAATTGTTGCATAGAGAAACTACGGTCATGGTTGAAATGATGTGTCTGTATGCACACACACATACACAGACACACACACACACACACACACACACACACACACACACACACAGACACGGCTGCTGTCACCATCTGATGAATACCCCCAAGGTGCACTGTGTCACCTTTCTAAATTAAATCTGTGGCTCTCTGTTTATCCAACCTAATAAAACAAAGGAGGACTTGACCTTCAGGCTGGTTCACAGCAGAACACACACATATTGCACACACACAAACACGCACGCACAGACTGACACACACACGCACTCAAACACACACATGTACACACGTACATTCCCACAAATTCACACATGCATGCACAGTCCCATATAGACTCATCAATCATCATCATCCTCTGCTCTTCATCATTTGTATCTATAAAGACTCCCCCAAGTGCGTGACCAGGCTCATTTCGCTTAGTCGTGAGAGGAGGATTGTGGGTCACGGAAGCTCAGCACTGATCCGTCAGAGACCATTGACATCTTGTAACTCTCCTTAGCTACCGTTGAGCAGGACTGCATTTCAAATGGCACCCTATTCCTTATGTATTGCACTACTTTTGACCAGAGCCCTATGGGATTCCCTATGGACCATGGTCAAATGTGCACTGTATAGGGAATAGGGTGTAATTTGGGACGCAGACCTGGAGCGAGCCGTCATAACGGAGATGGATGACAACGTCACGAAGGGAATGAGTCAGGGGAGTCAGACGGTGGCACAAAGGACCAGCGTACAAGGACAGCTAGTCTGTCTGTCTTAACTGTCATCTCTGTCTGGATGATTTGCTCTGTTTGCTGACTTCCCTGGTTCCTTACCAGGTAGCACCCTATTCCGTATTTTGTGCCATTTTGGATGCAGCCCGGGAATGATCTGTTTCCTATCTTGATGATTAGATTATATGGCTGGACAGCACATATAGTGCCTTCAGAAAGTATTCATACCCCTTGACTTTTGTTATTTTACAGCCTGAATTAAAAATGGATTAAATATACAGTATTTTTCTTTCGCCAATTTACATACAATACCCCATAATGACAAAGTAAAAACTTTTTTTTTTCTTGCAAATTTTTTGAAAATGAAATACAGAAATAGCTCATTTACATAATTATTTATACAGTCAACACTTTGTAGAAGCATCTTTGGCAGCGATTACAACTGAGTCTTTCTGGATAAGTCTCTAAGAGATTTCCGCACCTGGATTGTGCAACATTTGCCCATGATTCCTTTTGAGATTCTTCTAGCTCTGTCTAATTGGTTGTTGAACATTCTCTGTCTTCTTGGTATGTAACTCCAGCCTAGATTTTGCCTTGTATTTTAGGATATTGTCCTGCTGAAAGGTGAGTTCATCTCCCAGTTTCTGATGGAAAGCAGAGTGAACCAGGTTTTCCTCTAGGATTTTGCCTGTGTTTACAGCAGCTCCACTCCGTCCCTTTTCTATCCTGAAAAACTTAGTCCTTAACGATTACAAGCATACCCATTTAATGATGCAGCCACCACTATGCTTGAAAATATGGGGAGTGGTACCCACTAATGTGTTGTATTTGGGATGCCACAAAGTCTCTTCCTTCTAAAGTACAACAGCAAAGTAGGATAGAGAATTATCTTGGACTACAGGAAAAGGAGTGCTGTGCACGCTCCCATTCACATCGTCGGTGCTGTAGGGGAGCAGGTCGAGAGCTTCAAGTTCCTTGGTGTCCACATCACTAAAGACCTATCATGATCCAAACACACCAAGACAGTCGTGAAGAGGGCACAACAATGCCTATTCCCCCTCAGGAGGCTGAAAATATTTGGCATGGGTCCTCAGATCCTCAAACATATCTACAGCTGCAAGAGCATCACCGCTTGGTATGGCAACTGCTCCGAGCTACAGAGTGTCATGACATTGCCCTCTTTGAGTACAGCGAGCACCATCCCCCTCTCTCTGCACCATCCCCCTCTCTCTGCACCATCCCCCTCTCTCTCTTCCCCCTACACCAGGCTCTATTAGGCAGGTCATAAATTCCTGGAGGAGATTCTTCCTCATGACCAGACAGTGTAGAGAGAGAGAGTGAGTTTTCATAGAGAGAACAAAGGAACTTCTTCTGCCTCACAGAACTTGAGAACTGAACAATATTCATGTTCTGGAGAATGTAGCCAGCTTACGAACTGGTCCGTTTGGTACTATTTTGTGAAAATCATGAGAGACAATACAGCCACATTAACATAAACATGTTTATACAAGAGTCTCAGTTGTGAGGCTTGCATCTAATTGTTGTATAAAATGAATGGGTAAAGACGAAACTAATTGTGAAATTATGTAATGTGATTTTAAAATGTTCAACCTCTCTGGGATATGTGGGACGGTAGCGTCCCAACTGGCCAACATCCAGTTGTGCGCCAAATGTAAATAAATTACTATAAGAATTTATTTGATGTAATCACACATGCAAGATAGCAAATTAAAGCTACACTTGTTGTGAATCCAGCCAATGTGTCAGATTTCAAAAATGCTTTACGGTGAAAGCAAACGATGCTATTATCTGAGGATAGCACCCCAAACAAAGAGAGAAAAGCATATTTCAACCCTGCAGGCGTGACACAAAACGCAGAAATAAAAATATAATTAATGCCTTACCTTTGACAAGCTTCTTCTGTTGGCACTCCAATATGTCCCATAAACATCATGGTCCTTTTGTTCGATTAATTCCGTCAATATATATCCAAAATGTCCATTTATTTGGCGCGTTTGATCCAGAAAAACACCGGTTCCAACTTGCGCAACGTGACTACAAAATATCTCAAAAGCTACATGTAAGCATTTGTCCAAACATTTCAAACTACTTTTGTAATACAACTTCAGGTATTTTTATACGTAAATAATTGATAAAATTGAAGACGGGATAAACAGCGTTCAATACAGGATGATAACAAAGTGTAGCGAGCATTTCTGGTCACGCGCCTCTATCTAACAGTACACTTCAAGTTACCCTCGTTCTTCTTCATTACACA